>NW_019154086.1:57621390-57826006 GCF_002288905.1 Enhydra lutris kenyoni | reverse complement strand
AGTGACTCAATCTCACAAAACAAACTGAGGGTTAATGGGGGGAGGGGGGTTGGGGGGTGGGATTATGGGCACTGGGGAGGGTATGTGCTATGGTGAGTGCTGTGAAGTGTGTAAACCTGGCGATTCACAGACCTGTACCCCTGGGGATAAAAAGATATTATATGTTTATAAAAAATAAAATTAAAAAAAAATGAAAAAAAAAATAAAAAAAAAAGATTTTATTTATTTATTTGAGAGCAAGAGAGTGCATGAGCAAGAGGGAGGGGCAGAGGGAGAAGCAGGCTCCCTGCCCAGCAGAGAGCCTGATGTGGGACCCGATGCCAGGAGACTGGGATCATGACCTGAACCGAAGGCAGACGCTCAACCAGATGAGCCCCCCAAGCACCCCTCCAGTACAGCTTCTTTATTCTTTGACATGTATCTTGATCCTTCTAGTTGCTCTGTTCATGATTTACAGAGGAACTTGGTCACCCTGTAAGGGACATTGGTCACTCTGTAGCCCATCTCGCCATTTATGACTAAAAGGGAGAATGAATTGAAGGAAAGTGATTTGCCCAAATATACACCATCTAGAATTTTTTGTACTTTCAAATGTAGAGCTGACCATGTACCTGAAATGTAAATTTTTTTTTCCATTCCGCACCGTTCAGTAATAATCTCATTTACTGGGCACCTGGGTGGCTCAGTGGGTTAAGCCTCTGCCTTCAGCTCAGGTCATGATCTCAGGGTCCTGGGATGGATTCCTGAATCGGGCTCTCTGCTCGGCAGGGAGCCTGCTTCCTCCTCTCTCTCTCAGCCTGCCTCTCTGCTTGCTTCTGATCTCTCTCTGTCAAATAAATTAAAAATAAAAAAAATTTTTAAAAATTATAAAAAGAATCTCATTTACTAAGATCTAGTTCAAGGGTTGGAAACTCTATTATACCTTGTACAAAGTTTATATTTTCAATTTAAAAAGTAAATATTATTTTATTATTTTATTTTTTGAAGATTTTATATATTTGAGAGACAGAACACATGAGCGGGGGAGGGGGAGGGGCAGAGATAGAGGGAGGAGGAGGAGCAGACTCCCCACTGAGCAGGAAGCCTGATGCAGGACCCTGAGATCATGACCTGAGCCAAAGACAGACACTTAACTGACTGAGCCACCTAGGTGACCCTAAAAAGTAAATTTTAATTATAAAATTATCATATTCTTATGGTAAAGAATACATACCATCCAGAAGAATATAAAGTAAAAATTAAAGTTCTTCCTACAGTTAAGTTTACCTTTCAGATTATTAAAAATTTTTAAAAAAAATTTAAAAAGATTTTATTTATTTATTTGAGAGAGAGTGAGAGAGAGCATGAGAGGGGAGAAGGTCAGAGAGAGACAAAGAATCACCATAGAGCTGGGAGCCTGATGTGGGACTCGATCCCAGGACTCCAGGATCATGACCTGGGCTGAAGACAGTCGCCCAACCAAATGAGCCACCCAGGCACCCATCTTCCAGATTTTATATGCATGTACAAATATATACGGATATACATATGTATATGTATGTGTAGATATATATACACATATATCTGTATATTTTTGACAAATGGGATCCTATTGTAATAATAATTAACAATTTGCTTTTTAAACTTTTAAAACTTGGACATTATTCCTTACCAGTACATACAGATCTGCTGCATTGCCTCCTTTATACAATGGTTATATCACATTCCATATTTATTTATTTATTTATTTATTTATTTTTTAAGGTGGGCTCCACCATGGGCCCAACATGGGACTTCAACACATGACCCTGACATCAAGGCCTGAGCTGAGAACAAGAGTCAAGATGCTTAACTGACTGAGCCACCAAGGCACTCTACATCATGTTTTTTTTTCTTTTTCAATTAAAAAAAAAATAACATATAATGTATTATTTGCCCCAGGGGTACAGGCCTGTGAATGGTCAGGCTTACAATCTTCACAGCACTCACTATAACACATACCTTCCCCAATGTCCATAACCACCTCTCCCTACCCCCTCCCCCGGCAACTCTCTATTGTTTTGTGAGATTAGAGTCTCTTACGGTTTATCTCTTTCCCAATCCCATCTTGTTTCATTTTTTCCTTCCATACCCCCAAGGCCCCCACATTGCCTCTCAAATCCCTCATATCTGGAAAATCATATGATAATTGTCTTTCTCTGATTGACTTATTTTGCTCAGCATAATTCCCTCTAGTTCCATCCATGTCATTGCAAATGGCAAGATTTCATTTCTTTTGATGGCTGCATAGTATTCCATTGTATATATATATATATATATATATATATGCCACATCTTCTTTATCCATTCATCGGTTGATGGACTTCTAGGTTTTTTCCATGGTTTGGCTATTGTGGACATTGCTGCTATAAACATTCGGGTGCACATGCCACACTGGAACACTATATTTGTATCTTTAGGGTAAATACCCAGGAGTGCGTTTGTTGGATCATAGGATAGCTCTATTTTCAACTTTTTGAGGAACCTCCATGCTGTTTTCCAGGTGGTTGCACCAGCTTGCATTCCCACCAACAGTGTAGGAGGGTTCCCCTTTCTGTGCATCCTTGCCATCATCTGTCGTTTCCTGACTTAATTTTAGCCATTCTGACTGGTGTGAGGTGGTATCTCATTGTGGTTTTGATTTGTATTTCCCTGATGCCGAGTGATGTGGAACACTTTTTCATGTGCCTATTGACCATCTGGATGTCTTCTTTGCAGAAATGTCTGTTCATGTCCTCTGCTCATTTCTTTTTTTTTTTAATATTTTATTTATTTATTTGACAGACAGAGATCACAAGCAGGCAGAGAGGCAGGCAGAGAGAGAGAGAGAGAGGAGGAAGCAGGCTCCCTGCGGAGCAGAGAGCCCGATGTGGGACTCGATCCCAGGATCCTGAGACCACGACCTGAGCTAAAGGCAGAGGCTTAACCCACTGAGCCACCCAGGCACCCATCCTCTGCCCATTTCTTGATTGGATTATTTGTTCTTTGGGTGTGGAGTTTGCTAAGCTCTTTATAGATTTTGGATACTAGCCCTTTATCTGATCTGTCATTTGCAAATATCTTCTCCCATTCTGTCAGTTGTCTTTTGGATTTGTTGACTGTTTCCTTTGCTATGCAAAAGGTTTTGATCTTGATGAAGTCCCAATAGTTCATTTCTGCCCTTGCTTCCGTTGTCTTTGGTGATGTTCCTAGGAAGAAGTTGCTGTGGCTGAGGTCGAAGAGGTTGCTGCCTGTGTTCTCCTCAAGGATTTTGATGTATTCCCGTCTCATTGAAGTCTTTCATCCATTTTGAGTCTATTTTTGTGTGTGGTGTAAGGAAATGGTCCAGTTTCGTTTTTCTGCATGTGGCTGTCCAATTTTCCCAACACCATTTGTTGAAGAGGCTGTCTTTTCTCCATTGGACATTCTTTCCTGCTTTGTCAAAGATTAGTTGGCCATAGAGTTGAGGGTCTGTTCTGGGCTCTCTGTTCTGTTCCATTGATCTATATGTCTGTTTTATTTGCCAGTACCACACTGTCTTGATGATGACAGCTTTGTAATAGAGCTTCAAGTCTGTAATTGTGATGCCACCAACTTTGGCTTTCTTTTTCAATATTCCTCTGGCTAATCGAGGTCTTTTCTGGTTCCACATAAATTTTAGGATTATTTGTTCCATTTCTTTGAAAAAAAAATGATGGTATTTTGATAGGGATTGCATTAAACATGTAGATGGTTTTAGGTAGCCTAGACATTTTCACAATAGTTGTTCTTCCAATCCATGTGCATGGAACATTTTTCCATTTCTTTGTGTCTTCCTCAATTTCTTTCATGAGTACTTTATAGTTTTCTGAGTACAGATTCTTTGCTTTTTTGATTAGGTTTATTCCTAGGTATCTTAAGGTTTTGGGTGCAATTATAAATGGGATTGACTCCTTAATTTCTCTTTCTTCTGTCTTGTTGTTGGTGTATAGAAATGCAACCTATTTCTGTGCATTGAATTTATATCCTGACACTTTACTGAATTCCTCTACAAGTTCTAGCAGATTTGGAGTAGAGTCCTTTGGGTTTTCCACATAAAGTATTATATCATCTGTGAAGAGTGATAGTTTGACTTCTTCTTTGCTGATTTGGATGCCTTTAATTTCTTTTTGTTGTCTGATTGCTGAGGCTAGGACTTCTACTACTATGTTGAATAGCAGTGATGATAGTGGACATCCCTGTCATGTTCCTGACCTTAGCAGAAAAGCTCTCAGTTTTTCTCCATTGAGAATGATATTCACGGTGGGTTTTTCATAGATGGCTTTGATGATATTCAGTAATGTAACCTCTATCCCTACACTTTGAACAGTTTAGATCAAGAAAGAATGCTGTGTACTTGGTCAAATGCTTTTTCAGCATCTATGGAGAGTATCATATGGTTCTTGTTCTTTCTTTTATTTATTTTTTTTTTGTTCTTTCTTTTATTAATGTATTGTATCACATTGATTGATTTGCAGATGTTGAACCAACCTTGCAGCCCTGGACTAAATCCCACTTGGTTGTGGTGAATAATCCTTTTAATGTATTGTTGGATTCTATTGGCTAGTATTTAGGTGAGAATTTTCGCTTCTGTATTCATCAAGGATATTGGTCTGTAATTCTCCTTTCTGGTGGGGTCTTTGTCTCGTTTTGGGATCAAGGTAGTGCTGGCCTTCTATTTTATGGAACAGTTTCAGGAGAATAGGTATTAATTTCTCTTTAAATGTTTGGTAGAATTCCTCTGAGAAGCCATCTGGCCCTGGGCTCTTGTTTGTTGGGAGATTTTTGATGACTGCTTCAATCTCCTTATGGGTCTGTTCAGTTTTTCTATTTCTTCCTGGTTCAGTTTTGGTAGTTTACAAGTCTCTAGGAATGCATCCATTTCTTCCAGATTGTCAAATTTGCTGGCATATAGTTGCTCATAATATGTTCTTATAATTGTTTGTATTTCTTTGGTGTTGGTTGCGATCTCTCTTCTTTCATTCATGATTTTATTTATTTGGGTTCTTTCTCTTTTCTTTTTGATATGTCTGGCCAGGGATTTTTCAATCTTAATTCTTTTGAAGAACCACCTCCTAGTTTCATTGATTTGTTCTACTATGGTTTTTTTTTTGTTGTTGTTGTTGTTTCTATTTCAGTGATTTCTGCTCTGATTTTTTATTATTTCTCTTCTCCTTCTGGGTTTAGGCTTTCTTTGCTGTTCTTTCTTCAGCTCCTCCGGGTGTAGGGTTAGGTTGTGTATCTGAGACCTTTCTTGTTTCTTCAGAAAGGTTTGTATCACTATATACTTTCCTCTCAGGACTGCCTTTGCTGTGTCCCACAGATTTTGAACAGTTGTGTTTTTCATTTTCATTTGTTTCCATGAATTTTTTCAATTCTTCTTTAATTTCCTGGTTGACCCATTCATTCTTTAGAAGGATGCTGTTTAGTCTCCATGTATTTGGGTTCTTTCCAAATTTCCTCTTGTGATTGAGTTCTAACTTCAGAGCATTGTGGTCTGACAATATGCAGGGAATGATCCCAATCTTTTGGTATCAGTTGAGACCTGATTTGTGACCCAGGATGTGAGGTATTCTGGAGAAAGTTCCATGTGCACTAGAGGAGAATGTGTATTCTGTTGCTTTGGGATGGAATGTTCTAAATATATCTCTGATGTCCACCTGGTCTAGTGTGTCATTTAAGGCCTTTATTTCCTTGTTGATCTTTTGCTTGGATGATCTGTCCATTTCAGTGAGGGGGGTGTTAAAGTCCCCTACTATTATTGTATTATTGTCAATGTGTTTCTTTGATTTTGTTTTTAACTGGTTTATCTAGTTGGCTGCTCCCATGTTAGGGGCATAGATATTTAAAATTGTTAGATCTTCTTGTTGGACAGTTCCTTTAAGTATGATATAGTGTCCTTCCTCATCTCTTATTATAGTGTTTGGCTGAAAATCTAATTTATCTGATATAAGGATTGCCTCCCTAGCTTTCTTTTCATGTCAATTAGCATTTTAAATTGTTTTCCACCCCCTCATTTTCAATCTGGAGGTGTGTTTGGTTCTAAAATGAGTCTCCTACAGACAGGATATCGACGGGGTCTTGTTTTTTTATCCATTCTGATACCCTGTGTCTTTTGATTGGGGCATTTAGCCCATTTGCATTCAGGGTAACTGTTGAAAGATATGAATTTAGTTCCATTGTATTGCTTGTAAGGTGACTGTTACTGTATATTGTCTCTGTTCTTTTCTGATCTATGTTACTTTTAGGCTTTCTCTTTGCTTAGAGGACCCCTTTCAATACAGGGCTGGTTTGGTGATTGCAAATTCTTTTAGTTTCTGTTTGTCCTGAAAGCTTTTAGTCTCTCCTATTTTGAATGACCACCTACCTGGATATAGTATTCTTGGCTGCATATTTTTGTCATTTGGTGCCCTGAATATATCATGCCAGTACTTTGTGGCCTGCCAGGTCTTTGTGGGTAGGTATGCTGCCAATTTAATGTTTATACTGCTGTGGGTTACAGACCCTTTGTCCTAAGCTGCTTTCTGGATTTTCTCTTTGTCTCTGAGACTTGTAAGTTTTACTATTAGATGACAGAGTGTTGACTTATTTTTATTGATTTTGAGGGGAATTCTCTGTGCCTCCTGGATTTTGATGCCTATTTCCTTCCTCAAATTAGGGAAGTTCTCTGCTATAATTTGCTCCAATATAACTTCTGCCCCTCTGTCTTTTTTCTTCTGGTATTCCAATTATTTTAATATTGTTTCATCTATGGTATCACTTATCTCTTGAATTCTCCACTCGTGATCCAGTAGTTGTTTTTCTCTCTTTTTCTCAGCTTCTTTGTTCACCATCATTTGTTCTTCTATATCACTAATTCTCTCTTCTGCCTCATTTATCCTAGCAGTTTGAGCCTCCATTTTTTTTTATTGCACCTCATTAATAGCCTTTTTGGTTAAATTTTATTTCTCCAGAAAGGGATTCTCTAGTATCTTCTATACTTTTTTCAAGCCCAGCTAGTATCTTTATAATTGTCATTCTGAACCCTAGTTACAACATTTTACTAATGTCTGTATTGATTAGGTCCTTGGCAGTTGGTACTGCATTTTCTTCTTTTTCTTCTTCTTCTTCTTCTTTTTTTTTTTTTAGGTGAATTTTTCTTGTCATTTTATCCAGGGAAGGATAGATGGATGGGAGAACAAAATGCTTCATGGGTAACAAACAATGACCCCAGAAAAATATACCCTAAAAAAATCAGAAGAGACCCAAAACTTGGGGGTGGGGGCACAGTAAGAATATGATCAAGCTGCTGAATAAAACAGAATGACATTCTAGAATTTGGGTGTATTTTGGTCTGTTAGAAGAAGCTGCCTCCCAAAATTTTAAGGAATGAAAAACGTACATATATACAAAAATAAGGATGAAATATGACTGTAAAAATGAAAATTTAAAAAGATTTAAAAAAAGGAATTGATAGGATGTTGGTTGAAAAAGGAAAGAAGAAAAATAAAAAAAAAAAAAAAAGGAAAGAATGTGATCAGGCAGGAGAATAGAACAATACCCTACACTAGATTTAGGGTGTATTTTGGTCTGTTAGAAGAAACAGCATCTCAAAATTTTAAAGAAAGAAAACTTATAGGTATACAAAAAATAAGGTTAAATACAATGAAGGGATAGAATGTGACTTTAAAAGTGAAAACAAAAAGATTTTTTTATAAAATTGATAAGATGTTGATTGAAAAATGAAAGAAGAAAAATAAAAAAAATAGCAAAAGAAAAAATAAAGAAAATTTTAAAAATTAACTTTGAAAGACTAAAGAATCATGGGGAAAAATCTGTGAATTCTATGTGTTGTATTCCTGCAGCTCTGAAATTTTGCAATTCTCATTGATTGGTGAACTTGGCCTTGGCTGGATGTTCTTGCTGATCTTCTGGGGGGGAGGGTGCTGTTGCAGTGATTCTTAAATGTCTTTGCCCCAAGTGGAGTGGCACCAGGGGCCATGCTAAGCAATCTGCTCTAGTTTGCTCTCAGTAGCTTTTATTCCCTGAAAGATTTCCATACAGCTTAGAAGAATGAGAATGAAAATGGCAGCCTCCCAATAATATATGGCCCCAGAGAAGCTGAGAACTTGGAACACCACTCCTCACTGAGCCCTCAGAGAAATGCAGTCATCACTTCTTTCTCCCTGGCCTTAGGACTCACTCTGTGCTCATCTGGTCTGTGACCAAACATGTCTGTCTCTGGCACATGATCCTGTTTGGAGTTTCCAAACCCAGCAGATTCCTGTGGCACCCTCCTGGGCTGCTCTTCCTGGGGGAGGAAGTGGAATCTCCCCAGATCTGCCACTTGTTGGGTCCCTGGTCTAAGAGCAGTGGCCTGATTGTGCTGGGGATCATGGTTTATGGCAAACCCCGAGCTGAGAGCCCACTCCTCGACTCCTTGGCTATATCTTTACAGTTAGCTTCCCCCCTCTGATATTCAGGAACTCTATCACACTCAGGCACTCCCAATCTCTCTGTGACCCTGAGGGTCCTGAGTCCACAATGTCTCAGCGAGGGTTTCACCCCCAGCTTAGCCACTGGAGCTACGTCCCTCAGTGGAGCAGACTTCTAAAAGTTCCAATTTTGTGTTGCACCGCTCTATCACTTGCTGGTAGCTGGCTGACAGAGGTCCCTCCCCCTGTAGTCTATCTTCCCAAATAATCGCCTTCGATTCACTTCTCCACATGTCCTACCTGCCAGAATGTGGTTGCTTTTCTGTTCCTAGAATTGCTGCTATTCTTTTCATTGATCTCCTTTTGAGTTTGTAGGTGTTCAGAATGGTTTGATAACTATCTAGCTGAATTCCTGGGACCAGACGAAATTTAGGTCTCCTACTCCTCCATCATCTTGGTCCTGGTCCTAGCCAAGTTCCTTTTAGTACTTTAAATATGTCACTATGTTTTTATTGAAAATTCATTTTATTTTTCTTCTTTGAAAACAGCATGTTTTCTTTCTCTGAAGCTTTTCGCTTTCCATTTGGTTTTCAGTAAGCTAACTGTAATGTATTTGAGGTTTGCAGAGATTTTTGAAAAATGTAGTTAGATGTCCTTTGTCAGTGGTAAAGACTTCTTTTTAATATTTCTTCTTTCTCATTACTTCTCTCCTTTACTTCTGGGACTATGAATAATTAAAGTTTTCTACCATGTCTCTTTTGCTCTTTTTTTTTTTTTAATTTTCCCTCTTTTATACTTCTTCACTTAATTCTGCTTTCTAGTTATCACTCCTTTGTTCTTTAAGGTCCAGCCTGCTGCTACTAATCCTGTATTTTCAATTCTCAATTTTAGTTGTAATGCTTTCAGATTCTAGAATTTTCATTTGATTTTTTATCCCTTAGAATCCAGATCTGTGTTAAAATTCTTTATCTTTTCCTCTATTTTCTTGACTCTGTTAGTCATAGATTTTTTAAGTTTTTTTTATAATTTCAATATTTAAATGACCTCATGGATTTGTGTTTCCTTTTATTTATTTTTCTTGGCTTTTGGTCACTTCATACTTCTTTTTTTCAATAGACCTTTCAAATCTATATTGGATACTAGACATTACATTATGTGTAATAAGTTATAGAGTTTCTGGATAATGTTATCTCTTTTCAATGAGGCTTACACTGTATTCTGGAAGAACATATTGGTCCTGGTGAAGGTTGATTTCAAGCTTATTAGGGCTGATTTATTCTGAATTTGCTCTTACTTCTAGTGCAGGGATCAACAAATTTTTGTAAAGAACCAGATAGTAAATGTTTTAGATTTTGTGGATCTTACAATCTTTGCTACAACTATTCCACATTACTGTTGTATGGGAAAAATAATCATAGATAATATTTAGGTGAATGAACTTGGCTATGTTTAAATAAAACTTACTGACATTAAAATTTGAATCTCATTTGATTTTCAGTATTATGTAATGGTACTTCTGGTTTGCTTATTTTTAACCATATAAACATGTGAAAACCATACTTAGCTCTAAGGACATACAAAAATAGGCAGTAGGGCATCTTTGGTCTGTAGGTTGTAGTTTGCTCTTCCTTTGTAGTAGCATATGTCCTTACTTCTAAGTGTGACCCTTTTTGGTTCTTAACTGAAAAAGCCTGGGGACTCATTAAAGTCTCCATCTCAAAGGCTTGAGTTCCAACCCCTGTCTCCATGGCTATGGTAATCTCTGCTCAGTTTTCAGCTTCCTACCTGCTTTTTTCTGATGGATTTTTGGGATCTTATCCTGCACATATGGCACCTGAGAATCAGCCAATGTTTGGAGGGAAATGTGTAGTTGGATTTTGGGCTTATATCTCCAAGATCCCTCTTCTGGATTTTATTCTTCAAGTCTCATACGTTTACGTTGTATGCTGTAACATGTACCTCTAGGTCAGGTTGACTGCTGCTTTCTGCTTCGATGCTATTCTCCACTCCCTCATATGCAGAAAATCAGAAAATATCCTGAGGCAAAATGTCAGTTTGAATATGAAGTTTATCAAGCAAGTTTGAATATGAACATTATTTTTTATAACCCTGCTTTCAGTGATTATAATTCCTCAAATATTGCCTGCAATCTAAAATCTCCATTGTCAGGGCACCTGGATGGCTCAGTCAGTTAAGCATCTGCCTTTGGCTGAGGTCCTGACTTCAGGGTCCTGGGATTGAGCCTCCTATCAGGCTTTGTACTCAGTGGGGAGTCTGCTTGTCCCTGTCCCTCTTCCTCTGTGCCCTCTTTCTTTCTCTCTCAAATAAATAAACCTTTTTAAAAAATTAAAATCTCCATTGTCTTCAAACAGTTGCTTACTATATTGTGGTGAGCTTTTATTCTTGTTTTCAACAAGAGGTTTCATCTGGTTACTGAAAGCAGAAGTCTTTGTAGATTTTTAAATTTCTATGTAGCAAAAATTTTCAACATAGGTTTTCGTTTTCATGATTAACCTGGGAAAATCATTCTCATTATTATATTATAAATATAACCTCTTTTGATTTTTTCATTAATCTTTTGGTTTCAAGTTTTACATCTAAATCAATTTTTACATTTAAGTCATTGATTAATCTAAAATTCATTTTGAAATTCATTTGAACAAAAGATATGAAGTCAGATTTCAGTCTTTTCTAAATGACCAGCCAGTTTTCTCAACACTGATTGTTGATTTGAAATGGTATACTTGTAATTTATTAAATTCCTAATTATACAGGGATTTATTTTGAAATTCTCTACCATACTTCCCTGATGTGTCTATTTATGGACCAACATAAGGGTATTTTAGAATATATTTTATTACGAGGGAAGACTATTCCCCTATTAATATTCTTTTTCTGAAATGTCCCAGGTATTCTTTAATGTGTACTTTTGCAAATGAACTTTAGAATTAGTTAGTCAATTAGAGAAAAAAAAAAGATGGAGCATCAAAAACACAGGCAACAAATGAAAAAACAGGTAAGTTGGTCTTTCTGAAAATTAAAGATTTTTTGCATCAAATGACACCATCAACAGAGTGAAAAAGCAACCCATGGAATGGGAGAAAATATTGGCAAATCATATATTTGATAAGATCAATATCCAGAATATAGAAAGAACTTCTATAACTCAACAAAAACAAACAACTCAATTTAAATATGGGCAAAAGATGTGAACAGCTATTTCTTTAAGGGAATATGCTAATAATCACTAAGCATATGAAAAGATGCTCAACATTGCTAATCAAAGGGAAAAAGCAAATAAAAATCAAAGTAAGACATCACTTAGCATCCATTAGGATGGCTATTATTAAAAACCAGAAAATGACAAATGTTGGCAAGGATGTGGAGAAATTGGAAAACTTGAACACTTCTTTTGGGAATATAAAGTGGTGCAGTCATTGGGAAATGATCTGATATTTCCTCAAAAAATTAAATTGAGTAATCTGAAATTAACAGAAATAGCATATGATCTAGAAATTCCACTTCTGGGTATACACCCAAAAGAATTGAAAGCCAAGGCTCAAATTTTGTATACTGTTACTTATTAGCAAAATTATTCATAAGTCACAAAGTGGAAACTACCCAAATGTACATTGACAGATGGATAAACAAAATTTTCCATTTACATACAATGGAATATTATTCAGCCCTAAGAAGGAAGGAAATCCTGACACATGCTACCACATAGGTGAACCTTGAAGATATTATGCAAAGTGAAATAAATCAGTGACAAAAACACAAGTATTAAATGATTCCACTTAAATGAGGTACCTAGAGTAGTCAAATTCATAAATAAAGTAGAATGGTGTTTGTCAGGGTTGGAGGGTGGGAGGAAAAGAGAATTAGTGTTTGGGATACAGAGTTTCAGTGCGAGAAAATAAAAAGTTCTGGAGATGGATGGGAGTGATGGTTGAGTAGGAATGCTAATGTACTTAATGCTGTTGAACTGTACACATAAAAAGGCTTAAAATGGTGAATTTTATGTTATATATATTTGACCACAATAAAAATATTTCTTAGAAAGATACTGAAGAAGGGGGGGGACATATTTGTAGTTTTTATTGGAATTGAAAAAATTAATGACCTTTTAATACTATGTCTTACTAAGAATAAGATGTATGCTATTATTTATTTATTTATTTTTTATGCTTCTCAGTAGAATGTTGAGTTTTTCTTCATTTAGGTTCTGAATACTTCTTGTCTCTCTTAATTTTTTTTTCTTTTTTTCTTTTTCTTTTTCTTCTTCTTTGGTCTGCTTTTCTTGTTATACTTTTGAATGGAGCTATTTTTCCAGTGTTTAACTGGTTCTTGTTCAAGTGTGTGTGGGGGTGGGCAAAAAAGGTGAAGGGGGTTAAGAGGTACAAACTTCTAGTTACAAGATAAATAAGTTGTGGAGAAGAAACTACAGTATAAGGAATATAATAAGTAAGATTATAATATTTTATAGTGACAGATGGTGACTGTACTTCTGTGGTGAGCTGTGAATAATATAGAGAATTATTGAATCATTCTGTTTATACACCTGAAATTAATGTAACACTGTAAGTTAATTATACTTCAATAAAAAGGTAATCACATAAAAGTAGTGTTTAATTATTTTATGTTATTTTTTAACCAGGTATCTTTTTCTGTATTTTTCTCTAATACTCTATTAATTCTTTCAAATAAGTATTTAGTGAACACTGTACTTGAGTGTAGAGAAATATTAGCATATTCTTGACCTCAAGAAATTTATGGTCTATCTGGGGAATGAAAAAACACAGAAGATTTTTTTTTTTAAACCCAGAAAATAGCCTATATTCCAGACTTTTATTTTGTTTTTCTTTTTTTCTGAGAGAGAGAGAAAGTGCCCATGCCCGGGAGATGTGGGGAACAGAGGGACAGGGAGAGAGAGAATCTTAAGCAGTCTCCCCACTGAGTGAAGAGCCTGGTGGCACAGGGCTCCATCTCATGACCCTGAGATCCTGACCTGAGCCAAAACCGAGAGTCGAACACTTAACCCACCGAGTCACCCAGGTGCTCCCAGACTTTTATTTTTTGAGGAAAATAAACCTTATGAAATCAAGTCATGTTCTCACCTCACTAAATTAATACAATCTCTAAAATGGTGTGCTAATTTTTTTAAAAAGATTTTATTTATTTATTTGACAGAGATCACAAGTAGGCAGAGAAGCAGGCAGAGAGAGAGGAGGAAGCAGACTCAGAGAGAGGAGGAAGCAGACTCCCCGCTGAGCAGAGAGCCTGATGCGGAGCTCGATCCCAGGACCCTGGGATCATGACCTGAGCTGAAGGCAGAGGCTTTAACCCACTGAGCCAACCAGGCGCCCCTGGTGTGCTAATTTTTATGTGAGACTTTCAAATTCATATTACATCTTACTGTAATGGTAGTAGAAACAAAAAATAAATTCAGGAACTCCCTTGTTTAATGTATGGTCCCATCAGACTCCTGGGAGGATCTTGATGGTAACAATGAATAATCTGGGTAGTGCCCTGTAGGTAGAGGCTGCAGATCCCTTTCCAGCTCTGTCTTTGACCAGCTTGAATGTGGGTCTGTGACACATAGACAACTTTATAGTCTTCCTCATCTTGGGTGCAGTGTATCTTAATCTTGAGTATGCACCTCAGTCATGCTGGAAACTTGTAAAAGCCTTTTCTTGTACATGGTAGGGAGTTTCTGACTCAGATCTGTTGTGGGGCTCATATATCTCTATTTTAAATATGTATCCAGATAATTCTTCTGATGCAGGTGATCCATGAACCATATTGCCCTTCTATAGTAATAAATTCAATTATCAACCCCAAAATGCTTTTTACTGAGACTGGTAGGCATTTTAAGATTTTTCCTTGCAATCTTATGTTCCAATCCATGGTATAATCATGACTCCCACCATACTGGACCCTATCTGATCATCATGGACATACTGACTCCTATCCTTTTTTAGTATGGCTTCATTTTTTGGCCTCTACTCTCTTTCTTGAAATTACTTCAGTCTTTCACTATTGTGCCCAGAGCTCCTCGTTTTCCCTGATTTTAACAGCATTTCCAGCAATTCCCGGCTGTCCTGGCACACAGCATTACCACCTCTACCATTTCAGAAGGGTTAAAGCTTAAACCCTATTAACCCTCTGAATCTGTCATTTAGCTGAATACAGATACTACTGTATTCAATTGCTCTTCACTTCAAACCTGCATATTCTAAATTTCAAGGAATCTACTGGGACAGTACTTCTCCCCAGCCATAGCTATGGTAATTTTTACAAATATATGTATACACACACACACACACACACACACACACACACACACACACACACACGTGTGTGTGTGTATATGTATATATATCTATTTAAAGATTTTATTCATTTATTTGACAGACAGAGATCACAAGTAGGCAGAGAGGCAGGAAGAGAGAGAGAGAGAGGAGGAAGCAGGCTCCCCGCTGAGCAGAGAGCCTTATGTGGGGCTTGATCCCAGGACCCTGACCCTAAATGAAGGCAGAGGCTTTAACCTGGCGAGCTACCAGGTGCCCCAATTTTTACAAATATAGTGCATTTTGAATCCTGTCATGTATCTGCAGATGCTACCATGTCCAATTATTCTTCACTTTCAAATTGATATAATTTACATTTCAGACAACCTACTGTTAACAACTTTTTCCGTTTATTTCTATAAATCCATTAATTAGTTAAATTTAAAAAAAAAGTTTCCAAATAACACGCCTCCTCTTGTCACTCTAGTGGTTGTGCGTTGATAAAATTGAAATACAACATGGTAATTTGGTTGCTCAGTGTATATATAAAAATTGCATTCCATCTGCACCTCCCCCATAAACATACTCCCAACTCTGAGTTTCTGAACTCATGGTAGTGAAAAGTTCATAGAGAATTGCCTGATCCTATGGGACATTCCATTTGGCCACGTGGTGAAATCTCCATGTGCTATTCTACTCAATTCCCTTGCGCTTTGAAGCATGTGCTCAACTGTACCAGGCTATAGATTTCTCTCACCACTTTTCCTCTTTCTGCATATTCCTGGCTCCTCCCTGCCCCTCTCCTTTTCCACTTTCTCTTTACACTGAGTGCATACCTGACATTCTTAAAGTAATTGTAATGTTGGGGCTGGGAGACTTGAAAATGGTGGACATCAGCGTGTGGAATAACAAGGACATTTGGGCAGGAAGGAATTCATGATCACCATATATTATCTCACTTTTTAATCTTCAGATCAGTTCTTTATGAACAAGAAGGTTAAGCTCCCACCGTCAGCCTCAAAATGTGAGGACTGCCACTTTCCACCCATCTATGCATCATTTGGAAACTGGTTTTTCTAAAGGAGTCCTGGGAAATCTTAGCCTCTTCTCTGGTTTATAACAACCAAACATATACAAAAAAAGTGGTACATTGACCAAGTATAATTAGAGAATAGCTCATTAGTACTCCAACTCCTTCCCTGTGATGTGACTATGATGACTGGAGTTTTCAGTGCTCAACCTCAGTGTCTTCATTTTCTCCAGAGAGCTAGCAACCTATACAGTTTCTTCTCTTCACTGTGATTTGCTAATCAGCATTGAATATGCTGCCGGTAAGAAGTGGTCTGGGATTTGGCATATTCTTTCTAGTTTTCCAGTCCATGTCCTGTATCAAATCAAAGGCAATATTAAAAATAGCACAGGTTCTTAAAGCAAGGTATCTCAGCCTCAACATTATTGATCTTTTGGGCTGGAGAGTTCATTGTTGTGATGGACTGACTATCCTGCTCATTGTACGGTGTTTAGCAGCACCCCTGACCTCTACCCACTAGATTCCAATAGCACCCTCCTCCCCAGCATGACAACCAAAGATGTCACCAGACATTGCCAGGTGTCCCCTGGGGTAGGAGATTGCCCCTGGTTGAGACCACTGCCTTAGAAAAAGTGAAATTTAAGTGATGTAATTCCCATTACTACTTCATTTGAAGAATGATTTATGTATTTTAATCTCTGATATTTTTTAAAGATAATTTACATGACTTTAGGGAATTAGCAAGAGTTCACTCTTGGTCTAAAAGCTAACAGAGCAAGGCAGTGATGAACTCCTCAAAGGAGGAGAAATGCTAACACTAAAGAAGGTGTTCCATGCAAATGAGCTGCCATTTATATTTGTTACAGCTGAGGGGCTAGCCTAGGCCACAGGCATTCAATGTTAATCTTTCATTCAGTAACACAGTGTAAATCCGGATGTTCAGACTATAAATTAGCCCTGGTGGAAAGATAACATAAGCATTTCTCTAAAACAAAGCTGTTATCTTTTCAGACATCTAATTCTTGAAGCTTCTCTTTGGTACTCATTTGATAACATGCCTCACATGGTGTCTGACGAAAGAATGATGGTTCACAGAGAAAAATAGGAGTGTGTGGGTAGGTGGCTGTAAGACACATTTCAAGCTTTTTCTGTTCCATAAGTATGTTCTTTATAGTATTAAGGCTCAAAGTATGGTGAGCAGACACGCAAGAAATGTAAGAAATGCTGCTTGTAAGAAATGCAGAATCTCAGGCTTCACCCTTGACTTACTAGATCAGATTATGAATTTTAAACTATCCCTGTAATTCTTTTACAAATTAAAGTTTGTTCCCAAACATTAGTTCCTTAGAATACTAAAAGATAAATTCTGGGAAAGGATTCTATAAAAAATAAGTTTGAGGAAGAGTGGATTTAGTATAAAGAAGCAGGTTCTTTTTTTTTTTTAAATTTATTTATTTACCCGACAGACAGAAATTACAAGTAGGCAGAGAGGCAGGCAGAGAGAGAGGAGGAAGCAGGCTCCCCGCTGAGCAGAGGGGCCTGATGCGGGGCTAGATCCCAAGACCCTGGGATCATGACCTGAGCTGAAGGCAGAGGCTTTAACCCACTGAGCCAACCAGGCGCCCCAAGAAGCAGGTTCTTATACAACAGCACCTCTCAAGAAATATCCATGATTAAATTATGACTTTCTGGACACATGGGTGGCTTGGTCAGTTAAACGTCTGCCTTTGGCTCAGATCATGATCCTGGGGTCCTGGGATTGAGTCCCTTCCTTGGGTTCCCTGCTCAGTGGGGAGTCTGCTTCCCCCTCTGCCCCTCCCCCTGGCTTGTGCGCATGCGCTCTCTCTCTCTTAAAAAAAAAATCTTAAAAAAAATTGAGATATGACTTTCCAATGGGAAAGTGGTGGGAAATGTTAAGCCGTGTTTTCTAAACTTGTTTGATAATGGTACTTCTTTTCTCATAGATATCACTTTGGAAATTGTTGCTGTAGTAATGTGGTACAGGCATTTACTTCATAATTAAATGGCAACTGCATCTTTTTTTTTTTTTAAGACTTTATTTATTTGACAGAGAGAGACATCACAAGTAGGCAGAGAGGCAGGTAGAGAGGGAGTGGGAGGCAGGCTCCCCTCTGAGCAGAGAACCCAATGCAGGGCTCCATCCCAGGACCCTGGGATCATGACCTGAGCTGAAGGCAGAGGCTTTAATCCACTGAGCCACCCAGGCGCCCCTGGCAACTGCATCTTAAGTAAATAAATTAAACAGCTAGCTAATCGTGGTTAATGATTACTGATAATGTGCTGAGGGGAAGGAAAAAACAAACTGCAGAGAAGAAAAACTAATCACATCATCATTGTCATAAAACAAAGAACAATTGAACATAATCCCTTAGAGTCTAACTGCTTACATTTAAAACCGATTACCAAAACAATTATAAGAAACAGTAGTTGGGGCACCTGGGTGGCTTAGTTGGTTAGGTGTCTGCCTTTGGCTCAGGTCATGCTCCTAGGGTCCTGGGGTCAGGTTCCCTGCTCAACAGGCAGTCTGCTTCTCCCACTGTCCCCCTGCTTGTTCTCTCTCTCTCTCTCCCACTTTCTCTCTCTCTCTAAAATAAAATCTATTAAAAAAAAAAAAAGAAATAGTAGGTGCCCTTGGACAGCACAGTTAGTTAAGTGTCT
Source organism: Enhydra lutris kenyoni (assembly GCF_002288905.1). NCBI lineage: Eukaryota > Metazoa > Chordata > Mammalia > Carnivora > Mustelidae > Enhydra > Enhydra lutris. Next base: position 57,807,578 of record NW_019154086.1, on the reverse strand, counting down.
GTGTCTTGGTTTTAGCTCAGGTTGTGATCTCAGTGTTATGAGATTGAGCCCTGTCTCCTGGTCTATGCTCAGCATGAAGTCAGCTTGAGATTCTCTCTGTCTCTTCCCTCTGCCCCTCCCACTTGTGCTCTCTTTCTCTCTCTCAAATGAATAAATAAATCTTAAAAAAAAAAAAAGAAAGGAAATAGTAGGTGGCTCATAGCATTTAGCATATAATTTTTTAGAAAGATATTTTCTGAATTCAGTTTCAAGATATTTTTGAATATAGTTCTTACTGTTTATGAAATTTTGTGTATTAGGAAGACTTAGACAAAATAAACAACTTAAAATAACATTTTTTTTTAATTTATTTGACAGATCACAAGTAGGCAGAGAGGCAGGCAGAGAGAGACAGGAGGAGGCAGGCTCCCTGCTGAGCAGAGAGCCCGATGCGGGACTCGATCCCAGGACCCTGAGATCATGACCTGAGCCGAAGGCAGAGGCTTTAACCACTGAGCCACCCAGGCGCCCTAAAATAACATATTTTTATGAGAGTGTTTAGGCTGTTCACATTGAGGGTGATTATTGAGAGATACATTTTTATTGACATTGTGTTGCCTGTGAAGTCCTTGTTTCTCTAGATTGTTTCTATAAATTTCTGTTCTAAGACACTCTTGGGTTCTTTCTTCTTTTATGGAACCCCCCTGAATATTTCTTGTAGTGCTGGCTTGGTGGTCACATACTCTTTTAAACCTTGCCGGTCTTGGAAGCTCTTTATTTCTCCATCCATTTTGAATGTCAGCATTGATGGATAAATTATTCTTGGCTGCATGTTCTTTTCTGAGTTGGGGGAAAAATTGGAGGGGGAGATGAACCAAGAGAGACTGTGGACTCTGAGAAACAACAGAGGGTTTTGAAGGGAAGGGAGGGTGAGGTTGGGTGAGACTGGTGGTGGGTATTATGGAGGGCACGTATTGCATGGAGCACTGGGTGTGGTGCATAAACTATGAATTCTGGAATACTGAAAAGAAATTAAAAAAATAACATTTTTAAATAAAAATCACTTTATTGAGGTATGAGTGACATACAAAAACTGTACATATTTGATATATATAAATTGATGAGTTTGGAAATAAATATATACACCCTTGAAATCATCACCACAGTCTATACTATAAACATACCCAAAATCTCCAAAAGTGTCCTCCTGCCTGGTTGCTTTAAAAAAACATATCTTGGGGTGTGTGGCTCAGTTGGAAGAGCATGTGACTCTTGATCTTGGGGTCATGAGTTTGAGTCTCACATTGAATGCAGAGATTAGTTAAATAAACAAATATTTTAAAAAATCTATTTATGTTTATAAAATCTTAAAAAAAAGAAAAACATATTTATGTTTGAATAAAAGTATTATGGGCTTGGGGTGCCTGGCTGGCTCAGATGGTAGAGTGTGCAACTCTTGATCTTGGGATCAGAGGTTTGAGCCACATGTTGGGTGTAGAGATAACTTAAATAAATGCATATTTTTTTTAAGTATTACACGTTTATCATAGGAAATGGGTAAAATACACAATAGCACAAAAAGGAAATTATATAATCTTGCTATTCATAGAGAAGCACAGATGCCATTTTAACTTATTCCTTTCTTAGTCCTCTTTTCTGCATTTATGCATATGAAATGTTGAAAAATATATGTACTATCTTATATTTTACTTTTTTATTTAACATTTACCATGAATATTTTTCTAAGATATTAAAAGTTATTTGATGGCATGATATTTCAAAAATGAATAATAACCCATTAGATGCATTTGCTATAATTTACAAATCATCTGTTAGTGAGAAATATTTAGGCTACTGGTACAATTTAATTGTTATAAATAATGCTCAGAAAAAGTCCTAATTTGAATAGAATTCTAATTATTTTCTTAGAATAAATTCCTAGAAATGTAATTGTTTCAATGATAATAAATGTTTTAAACATTTAAAAAATACTTTAAAAATGAGAGATTTTAAAGATTTACTGTAGTCTTCATTTTTATTTGTACTCTCAGAAAAATATCTTCAATTTTATTACTTGGGAAATATTTGTATTTGTGTAAGTAAAAAATATTTGTAATATTTGTAATATAACAAAACATATTTGACTTACAAGTATTTACATTTATGAGAAGTATACTTTTATAATAAGGTTTTTTTTGTATTAAATTTTTGTATTAAATTCTTATTCTTACTGTTCTCAGAGAACCTTATTGGTTTTACAGCAGGAGCACCTGACCTAGTGGTTGACTGCATCACAATACTTGACTGATCAAAGGACATTCTGTAACTCACTTTCAGCTGATAGACCCATAATTACTCAAAAAGAAGAGAAAATTAACAGTTCAGAATCTACCAAAAGCTTTTCTTCAGTGACATTTTGGAAAGTTCCCCAGGAATCTCCTAATTTGTTATTATGCTTACGGATCATCTCACAATGTGACTGACATAGGTTTTCTTACCATCGTTCAGCCACTTCAGCCAACCATTTTTGTTTATCAAGAGATTTAGATGGAGAAAAAATTCTATAAATGTTCAGAATGAATAATGTTGATGGTGCAAGCATATGTGTGTACATGAGAGTAGTTGCATTTATAAACATGGGTATCAAATATAAATACTGAGATCTTTCATAATCGTTCATACTTTGTGAACTCGATTCTCTATATAAATGTTCCTAAGGAAGACACATACTTGGCTGTAGGGCTTTTGACTGCAAGGAAGACATTGAATTTGCCCCTAACAGGCTATTTACTTGCAATTGCAAGATATGAGAGTAGATGATTAGGGTCATGATGTTTCTGGTTTATTCTCTTTCCTTGGATATTATTTCTGAGAGTAGCTCAAGCTAGAACAGCAGGTGAACAAGTTTGTCAAAAATCATCTTTTGAGGCTATTTTGTTATAAGCCTTTAATACGTGAAAAGTCCATGGAATATCTCACACAGGACTTGGCACGTAGTAGGCACTTGAACATTTGATTTTTATTTGTCCTGCTCTGGGTTAAGTATATAAATAAAGGCTGAGGGTGTGGGTGAACTTCTTATGATTGGGGCAGTAAACCGCTGGTAATTCAAAAGTGTAGCTGAGTGTAAATCTCTGAATTTTAGAAAGTATGGATTTGCAATTCTTGCCCTTGGCTTTGTTGTAGTTTGATTAAATTTGTAACCTACCTAGGGGGGTTTTCTTTTGCTTCCTTTTTTTTTTTTTTTTTTTTTTTTTTTTTTGGTAGTTACAGTTCTTAAAGGATGTCAGCTGTTCTTCAGAAATGACTCAGAATATATTTTTAATCACAATAAATCTCAGACATATTGAACTTTAATCCAACCAAACTGACAAAGAATAAAAAATATTGAGGATGTTATAAATTATCTATGGTTTAATTTTTAAAACTGATGAAATAATTTTCATAGAAGATCTGGAATCAATTTTTTCCACTCTACTTATTTTTACTGCCCTTGCACAAAAGCTTGCCCCAGAGATAGCTTCAGCATGGTCAGTCGCCCTGTACATCACGCCTATTGACATGCCTGAACCTGTGTTTGTACATGCATGTGGCAAAGATATTACCCTTGATAATATGTTATGTATTTATTTATTATTTTTATTTATTTATTTTAAGGTTTTATTTACTGATTTGAGAGAGAGAGAGGGCATGGGCTGGGAGAGGGGCAGACGGAGAGGGAGAGGTAGGTGCTCTGCCTAGCAGGGAGCCTAACTAGGATGCAGGGCTCTATCCCAGGACCCTGAGATCTTGACCTGAGTGAAAGACAGTTGCTTAACCAACTGAGCTACCCAGGCACCCCTGATAATAGATTATGACCACCTTCCATTAAGAAAACCTTCCATTTTCTTAGAAGGTGATAGATTACTTAGTTAACCCAGCAATAGAAGAACTTCTGATAAAATTATTTAAAATGCCCAGAGTAGTTTATTTGTAGCATAAAGCTGTATGATTTGGATCGTTAAAAACAAAACTTGGGAAGAGATTATTTTAAGTGATTTTGTTTGCTTTAACAGTCCTACTAACTGCACATTGAAGATACCAGTTATTGACTATGTATATGACTGTATATATATATATATACATATATATGTAAATATATATAAATATATATATAAACATATATAAACACTTGGTGTGATTTTTTGCCAGTGGATCACTAGTGTTTATATGACACCATTTTAACGAACTCTGCCTCTATTAATTAATGAATTAATTTCTAATTGGAGGTAATAGTACCTTTTTAGTCATTATATCTTTTCTAAAAATGTATATATTCTCCTCCTTTCAGACCCATACCTCTTCTCCGCTCCTCTCACTGATGACATTTATATCTGGGAATACTTTTTGCCTTTGATGGTCATGGCATTCCCTTAGTACTGACCAATTGTGCTGACTCCAATCTCTTGTACCCCTTAATAATATTCATTCCATATATTTACTTTATCAGAGATTTTCCAAGACAATTATTGCAACTACTTTGGAGTTGATTAGGGTGGGTGTTTGTATCTGTTTTTATTTTAATCTTTGAGGGACAGTAGTTCCCCTTGAGGGCTAGGACTTGATTTTGCTTATTTTGGGCCTTTGGTTCTTGGCATGGAGTCAGAGCTCAATAAATTTTGTGCTCAATAAATTTGTCACTTATGATATTCTTTAAACATGTAAGCACATTTCCAACTCAGGGCATTTCTCTGCTTAAAATGGTTCTTCCTTATGTATTCCCATGACACATTTTCTCATTTTACTCAGACTTGTGCTGAAATACCACTATCATAGAGGAGCCTATCCTAAACCACCAAATCTTAATCTTAAACAGCATGCACTTAGACATGAACTCAAAATACTCTTATCACTCCTTTGCTTTGTATTTTTCTCATAGGATTTGCCAATGCCTTAAATATTATTTGTTTATTTATTGTTTCTCTCATTAGAATATGAGCCATCCCAAAGTAATGAGATGTGTTCATTGCCAGATGTGTTCACTGGCATACTGTAGTCATTTGATAAATATTAGTTCAGTGAGTGAGTAAATTATTTGATTAATCCCCACCTCTGTCCCCAACCAAGACACACATAGTACACTATAGATTACATGAAAATTAGAGAAGAATATCTTTCTTGTTTGTCATGGTATCCAGGCAGTCAGTGTTAAAAATACTTGTTGAATAACCAAATGAATGACAGTTATAGTGACTGGTCTTGCTTTGCAGATATGTTTCGTGCACTGTTTGGGACCAGACTATCAGATAGTTTCTTTTCATCATTACTATGCTAAAGGGAAACAGTTATCTTTCTTTGCATCCATTCTTGTTTTTATATGTTGACATGAAATTTGAAAGTGGAAACTTCACAGAATATTCACACTTGACTCTCTGGGGGAATTTAGTGATTTAGCTCACATTTTCTTTCTGTCCTTTGTTAGTTTCTGAAAATGATAATGGGACTTAACTTTGCAATTACAGCTTGTATAGGAGCTGTAACCCCAACACCCAAACCCCAACTTCCAAACCTTCCACCCTGCCCTTACTCCTCCCAGTCCTGATTCAAATTTGGATTATTACAAAACCTGTTTGCTAGGTGCAAATGGCCCAGTTCTCTGCTCCTCAGATCCTTCTCCAGTGTGTCTATTTCCAGGGCCAGCTGCTGGAGGTGAACATTTCTTTGTCATAATTCAAAGAACAAGAAGCCCTGAGGCACTCCAGGTGGCTATAGAGGCACAAGAAAAGAGACAATATAATAGCAGAATAAAGAAGAGAAAGGCCCATGAAATTTTTACTTAGTGAGCTGCATTTCTAACTCCCATTCTCATTCTACAACTGTATTTGAAGTCATTTTAGGGCTTTAGGTGACTACAAATTGAAATTGGGAACTGTTCCAAACTAGATTTTTTTTTTTAAACACCATTCACAAGTATTGTTGCTTGCATTTAACAATTTTAGTTGGAAATACCATGTACATTGACATCTTAGGAACTGATGTTTTTTATGGTGGATAATACAGAAATTTTGGTATTGGGACTAGCTATCACAAAACTGTGTGTGTTTTAATGATAATTATTGTTATTTTTAAGTATAATTCTGCTACACGGTACTCGAAGGGCGAGTGGGGCAGAAAAGGAGGCCTTCTGGCTATGAAGTCTCGGCTCCAGCCCGCCAGTGCGAGCCCATGTCTGTGACGTGACAGAGCTGGCCTCGACACACGGGATTGGAGGGGTGGGGGATGTGCTGGTCCCAGTCATTGCTCAGGCCCAGCGGAGACCCAGAGCGCATGTGCGGACATCGCTGGCACCAGCCGGCCCAAGCGCAGGCGCGCCTCGTTTTAGTGCTCGTCATGCCCCGTCTTGCACTTGAGGCTCCACGTTTCTGAGATCCTAAGTATTGGCCAGTGTCACCAGCTCTTTCAGGTTTTCTCCAAGTGCAAAATGTGGCGGCGCTGCCGCTTATCATAGCCCGGGCGAGTGCGTGTCCTCGGGCAGTTGGGCGCCCACTTGCCCCTGGTACACGCGAATTAGGGGTCTGTCCGGCTTCTCTGGAGACTTCAAGTAACTTTTGTCGGAGGACCCTTGGTGAGGCCACAGGTAATGTACATCGCTTGACAGAGTTTATACGTATATAAGTTTCCCCTCAGCATATCTGATGAATGAAGGTCTGTGGAGACCATTTACTAGATGGGACTGAGTGTATAACCAGCGCATCCAACTGGCTTACAATTGAGATTTCACTGAATTGAATATAACTCTAGAAAAATGAACAATACATGCCTGTAATTATAAGCCAAATTAGACACATTCAGTTAGCGACCTAACCATATTTGCCAATTTAAAATTGATGTTCTAATCTATGAAATTTATGCAAGTTTAAGGACTAAGAATAATATGAGCTTCATAAAAAGTTATGTGTTATCCAGAATAGAGCTTATTTAAAATTAAAGTGAAGATTCTTATTATGTTTGTAATAAAAAAGCTAGTTTGCTAATGACAATTTTAAGGCTAGACATTTGTAATGAAGATGTGCTTTTTATAGTAATAGATTAATACTTAAACACACCTTTTCCAACTTAGAGTATGAATATTAATACCATTAGACATAGATCCAGAATATATTCATATTGATATCTTTGCTTATGAAAGAAAAGTTATCTATGAGTTACTGGAAATTATATTAAATTCTCTTGAGAATTTGTATTTTTTTTAAGTTATTCATCTTTGATTTTTCTTAGGGAAAGCCATTTTTTGAATAGCCTATAATAGAGTGGCTTGGCTTCTGATAAACAGGTGTGGAAGATATGCTCTTCAGGACACAATTCATGTATGTGAGATGTGTGTGTGTGTGTGTGCGCGTGTGCATGCACATTTATAATTCTTTTTTTGTTTTTCTTATTTTAATTCTCAATACCATCTATAATTTTTATAATTCTTTTTTTAAATTAATTAATTAATTTTTTAAAATAAACATATAATGTATTTTTATCCCCAGGGGTACAGGTCTGTGAATCGCCAGGTTTACACATTTCATAGTACTCATCATAGCACATACCCTCCCCAATGTCCATACCCTCACCACCCTCTCCCATCCCCTCTCCCCCCAGCAACCCTCAGTCTGTTTTTTGAGATTGAGTCTTTTATGATTCGTCTCCCTCCCAATCCCATCTTTCATTTTTTCTTTTCCTACACCCCAGCCCCCCTACATGCATCTCCACTTCCTCATATCAGGGAGATCATATGATAGTTGTCTTTCTCTGATTGACTTATTTCGCTAAGCATAATACCTTCTAGTTCCATCCACATCGTCGCAAATGGCAAGATTTCATTTCTTTTGATGGCTGGATAGTATTCCATTGTGTATATATACCACATCTTCTTTATCCATTCATCTGTTGATGGACATCTAGGTTCTTTCCATAGTTTGGCTATTGTGGACATTGCTGCTATAAACATTCGGGTACCGTGCCCCTTCAGAGCACCATGTTTGTATCTTTAGGATATACACCCAGTAGTGCAATTGCTGGGTCATAGGGCGGCTCTATTTTCAGTTTTTTGAGGAACCTCCACATTGTTTTCCAGAGTGGTTGCACAAGCTTGCATTCCCACCAATAGTGCAGGAGGGTTCCCTGCTCTCCGCATCCTTGCCAACATCTGTCATTTCTTGACTTGTTAATTTTAGCTATTCTGGCTGTGTGAGGTGGTATCTCATTGTGGTTTTGATTTGTATTTCTCTGATGCCGAGTGATGTGGAGCATTTTTTCATGTGTCTGTCGGCCATCTGGATGTCTTCTTTGCAGAAATGTCTGCTCATGTCCTCTGCCCATTTCGTGATTGGATTATTTGTTCTTGGGTGTGGAGTTTGCTAAGCTCTTTATAGATTTTGGATAGTAGCCCTTTATCTGATATATCCTTTGCAAATATCTAATCCCATTCTGTTAGTTGTCTTTTGGTTTTGTTCACTGTTTCCTTTGCTGTGCAAAAGCTTTTGATCTTGATGAAATCCCAATAGTTCATTTTTGCCCTTGCTTCTGCTGTCTTTGATGATGTTCCTAGGAAGAAGTTGCTGTGGTTGAGGTCAAAGAGGTTGCTGCCTGTGTTCTCAAGGATTTTGATGGATTCCTTTCTCACATTGAGGTCCTTCATCCATTTTGAATCTATTTTCGTATGTGGTGTAAGGAAATAGTCCAATTTCATTTTTCTGCATGTGGCTGTCCAATTGTCCCAGCACCATTTGTTGAAGAGGCTGTCTTTTTTCCATTGGACAGTCTTTCCTGCTTTGTCGAAGATTAGTTGACCATAGAGTTGAGGGTCTATTTCTGGGCTCTCTATTCTGTTCCACTGATCTATGTGTCTGTTTTTGTGCCAGTACCACAATGTCTTGATGTTGACAGCTTTGTAATAGAGCTTGAAGTCTGGAAATGTGATGCCACCAACTTTGGCTTTCTTTTTCAATATTCCTTAGGCTATTTGAGGTCTTTTCTGGTTCCATATAAATTTTAGGATTGTTTGTTCTATTTCTTTGAAAAAAAATGGATGGGAATTTGGTAGGGATTACATTAAATGTGTAGATTGCTTTAGGAAGAATAGACATTTTCACAATATTTATTCTTCCAATCCATGAACTTGGAACATTTGTCCATTTCTTTGTGTCTTCCTCAATTTCTTTCATGAGTACTTTATAGTTTTCTGAGTATAGATTCTTTGCCTCTTTGGTTAGGTTTATTCCTAGGTATCTTATGGTTTTGGGTGCAATTGCAAATGGGACTGACTCCTTAATTTCTCTTTCTTCTGTCTTGTTGTTAGTGTAAAGAAATGCAACCGATTTCTGTGCATTGATTTTATATCCTGACACTTTACTGAATTCCTGTACAAGTTCTAGCAGTGGAGTGGAGCCTTTTGGGTTTTCCACATAAAGTATCATATCATCTGCAAAGAGTGATAGTTTGACTTCTTCTTTGCCGATTTGGATGCCTTTAATTTCTTTTTGTTGTCTAATTGCTGAGGCTAGGCTTCTAGTACTAAGTTGAACAAGGTGGTGATAACGGACATCCTTGCCGTGTTCCTGACCTTAGCGGAAAAGCTTTCAGTTTTTCTCCATTGAGAATGATATTTGCGGTGGGTTTTTCATAGATGGCTTTGATAATTTTGAGGATTGTGCCCTCTATCCCTACACTTTGAAGAGATTTGATCAGGAAGGGATGCTGTACTTTGTCAAATGCTTTTTCAGATCTATTGAGAGTATCATATGGTTCTTATTCTTTTATTAATGTATTGTATCACATTGATTGATTTGTGGATGTTGACCCAACCTTGCAGCCCTGGACTAAATCCCACTTGGTTGTGGTGAATAATCCTTTTAATGTACTGTTGGACCCTATTGGCCAGTATTTTGGTGAGAATTTTTGCATCTGTGTTCATCAAGGATATTGATCTATAGTTCTCTTTTTTTGATGGGATCCTTGTCTGGTTTTGGGATCAAGGTGATGCTGGCCTCATAAAATGAGTTTGGAAGTTTTCCTTCCATTTCTATTTTTTGGACCAGTTTCAAGAGAATAGGAATTAATTCTTTAAATAATTGGTAGAATTCCCCTGGGAAGCCACCTGGCTCTGGACTTTTGTTTGTTTGGAGATTTTTGATGACTGTTTCAATCTTACTGGTTATGGGTCTGTTCAGGCTTTCTATTTCTTCCTGGTTCAGTTGTGGTAGTTTATATGTCTCTAGAAATGTATCCATTTCTTCCAGATTGTCAAATTTGTTGGCGTAGAGTTGCTCATAGTATGTTCTTATAATTGTCTGTATTTCTTTGGTGTTAGTTGTGATCTCTCCTCTTTCATTCATGATTTTATTTATTTGGGTCCTTTCTCTTTTCTTTCTTTTTTTTTTTAAATTTATTTTTTAAATTTTTTTTTATTTGACAGAGATCACAAGTAGGCAGAGAGACAGGCAGAGAGACAGGCAGAGAGAGAGGAAGGGAAGCAGGCTCCCTGCTGAGCAGAGAGCCCGATGCGGGGCTCGATCCCAGGACTCTGGGATCACGACCTGAGCTGAAGGCAGAGGCTTTAACCCACTGAGCCTCCCAGGCACCCCTCCTTTCTCTTTTCTTTTTGATAAGTCTGGCCAGGGGTTTTTCAATCTTATTAATTCTTTCAAAGAACCAGCTCCTAGTTTCATTGATTTGTTCTATTGTTTTTTTAGTTTCTATTTCATTGATTTCTGCTCTGATCTTTATGATTTCTCTTCTTCTGCTGGGTTTAGGCTTTCTTTGTTGTTCTTTCTCCAGCTCCTTTAGGTGTAGGGTTAGGATGTGTATTTGAGACCTTTCTTGTTTCTTGAGAAAGGCTTGTACTGCTATATATTTTCCTCTCAGGACTGCCTTTGTTGTGTCCCACAGATTTTGAACCGTTGTGTTTTCATTATCATTTGTTTCCATGAATTTTTTCAATTCTTCTTTAATTTCCTGGTTGACCCATTCCTTCTTTAGAAGGATGCTGTTTAGTCTCCATGTATTTGGGTTCTTTCCAAATTTCGTCTTGTGATTGAGTTCTAGCTTCAGAGCATTGTGGTCTGAAAATATGCAGGGAATGATTCCAATCTTTTGATAATGGTTGAGACCTGATTTAGGACCAAGAATGTGATCTATTCTGGAGAATGTTCCATGTGCACTAGAGAAGAATGTGTATTCTGTTGCTTTGGGATGAAATGTTCTGAATATATCTGTGATGTCCATCTGGTCCAGTGTGTCGTTTAAGGCCTTGATTTCCTTGTTGATCTTTTGCTTGGATGATCTGTCCATTTCAGTGAGGGGAGTGTTAATGTCCCCTACTATTATTGTATTATTGTCAATGTATTTCTTTGATTTTGTTATTAATTGGTTTATCTAGTTGGCTGCTCCCATGTTAGGGGCATAGATATTTAAAATTGTTAGATCTTCTTGTTGGACAGACCCTTTGAGTATGATATAGTGTCCTTCCTCATCTCTTATTATAGTCTTTGGCTTAAAATCTAATTGATCTGATATAAGGATTGCCACCCCAGCTTTCTTCTGATGTCCATTAGCATGGTACATTGTTTTGCACCCCCTCACTTTAAATCTGGAGGTGTCTTCAGATATAAAATGAGTTTCTTGTAGGCAGCATATAGATGGGTTTTGTTTTTTTATCCATTCTGATATCCTGTGTCTTTTGATTGGGGCATTTAGCCCATTAACATTCAGGGTAACTATTGAGACATATGAATTTAGTGCCATTGTATTGCTTATAAGGTGACTGTTATTGTATATTGTCTCTGTTCCTTTCTGATCTACTACTTTTAGGGTCTCTTTTTGCTTAGAGGACCCCTTTCAATATTTCCTGTAGAGCTGGTTTGGTGTTTGCAAATTCTTTCAGTTTTTGTTTGTCCTGGAAGCTTTTAATCTCTCCTTCTATTTTCAATGATAGCCTAGCTGGATATAGTATTCTTGGCTGCATGTTTTTCTCGTTTAGTGCTCTGAATATATCATGCCAGTTCTTTCTGGCCTGCCAGGTCTCTGTGGATAGGTCCGCTGACAATCTAATGTTTTTACCCTTGTATGTTACAGACTTCTTTTCCCAGGCTGCTTTCAGGATTTTCTCTTTGTCGCTAAGACTTGTAAATTTTAATATCAGGTGACGAGGTATGGACCTATTTTTATTGATTTTGAGGGGCATTCTTAGCATCTCCTGGATTTTCATGTTTGTTCCCTTTGCCATATTAGGGAAATTCTCTGCAATAATTCTCTCCCATATACTTTCTGCTCCCCTCTCTCTTTCTTCTTCTTCTGGAATCCCAATTATTCTAATGTTGTGTCATCTTATGGTGTCACTTATCTCTCAAAGTCTCTCCTCATGGTCCAGTAGTTGTTTGTTTCTCTTTTGCTCAGCTTCTTTATTCTCTGTCATTTGGTCTTCTATGTCACTAATTCTTTCTTCTGCCTCATTTATCCTAGCAGTGAGAGCCTCCATTTTTGATTGCACCTTATTAATAGCTTTTTTGATTTCCACTTGGTTGGATTTTAGTTCTTTTATTTCTCCAGAAGGGGCTTTTATCTCTCTGGAGAGGGTTTCTCTAATATCTTCTATACCTTTTTCGAGCCCGGCTAGAACCTTGAGAATTGTCATTCTGACCTCTAGATCTGTCATATTACCGATATCTGTACTGATTAGGTCCCCACCCTTCGGTACTGCCTCTTGCTCTTTTTTTTTGTGGTGAGTTTTTCCGTCTTGTCATTTTGTCCAGATAAGATTTGCTTTCTCCTCCTCTGGAATTCTGCTGTTTTCCTTGTTGAGTGAAGTTGGTCTTAGCTGGGTTTCTTGTTGATCTTCTGGGGGAGGGGCCTGTTGTAGTGATTCTCAAGTGTCTTTGCCCCAGGTGGAATTGCACCGCCGTAACAGGGGCCGGGCTAAGTAATTCGCTCGGGTTTGCTTTCGGGAGCTTTTGTTCCCTGAACGATTTCCATAGAGTTCCAGAGGACGGGAATGAAGATGGCAGCTTCCCAATCTCTGGCCCAGAGGAGCCGAGAGCTTGGGGTCCCCCTCCTCAGTGCTCCCTCAGAGAAAAGCGACCAACCGCCCCCGTCTCCCTGGCCTCTGGTTGCGCTTGGAGGAAAGCACTCAATCGCTCACACTTGGAGAAAAGCACCAGGTCGCTTCCATCTCCGTGGCCTCCGGCCGTGCTCCGAGCTCACCCAGCCTGCAACCGGTTCAAGATAATCCCGAGCTGAGAGCTCACTCCTCGGCTTTGTCGCTGTAGCCAGCTTCCCCGCTCTAATACCTGCGACCTCTGAGACACTCAGACACCCCTGGTCTTTTTGTGACCCCGTGGGACCTGGGGTTATGCTGACCCCGCGTGGGCTTCCCCCTGGTTTAGCCTCTGGAGCGATGTCCCTCCGTGGAGCAGACTTTTAAAAGTCCTGATTTTGTGCTCCGTTGCTCCGCTGCTTGCCGGGAGCCGGCCCCTCCCCACATGGTCTATCTTCCCGTCACTTTGGATTCACTTCTCCGCAGGTCCTACCTTTCAGAAAGTGATTGATTTTCTGTTTCTAGAATTGTTGCTCTTCTTCTCTTCGATTTCCCGTTGGACTTGTAGGTGTTCGCAATGGTTAGATAAGCTATCTAGCTGATCTCTTGCTACCTGATGTCGTCTTAGCCTGCTACTTCTCCACCATCTTGACTCCTCCCCCCAATTTTTATAATTCTAACTATAATTCTTATTTATTTTATATCTTGATTTGATATCTGTCTTCAGTCTGATATTTGGCAGGGTGGAAGAAATGTAATCCCAGTGATTTATTTAAGAGTCCTGTCTATTACTTTTCAGCAGGATGGACTCTTTGTGTCATTTGTCCTCACAAAGACATATCTCAGTGTCCATCTTCCTATCTAATCTTTAATCTTCACAGATCTTCTCTTAACACAGCTCTGTTTCTTATCTTGGTGACCCCTTTAGTCTTCTGTCTGGTACTATGGAATCCCATGCTGTGTTGGGGCACTAAAGTTGCCATAGTGCTGAAACCCATCTGAGTAGATTCTTTGTGTATCCTTTTCTCTTTGCGATCTTGGAATCCAGAGATTTCTCTAGAAAGAGGACACAGCCCAGAAATCAAGTCTCTGTGACACCCTTCCTCATCCCATCAATTCCTCTCTGATTCTTATACCCTCAACATGTCCCCTTCAGCTTTCTTTAATGGAGGAATATTTTCTAACAGCTAGAAGCAGAATTCTCTGTCTGTTATAATTACTCTGTTTTCATCAGTTCCCCTGAGGACCTAAGGCTTTTGGAAAGGAAAGCTGGGGAGAGACTTTCTAAAATTTTCCTTAGGGCTCCTGGGTGGCTCAGTTATTAAGCATATGCCTTAGGCTCAGGTCAAGCTTGCATTGGGTTCCCTCCTCCGTGGGAAGCCTGTTCTCCCTCTCCCACTCCCCCTGCTTGTGTTCCCTCTCTCTCTGTGCCTCTCTGTCAAAAAAAAAATAAGTAAAATCTAAATAAAATAAAATAAAATAAAATAAAATAAAAGTTTCCTTAGCCCTGCCATATCCTCACACAACATAGTAATTCTATTTAGTCATTGTGGAGGAAGATGGAACTAGGGCTGGGGGTGGGAGCAAAGCAAAACATGACCTAGTATTTCAAAAGTATTACTCTGTTCAAAGGTACTAATGATATAAAGGTCCTGGATTTGAGATTGACTTGACTAAGTGTCCCACAGTCTATAGTATCTAGCCTTATGGAAGTAAACTGCACCATTAGTGAGTATATCACAGACAAAGATTAGTAAGACTAGCAGTAATCAGGGAAGAAACTGGGGACATGACAGCATAAGTAAACAAAAATTTCAGAGAAATAACTGTGCTAAGTTCCCTGCCAAACTGTCCTACTAACCTTGGGCTTCATTATTCTGGGAATCTCACCTGGTCCTATATATATATATATATTTTTAAGTAGGTGCCACGCCCAACATGGGGCTTGAACTCACAACCCTGAGATCAAGACCTGGTTTGAGATCAGGAGTCAGATGCTTCACTGACTGATCACCCAGGTGCCTCATCCCTATATTTTTGTAAAAATTATAAAAGTAAGTCTTTGTTAACTACAGTCATATATGACATTTTCCTTTATGACAGGTAGCATTTAGAGTAGCAGCAGGCATTGTTGGTGTCCAGCTAAGGGGAAGGTGAGTTGGGGATACAGTTGACATTTGTGGAATAGAGGAGCGAGGCCAGATGATGTATAGCAATTTGAGTGAGTTCTACAGTGTCTGGCACAAGAATTATGAAGATAGTGGGGAAGACACATTGGTTGAAGTATGAAGCACCAGAAGCTAATCTATAGGAAAGTTATTTTAATCACCAGATGTATAAAATTAAAATTGGAGTGTTTGATTCCCATTGATTCCTAATTGAAACAGAAATGCTGTCCTGTCAGGAATATACTTAATTATACATCATATGCCAATTATATAATGAAAATTTTGTCTTTTTTAAAATAAGATTTTATTTGAGAGAGCGGAGTGGGGGGGGAGAGAGACAGAGAGAATTAATGAGTAGGGGGAGGGGCAGGCTGAGCAGGGAGCCCAATGTAGGGTTTGATCCCAGGACCTAAGCTTAAAGTCCCTGGCCCAACTGACTGAGCCACTCAGGCACCCTGAAAATTTTGTCTTTTTTTGTTGAGAGTTGTGTAAAATAGAATTATATTTCCTGTGTTTTAACACAAAAACCTAAAATGTACCACAAAAATTTATATGACATAGTGAAATTGTGATATTGTGAAACTGAAAGAAATGTTTCTAAATCACCAATAATAATGAAAAAAAACCCACATATTTTGATCAGCTATTCCAAAGGAAACCTGCATTAGCACTATTTTATATAGAAAATATTACCAAGTAATACAAAATAATTTTTATAGTCATTGAAGTTGCAGTAAAAAAAAAAGGTAGTAAAAAATGAACTACAGAATGTGTCAGGAAGGTAATTACTAAAAGAGTATGGCATTTTCCTGAATTTTGTGATTTTTTTCATTGTCAGTTTTGTAAGATTTATAATTTATTTTCCTCTTCTAAACTAGTATTAGCATACTAAACTATGCTAAACTATACTACTAAACTATACTAAACTAGTATTAGCATGTATATCTAATTTTGTATTTATTGCCTTTGTGTGTTTTACTCTTTTCTTTTAATGAAGGCCATGAAAAATTTCAGCCTCAAAGTTATTGAATCTGCCCAGATTTTTATTTTTCTATATTAAACTGTTCACATGTTTATTTTCTGTCACCTCCCACATAACACATGCTCTATGTGTGCATAAATTTTGTTCTGTCCTTGACTGTATCTCCAACCCATGGAACCACGATAGCTCACAGAGGTACTTGATAAATATTTATTGAATGATTGGATGAATTATCCTGTTAATCTCAAAGGATAGGTTATTGCTATTTCTTCATTTATTTTGATAATTCCTATTGATGGCTTATACTGTGAATTTGAAATAGCCTACTTCCATTAAACATAATAAATTAAATATAATAAGAGCATTTTGGGGCTATTTTCACAAATAACTATTTAGCATGTTTTTCTTAACAAAAAAAAAAAAAGAGAGAGAGAGGAAAATAGTGCTGCCATTAACTCAGCTCATACTTCCCATCAGATGATTTTATTCAGACAACAGTGTACTTCTCAAATCTGTTTAGTGCTCAGATCAATAATAATTAAATTGGGTGGAAATTAACCAAGGTCACCAATTGTTTCTTCAAGTGTTTATTGTGTTCTTGTTTTGTATCTAGCATAGAGTGGTGCATTTGGGGAGATAGGAAATATTTTGTTTACATAAGGCTTAATCTTTACTTTTAAGAGTAGCAGTAGTGTCATCTATGTCCTATGTACCACATGCTGTGTGTGATGGCTTTTTGATGTAAACTAGTCTTGACATCTGTAGTCCCCAGAATTCTCTATTGAGTGTGTGTCTGGTTAGGGCAGGTTACAAAAGATATTCTCTCCTGAGAGTAGGAAGGTGGTAGTCATTTTGGAGCATGCACGTAACTTCTTCCAGTCAATAAAACACTGATCTAGGTGCTGCTGTGAAAAGATTTTGCAGATGTGATTGAGGTTTCTAATCAGCAGATTACAATAAAAAGGAAGAATATCCTGGGTGGGCCTAATTTAATCAGTAGCAGAACCTTTAAGAGAGGACTTAGGATTTCCCTGGGTGTAGGACTTTTTATGGCTTCTGGCCCTGTAATTGCTCTTCTTTCTTTCTGGATCTTCCTTCCTGACCTGTGAACAGAAAGCTTCTGTTGTGCTTGTGAATTTCAGCCTGCTTGTCATCTTCCCTTCCTAACTGCTTTTCCTATGGACTTTGTGCTTGTTTAGCTGGCCCCCCCAGTTTTACTATCCTATACCTCAAAATATATATGTATGTACTACTGGTTCTTCTTTGGTTGAATCCTGAAAAATACACTCAGTAAATATTTCTTGACGAAACACAGTCTCATTCTCAGAGGCTCACAATCTTGTAGGAGAACTGGTCTTTGAAGATGAAAGTATAGACATTAGGTCAGGATCATCTTTAGTTTTAAGGTAAAATGTGAGGTAGAAAATAAGCACTATAAGATGGCAAGATAATGAGAGGTCATTGTGGCCATGGATTAGAAAACTCTCACCAATAGAATGGAATTTAAATGTGTTCATGAAGGATGGATAACATTTAAAAGGTCAGAAAAAAGAGAAAGCCATTCTGTTTATTAAAAAGCATTAGCAGAATTATTGAGATTAAATCAGTATGTTGAGTCCAGAGTACAGTAAACTGATTTCACTTTGGACCAACAGCCCACTTAAACTTTCATGTTAGTTCATTCTGCAAGCAGCTAAAATGTAAAGACTAAAAATGTCTTTAAATTATTGTAAACTATTACCAAGAAAACGTCAAGTATTCAACCTTAACAAACTTCAGTTAAATAGCAATGTTAATTTTTATTGCAATTTTTCAGAGTAAGATAAAAAATCCTGGGAAATGTGGCATCTTTTGAAAAAGAAAAAAAAAAAAGCTCAGTAGGAAAGCAACAAAAACAAAGATTTCCCTTCCTCCTCCTGCAAAATTGTCTTTGGGCAGCTCTTCAAAACTCACTGGGGCATGAATTTATTGAATGATCCAGCACACATTTATCGCAAGGGTCAGAAGAGTCAAAGATGGAAGGTGTGTGTGTATGTGGGAGGGGTGGTGACAGTGAAGGAACAGCTAATAATATTTGGGGGGAGGGTAACTACAGAAGACAAAACTCTTCTGGAAAAGACTGGAGATTTTGGGGTTGTTTTGTTTGCTAAGAATACATTTGGGGAATCACTTGGGGTATATATTCTTGTTCCATTTCATTCTTGTTTGTGAGCAGTAAATAATTCTGATGTATGTATTCTTTGGGGGAAATGGAAAAAAGGCCCCAAATTTCCAAAAATTTCATAATTCTAGGTGCAAGCATCATGCTTGCAGTTAGAATAGAAAGAATAACTAGTATGTGTATAGCCTTTTGTAGCCTACAAAGTGCTGGCATATGTGCCATAAAATTTTCTTCTAGGGTCAGTAGAACCTCTTGGCAGGTCACAGTAACCCTGTGATACCAGGTTTAGACTGTATTTTACACATACAGAGTTTAAAGCTTTTATCATCTCTCTCTAATTAGAACACCATATTCCTGGAGTGGTTTACCAGCTGTTAAACCCATGAAATACTTCTGTGTCAATTCATAGTTTAATCCCCCAACGTACTAAGTATCTCCAACTCTCCTAGCCCAAAATTATCTACCTGGAACCCTCGACTTCACATCTTCTGTCAATGGAACTGTTAATATCTAGCCTAGCAGGGAGTTTCCGGAATCTAGCTCTAAACTCTCTTGGTTTCTCCTCTGATTGGCTGGTACCCAGGTCATGCTGATTGTTAAATATCTTAAATCACATTTCCTAGTTACTAATTTTATATCTATTACCATCTTTCAAAACTGTTGAAATCTGTCATCTCTGATGTCTGTCTTTCTAGTTCTTTTCTTTTGGGGGTTTATGCCTTAAAAATCCCAATACTGTGATTTCAGGAGCGTGTCAAGAAGGAGAAGAAATAAATGCATTACTCAGTATGCCTTTTTAAACCATAAGTTTAATTAATAATATTAAAGGATGGGAGAACATCTGATGGAAGAGGGTTTACATAAAAACACACTGTGAAACAGTGTTAATAAGTGCTACATGAAAAGAAAAAGAATTCTTTGATCCAGTAAGTGTAGAAATGTTGGATTAAAGAAAGTCAAATATGCTTCCCCCCAACTTTTTAGTACTTTTTCCAAGCTATTGTTCATTGTTAATTCCCAAGTTAGGTTTAAAATATGCTATGTTTCTCATGATTTTTTTCCCTTCAGAATCCTCCTCCCTTTTAAATGGAACACAGATGTCTTTTTAAGGTAATAACACCTTATTATGAGCATTATTTTAGAAAGTGATGCATAATTTGAGGGAACATGCACTGTATCATCTGCAGCTCATTGGGTATCTGGTGACACCTTTGGCACTTAGGTCTAAAGCTTCATCTGTGGAGCACCTGGGTGGTTCAGTCACTTAAGCATCTGCCTTTGGCTCAGGTCATGATCCCAGGGTCAGGGGATCGAGCCCCACATTGGTTCCCTGTTCAACGGGGAGGCTGCTTCTCCCTCTGCCTCCTGCTTCCCCTGCTTGTGCGTGCGCTCGCTCTCTCTCTGTCAAATAAATAATATCTTTTTTTAAAAAAGCCTCATCTGGATTTCAGCAGAGAGGCTGGGAACTATATTTCCCAGAATCCCCTTCCCTGCATAGTTCCAAATTTGAGCTTGCCCATGAAGAGAACATGGAAGAGAAGAGGAAATCGATATTCCCTGGGCACAATGCAACCAGATGTGCAGTCAGAGGTGAGCCCTTTACTGAATCTAGCTAAGTGGATTCAGTCTGAGTCAGTTCATAGAAGTTGCTCAGAGGTACTGGAGAATTACAGCATCTTTCAGGGAAGACTTTTAATCAGCAACTTTAGTATTTTAGAGGATTTCTCTAACCCTTCAGAGGCAGCTCCCTTAACTTGTGGTGAAAGCTTTCCTGACCTATCTTCTAAGAAAAGTATAAGCTCCTAATTCTTTTTTATTTTTAAGTATAGTTGCCATACAATGTTACATTAGTTCCAGGTGTATGATAGTGATTTGACAACTTTATATGTAATGCTATGCTCACCACAAGTGTAGCTGCCATCTGTCACCATACAATGCTGTTACAGTACCATTGCCTGTATTCCCTATGCTGTCCCTTTCATCCCTTTTATTCATTCCATAGCTGGAACCCTATACCTACCACTCCTCTGCACCCATTTCACCCATTCCCCTAATTGCCCTCCCCTCTGGCAGCCACCAGTTTGTTCTTTGTATTTATGGCTCTCTTTCTGTGGTTTGTTTGTTTGTTTGTTCATTTGTTGTTTTTGGTTCCACATTGTAACTGAAATTATATAGTATTTGTCTTTCTCTGACCTATTTCACTTAGCATAATACCCTCAAGGTGCATCTATATTACAGAAGGCAAGATCTCATCTTTTTTATGGCTCAGTAATATTCCATTGCATGTATATTTACCACATCTTCTTTATTCATTCATCCATCAGTGGACACTTTGGTTGCTTCTATATCTTGGCATTGTAAACAGTGCTGCCACAAAGGTATCTTTTTGATATATGATGTTTTGACATATATCTTTCTGCATTAGGGTTTTTGTTTTCTTTGGGTAAATACCCAATAGTAGAATTACTGGATTGTATATTATTTTTGTTTTTAATTTTTTGAAGAACCTCCTTACTGTTTTCCATGGTGGTTGCACCAATTTACATTCCCACCAACATTGCACGAGAGTTCCCTTTTCCCTACAGTCTTGTCAACACTGGTATTTCTTGTCTTTTTGATTCTAGCCATTCTGACCTGTGTTAAGATGATACCTCATTGTGCTTTCGATTTGCATTCCCCTGATGAAGAGTGATGTTGAGCATCTTTTCATGGGTTTGTATGTTTTCTTTGGAAAAGGTCTATTCAGGTCCTCTAAGCCCCTGATTCTTTTGAAACCCTTCAAAAGCACGATCATAGGTTGACTTCTGTTTTCCTGAAGCATCACAACTGATTCAATACCGGTTACGAATTAAGTGTCAGTGAATCAATCAGAAATATCTATGTAGCTGCCTATTCAAATGTTAGAATAATCACATAGGGTTTCATGAAATTTACTCAATTTCAGTAAGCCTGTGTTTAGAGGATTTTTCTATTTCCTTTTCCAATTTGGGGCTGAGCAGTGTAACCAGAAATAACGATGTTTTTCTTATAGGCAAGTCCTTACCCAAAAGCTGTCAGTACTACCTAAGTCACTAAGACCTTGACTGGTATATGTTAATTGGACTATGAAAGAATTAACTATGAAAGAATAGTTAATTGGACTATTCTATGAAAAGAATAATTATATAGTAGAAGATGCTACAGATAATATATCGAGTTCAGATAAATTAATAATATTGAATTGATGAGCTTTCTTATTGGAAAAAGATCCCTTCTTGAAAATTAGTAGCATTTGAGGATGAAACTGAGATTAAAGAGCATAAACAAAATAAACATAACTAAAAACATACAAAACAACATTAAAAAAACTCCAACAGCTTCTTCCCTACATCAGGGTATATAAACAAGCACCCTAACGTTGCTCTCCCTATCCAGTTTATTTACCCATTCATTCACCTCCAACCCGGTGCACATTTGCCTTTGAACGTTGTGTGTTACAATCATCTTATTCTTCAGTAGTTTTGATTCCAGGAACCAGTGTATTGTGATTCAGTATATCGTGATCTTCTATTTTCTTTGTATAGAGACTTGAACAACACTCATTTTAGTGCTAGAAATCTTTCTTTGTGTTGATTTTGAGGGTTAGATGTTGACTTGTCTTTTCTGTTGTAAACATTTCTTGCTTCTACTCCATTTGTGTTATGGAAGGTTAAGTATCTATAATTGAGGATCAGTTAAATGTAAGTTACATATCTTCTCACCCAGTCCAAAGAAGAATGGAAAGAATAATAGAGCTGGACATTTAAGCACTGATGACCCTATTCATCCATCTGAGAGAAAGTGAGACAGAGCATGAGCAGGGCTAGAGGCAGAGGAACAGGGAGAGGGAGAAGCAGGCTCCCCACTAAGCAGGGAGCCAGATAACATGGGGCTTGATCCCAGGACCCTGGGATCATGACCTGAGCTGAAGGAGCCACCCAGGCACCCCTAGGCACTGATCTTTTAAAATTTTATTTAATTTTTAAAGATTTTATTTATTTGTCAGAGCGAGTGTGAACACACAAGCAAGGAAGAGCCTCAGGCACAGGGAGAAGCAGGCTCTCTGCTGGGATCATGACCTGAGCCGAAGGCAGATGCTTAACCAACTGAGCCACCCTAGCACTTTTAGTTCTTTCTTGAGTGGTAATGTTACTGGTAATCTTTAAACTATCACAAGGAATCACACAGATGATTTACATATTAGTCAGTCACGGAATATGTTGGGCATTTCTGATGTTCTGGCATTGTCATAATTGCATATTATTTTCATTGTCAACAAATAATAGTGTTTT
This sequence comes from Enhydra lutris kenyoni, assembly GCF_002288905.1. Classification (NCBI taxonomy): domain Eukaryota; kingdom Metazoa; phylum Chordata; class Mammalia; order Carnivora; family Mustelidae; genus Enhydra; species Enhydra lutris. The sequence continues at coordinate 57,784,921 of NW_019154086.1, read as the reverse complement.
GGTCCTCACACAAAATAGAATATATGAAAGAGTCAATTCTTTCCCTAAAAGAGAATCAAAATTTTATTGTTCTGAATGAAATTTTAATGTATGTCAGGTCATCATGAAATCTTGGACAGATGTGTTTTAATCTAGCATTGGGCAGAACAGGCTCAATATAGCACACCACATCATCTTCACAAAAATACATCTATTCTTGTTTTCAAGGATGGTTAGAAGATTCTATAGTCTCAGAAGTGGTTGACATATAGTAGCTGAAATGCCACCGGCCTGAATACAAAAGAGATCTTTGCAGGGCCAGAATTTAGTTGTTTGTTTAATTTTCTAAGCACAGAAACCATTTAGTTCTGAAAAGCAGCCAGGGAGAAATTTGTTTAAAATGCAATCTGGAAAGAGAACGCAATTTTCCCAAGTTTTCGGTCAGCATAGGGAGGTTGTTAACAGGATTTGCAGACTCCTAAAGCCCTAATAATCAACATTTTCTAGTAAAGCCCAGGATTGGCAAGCCTCGTAAGTGGTGTCTAACTCAGAGTTGGGGGACTGACAGTGAATGATTTCTTGGTCCTTTTGTTCTTCTAATCATTACCAAGCACTCTAATGAAAAGAACAAAGCACAACAAAACCTGTGTGTTTCTTTTGTTGACCTATCGAATAGTTTTGAGCAGATTGAAGAAAAGGGAGAGGCTATAAAACAGTTTTATAAAAAGGATATTTTTAGAGGCATAATATTTCAGTGGTTTCAAATTATCTAATTTTGAGGTTGGTTTGGATGGGGAAATGAATAACAAATTTTAAAGGTAGAGTTTAAATAGACTTCCATTTATAAAAATTGAATTTTTTCCTCACTTTAACTCATTTAAAAAATAAAATAAAATAAAATAAAAAACTCATTTGCTCTATAAGGTGACACAAACCTATTCCATTACTAGCTGATATGATTACTTAGTGCATAAACATTATATATATTATTTTTGGTTTGTTTGCAAATACATATTGCTAATTAGAAAGCAAAAGAGTCTTAGAACATAGGTCTGGGAAAATTACTGAAACTGAATCAACAACTCAAAATTCATGTGCTATTAAGAATATATCATCTCAGGGGCACCTGGGTGGCTCAGTGGGTTAAGCCTCTGCCTTCGGCTCACGTCATGATCTCAGGGTCCTGGGATCGAGCCCCACATCAGGCTCTCTGCTCAACAGGGAGCCTGCTTCCCCCCCTCCCACTCTCTGCTTGCCTCTCTGCCTACTTGTAATCTCTGTCTGTCAAATAATAAAACCTTTTAAAAAAAAAGAATATATCATCTCAGAAATATAAAGGTCAGTGCATATTCAGGATGAATGGGTTTAAGTAGAGTTTCGGCATGGTGGCATATTCAGATATATGGCCCTGGCAGTTTACTATGCAACTCCATAGCAAGTTAGGCCAGTCACTGTGCTCATGGTCAAATGATTCAGAGCAGATTTAAAACCAAACTTTATTACTGATTTTTAGTATACACATAATAAAGTAGATAAAGCACAGTTATCTTAAGTGCAAGTATTAACTTGCACACTTATTCAAGTTATTACCCCTAAGGTCATGATATACTGTATGTACATCAGTCCAAAGCTTCCCTCATACCATTTCTCAGTCAAAACTCAGCCTCATCATAACCACTGCTCTGCTTCCTGTTATTGTCAGTTCTTTTTTTAGATTTTATTTATTTATTTGACACAGTGAGAGAGGGAACACAAGCAAGGGGAGTGGGAGAGGGAGAAGCAAGCTTCCTGCTGAGCAGGGAGCCTGATGCGGGGCTTGATCCTAGGACCCTGGGATCATGACCTGAGCCGAAGGCACAGGCTTAACAACTGAGCCATCCTGGTGTCCCTCTTTGTTCTTTTTTTTTTTTTTAAACTTCTATGTCATCTTCCCTTGTATTAACAGCCACAGTTTATATATCTGTTCTTCTACTGATGGATATTTTGTTTTTTCCAGTTAGAGGATATTTTGAAAAAAGCTGCTGTGGATATTCTTGAACACATCATTTGGTGGAATCGGAGCAGCTTTTATATTTCAGTAATGTTTACTTAGGTAAGGTGTTTGTAATTATCCCTCTTAATAAGTAAACCCAGGGTGCCCTGTCAGTCGTGAGCCATGTGGCTTTTTCCAGAGCAGGGCGCTTCTGTGTTTAGTTTATCAAGGATGTCAGTGGTACGGTTCCAGAAAGAACAATTCACCTTATACTCTGGGCTCCAGGGGTTTCTGGAGTAGTGCAGTGAGACCAGCCTGATAGCATTACTGTTGGCCACATGAATAGAGGAACTGACAACTCTCTAGATCCAGGTTCGTTGTTATCCTGAGCTACTTGGTTGATCTATGCTATACACAATTGTTACTTATGAATATAGGATCATAATAATCTATGGGCATTTAAAATGTGCCTTGTATATTTTGCTACACAGTGGTTAAGTTTTGGCATTATGCTATTTTTTTTATCCCCCTGTTTTTGAAAATTGGCATTTCAAATAGAAACTGTAAGTAACATTTATGACTGTTTTCAAGAATCTTCCCACCAGGTGTTTTCTTTATTCATGTGGTTGCTCTATGTATTTAGATAATCAAGTGTCAAAAAAACATCCCTTAAGGCTACAAAGCATGTTGAAAATAGACTCACCTGCTTGTCAATTGGAAAGGCATGTTAAGTCTTCTGTATAATTTGTTGCTTTTGCTTACCTACTGGGCTTTACATACAGACAAGAGGCCATCTATTCATTATGTCCATAATGTTTTTTAAAACATTTTAAAAGCTGGGAAATGCTCCTTGGGAAATGGTTAAAACCCAAGTGCCTTATAGAGAGATAAAGTAAATTCTGTGCCAGCATGGTAAATGGTGATAATAACTCATATTTTCTTATAACTGGATCAGGAATAGAAGAGACTAGTAAGCCCAACATCAGCATGTCTTCATTGGGATGGTCCGTGGTGGAATGAAATTCTGTCTTTTATAGGCATTTGTACATAGTTCATCTTCATTTTTTAAATAAATTGAGTGGTCTTTGCATTTAGTCAATCAAGATTATCTCACTATAACTAATAGAAATATATTTAAAATAGTAACATCAGTAATAATAAGTTATATTAAAAAAATTTTTTTTAGACTTTACCTCCATAGGTCTTCTATCATCTCACCATCTTTCAGACTTGTAAGGGGGCCTGAAGCACTCACCCTTTTTTACTTTGCAACATTACAGCTTCAACACCCATGTTTGTCTTGAGTCCAGTGGGAGTAATCTCATTTGCTCTCTGTCTTTGTTTATTTTGCTTCTCCTGAGAAGCCCCAGCCTCCCAGGTTAGCCCCCATCTTCCTCCCTGTAGTGCCTGTAGGTTCTGCATACCTTCTATTTTTTAAATCCAGTTATTTAAACTAAAACAACAAAACAAAAACAGCTCACTCCATTTCTGCCACACCTCACCTCTGGTAATCACTAACTTGTTCTGTGCACCTATGAGCTTAAATTATTGACCTATAAGATCACCATCCAAGAGTAGTCTCAGATATGACATGGAGCTCAGATGATGTCAGCAGTGTCATTTTCACTCCATCACTTGGAAGTGCTGATCAGATGATGTCCGAAAGTCCAGTAATCTCACCCATTTGCTTAGCAGCTGTCCCAGGTTACATTCTCCATAAACAGATACTGAGATAGAGTATCTGTTTATTAGGGATCAGCACCTGCCAAAGGAAAAGGGGGGAAAAATGATTAGGTAGAGGGAGAAGTCAAACTGAAATTCAGTTCTGATGAATTTCAACCAACCTGATGAAGAAATTTGTGATGAGTATTGCCTTTCAGAGTTGTCTCACATCAGGCCCAAATTGTCAGGCCTTTTTTTATACCTGCATCTCACCCATCACTGGATACGTGCTGCGCTAGGAAGTGTGTGACCTCGGCAAGGTGGAGCTCTGCAGCTGGAGTGCTGCATCAGAGCCTGAGGGAGCGCACCGCTGGAGGCTGCCTCCTGAGTGCACTTTGTGCAGTTAGTTGGGCAGAATGTTTCGCCCTCATAGGGGATCATCTTGTCTCTTACAGTTTGCCTATTGTGCTGCCCAGATCTACTTCTAAAAACTGCATTTGGGAGAGCGTTTAGTGGGAAGAACTACATGGTCTGCCATTGAAGTTGGTCTTGGGGTCATAATGATACTTATCTCTCCCTCCTCTAGTATCCATTTTAGATTCTTCTTAATCTTAGCTACCATCTGTGCTTGCCTTAGTGGCCTTCTTACAGTCATGACTTAGATCTTAATCCATGGGGTCTGGGTCCTGCATTGCCATGCTTTTCTTGGTCAAACTATAATCATGCCTGACAAAGCCTCAACCAATCCTGTTGGGAACTAGCAAACAAAGCTTGTCAGTTTTCTGCTTTAGCCAAAAATGAATGAGCCTTTATATCCTACTTTGCTCAGTCACCTGGGACTGTGGGCTGCCTTGGAAGTACATAACCTCAGGTAGAGTGAGTTTAAAAACTTAGGTAAAACCGGAAGAAACTACTAACTGAGGGCCATTTGCTGACCTTAATCTTAGCCCTGGTGCATCTTTATAGCAGGATCTGAGTAATACATCTTCAGGGCTGCAATAGCAAGTCCAACAGGAAGAGGCAGTTTTTTCCCAAAGCTATGGCAGTCAGAACAGTCTAGCATGGGGGAAGGAGAATTGGCTCTGACTAGACCACTTGTGAAACTTGCTAGTCTCTCACCAATCACTGGGGTCAGGAGTACAGGCTTCCCCCATTGACTAGGCCCAGGTAATATGACCACCGTTGTCATCAGAAGAGGATTGGTTATTCCAGCCAGCATGTGATGATTACACATGTAATCATCTCATGTAATCATCACATACTGGATGGGATGGGAAACTTACCTTTAGTTAGCAGACAAAAGGGGAGGGAATGGTGGGCAGCCAACACAACGGATGTCCACTACTTATAGAAATCAGAATTTTAGGGGCAGCTGTGAAATGTCTACAAAAGTGAGCTAGTATTAAAGTCAAAGCCTCTAAGAGGTCCTGAGATCAACATTTTTAGTTCTCCTGGTATAGATCTGTAGATGAGAACAAAAGGAGGACAAGCACATTAAAAAACAAACAGGTGTAGAGGCAGTAGCTGCTGTAGTGAAAACTGCGCACAAACCCCTTCAACCTCATCTGAAAATGTACTCTTACTGTGTGCTGATGAAAAATAGAACAAAGGGCACAGCAATAAAGTCTTTTGCTTAGTGGGAAATCTCCCAGAATTTCATTTTGATGTGCATTTTTCTTATGTAGAATCATTGTCTCAGACTTCCATGTAGGGAAATAGAAACCTTTCCAGTGCTCAAGGGTGAGTGGGAAGGAGAGGGAGAAATATCCTGGCTTGTTCTTCTAGCTTCCTAGCCATTCCAATACTTTTAAATAGTGTTGCTGAGCCACAGGCCAGCTGATTGTAATCAGTCTTCTATCCATATGTAACAGAGGTGGGGGAAAAAACAATGCATGGATGGGTAGGCAAAGTTTAGGAACAGAACTTGCAGCCAGGATGAAAATGCTATCAGCCTTAGACTAACTGCCTAAAATTAAAGGTGAAACAAATGGAAGGTGGTTCAGTGACTGTCATAGATATTTCTCCTTTCTTAAGTAATCCTCATCCTTCAAAGTCACCAAGACCAGTAAATTGGTCTTAATAGTTATTTCTCTCGGTCTCTTACCTGTGATACAGGAAGATTCTTTTCACTTTTCATATGATTTATAATATGGGAAACCAGTTATGCATTAGTGATCTTGATTTCTTTATGTTGTAGGGGTTGGGGAAAGCAAGCACTGAAGCAGTTTGGAAGTATAGTAAAGTACAAGAAAAATTTACAGCTCGAGATATTATTACTTTCTCTGATACTGTGGTTTACTGAAGAACAGCTGCTATTTGTCTGAAAAAGAATGCTGCAGCTTAGAATTAATAGTCTCTTAGAAACTGTATGTATTTTAGTCTGCCAAACTGTAACACATCAAAGACCAGCCGAATTCTGTAAGAGGAACAGTGGACCATTCTTTCCCAATCTGCACACTGAACCCTATGGGCCATTTAGGATCAAATGGGTCTCTGTATATAACAATAGCCAGAGAGGTTCTTTGGCTCAGGACATTATGAAGAAATTAAACGGATTTGCTGAGCTTAAAGTCATGCTCTGTAATGGAAATTATATGTTATTCTCTCTCTGTATTTACATGTCATTGATGTTGATCCCAGTTTGCAGGTTCTGCTTTCTATTATTTCCTCCAAATCATGTGAGCTAGGTCTATTTGGACCTTCTTTAGAGTATTTAGCATTATTCTGCTTGATTATGGAGTTTCCATTTCTTACAACAAGGAACCTATTAATTACTTAGGTTGTTTTAATTACTGTTATTTCACTGGGAATTCTTTACCTATAACATTGATTTTTGAATGTTGAACCAACCTTGCATTCCTAGGATAAACCCCATTTGTTCATAAGATACCATTTTAAAAATACATTTCTGGATTTGATTTGCTAATATTTTGTTGAGGATTTTTGCATTTATGTTAAGGAAGGATATTAGTGTATAATTGTTTTGTCCGGTGAAGTCATTTTCGTGTTTCTGTAAAAGGACTGCCATGCTCAGCTTAGCTCCTCCTTTCTCTGCCATTTTCTGAAGGTGTTCCTGGGCAGAGGGCTCCTCTGCACAAGTGCAATTCAGCTTGTGATTTTACCTTCTTTTGGGAATTATAGCATTTTGCTGTCTTTTGTCCCAGTGTTGAAAACACTTACCTCATTTATTTGTTCTATTTTTATGGTTGTTTATGGTGGGAGGGCTAGTCTAGAATATGTTACTCAGTTCTGGAAGGCAGTGGATGTTAGAGTATTCTAATATTGTTGGAGTATTCTGAAAAGGTTGTCTTCCTTTTTAAAAATATGTAGGGTCTTGTTACATATTTACTATGTCAGATTTATTACTTGGGTTGTATCCACTTATTTATTAAATTAGTATATAATCTGTCAAGGGTTGATCATGTGCTACCAACAATAACAAATACTGAATAAAGGCTGAAGAGTGAAAGAGGTGTGATATGTGACTTTATGTGGTCTAGTTATATCTTATGGCTGAATTATGGTCCAGCAAGTCCCTTTAATTTCTTTAAAGTTTATGAAAAATAAACCTTTTATTTGACTAGATTTAATTGTATTTATAGGTTAATTTGGGGAGTGTATCTTTGCAATATTTTTTCTTCCATTCCACAGAAGTAATTTCAAATTGTCTTTCTCTTCTTGAAGAAAAGCTTTATTAATTTTTTATCTTCTTAAATGTAGTCCCTGAATATCTTTTTTTTAAATTTTAAAATTTATTTTCAGTGTAACAGTATTCATTGTTTTTGCACCACACCCAGTGCTCTATGCAATCCGTGCCCTCTCCAATACCCACCACCTGGTTCCACCAACCTCCCAACCCCCGCCCCTTCAAAACCCTCAGATTGTTTTTCAGAGTCCATAGTCTCTCATGGTTCACCTCCCCTTCCAATTTCCCTCAACTCCTTTCTCCTCTCTAACTCCCCTTGTCCTCCATGCTATTTGTTATGCTCCACAAATTAGTGAAACCATATGATAATTGACTCTCTCTGCTTGACTTATTTCACTCAGCATAATCTCTTCCAGTCCCGTTCATGTTGCTACAAAAGTTGGATATTCATCCTTTCTGATGGAGGCATAATACTCCATAGTGTATATGAACCACATCTTTCTTATCCATTCATCCGTTGAAGGGCATCTTGTTTTTTTCCACAGTTTGGCAACCGTGGCCATTGCTGCTATAAACATTGGGGTACAGATGGCCCTTCTTTTCACTACATCTGTATCTTTAGGGTAAATACCCAGTAGTGCAATGGCAGGGTCAAAGGGAAGCTCTATTTTTAATTTCTTGAGGAATCTCCACACTGTTCTCCAAAGAGGCTGCACCAACTTGCATTCCCACCAACAGTGTAAGAGAGTTCCCCTTTCTCCACATCCCCTCCAACACATGTTGTTTCCTGTCTTGCTAATTTTGGCCATTCTAAGTGGTGTAAGGCGATATCTCAATGTGGTTTTAATTTGAATCTACCTGATGGCTAGTGATGATGAACATTTTTTCATGTGTCTGATAGCCATTTGTATGTCTTCATTGGAGAAGTGTCTGTTCATATCTTCTGCCCATTTTTTGATATGATTGTCTGTTTTGTGTGTGTTGAGTTTGAGGAGTTCTTTATAGATCCTGGATATCAGCCATTTTTCTGTACTGTCATTTGCAAATATCTTCTCCCATTCCGTGGGTTGCCTCTTTGTTTTGTTGACTGTTTCCTTTGCTGTGTAGAAGCTTTTGATTTTGATGAAGTCCCAAAAGTTCATTTTCGCTTTTGTTTCCTTTGCCTTTGGAGACATATCTTGAAAGAAGTTGCTGTGGCTGATATCGAAGCGGTTACTGCCTATATTCTCCTCTAGGATTCTGATGGATTCCGGTCTCACGTTAAGGTCTTTTATCCATTTCGAGTTTATTTTTGTGTACGGTGTAAGAGAATGGTCGAGTTTCATTCTTCTACATATAGCTGTCCAGTTTTCCCAGCACCATTTATTGAAGAGACTGTCTTTTTTCCACTGTATATTTTTTCCTGTTTTGTCGAAGATTATTTGACCATAGAGTTGAGGGTCCATATCTGGGTCTCTACTCTGTTCCACTGGTCTATGTGTCTGTTTTTAATGCCAGTACCATGCTGTCTTGGTGATCACAGCTTTGTAGTAAAGCTTGAAATCAGGTAATGTGATGCCGCCAGTTTTATTTTTGTTTTTCAACATTTCCTTAGCGATTCAGGGTCTCTTCTGATTCCATACAAATCTTAGGATTGTTTGCTCCAGCTCTTTGAAAAATACCAGTGGAATTTTGATTGGAATGGCATTAAAAGTATAGATTGCTCTAGGCAGTATAGACATTTTAACAATGTTTATTCTTCCGATCCAAGAACATGGAATGGTCTTCCATCTTTTTGTGTCTTCTTCAATTTCTTTCATGAGTGTTCTGTAGTTCCTCGAGTACAGATCCTTTACCTCTTTGGTTAGGTTTATTCCCAGGTATCTTATGGTTCTTGGTGCTATAGTAAATGGAATCGAATATCTTTTATTTATGTATAGGTTTTGTTGCTGTTGTCAGTGTGCAATTTTTTCCCCCATTACACTCTGGTGGGTATTGCTGGTGTAAAGGAAAGCTACTGTTTTTTTTTAACAAATCATTTACTCTCTATGAACTCCTCTAAGAGTTGTTTCTTTGGGATTTGCCAGGTAGAGATTATTGGATCTTTATTTTTATGAAATCTGCTCTGCAAAATACTAGTCACCATTGTGAATTGATGTAATGTCTGTGTTTATATAATGGGAGCAGATTATATATGCATAATCTCTACAGGGATTGATGCAGTGGGGCCATGGGGATTTAAAACTCTCTTGCAAAGGTCACCCATTTCCTGCTTAAAGTCAGGGTTGAAAATATATTTCCTATCTATGCAGGTTGTATCTTATTCTGTGAAATACAATTAAATATCCTCCTAGCAGTAGTCCCTTAGGACAGGCCTGTTTAACTGTGTAAAGTTTCATGGTGGTCAGGTTAGATAATTTTCATTTCGTATGAGACTATGAGAAGAAGTCACACGTAACCCTAAAAGGTATATATTTTATATGTCCACCTACAAAGTGAAGCTAGCCTTTAATAACATGTACTTTAAATTCTAAAATATTTGATGTAAATACTATGTTCAGTTATCATATTTTTTCAAATAAGCAATAATAATATAGTTGAAGTCAGCCAAGCAGAAGGAATTCATGCCATTTGGAATACTGTAAAGAATTCAGGCAGGAGAAATCTGCATGCCAACCTGAGGCCACTGCCATGTTCAGAGGTGCCCAGGATAGAAACAGAACCTGACATGCAGTGTGACCCATGCCCTCAAGTCAGCCACCCTGATAGCTTACCTTATATTATTTTATTTATTTATTTTAAATTCTAAAATATTTGATACAAATTCTAAGTCCAGTTATCATATTTTTTTCAAATAAACAATAATATAGTTGAATTCATCAGTAATTGGATGAAAATCATTACTGTATAGTATTTCGTGATCTCAAGACACTGTTTCCTTTTACTTTTATTTTTTATTATTTAATAAAATTTTTTTTTAAGAGAGTGAGAAGGAGAGATAGAGAGCATGTATGTGCAGAGGAGACAAAGAGAGGGAACCCTAAGCAGATTCTATGCTCAGCATGGAGGCTGACTTGCGACTTGACCCCATGACCCTGAGATCATGACCCAGTCTAAAATCAAGAGTTGGATCCAGGGTTCCTCAGTTGGTTAAGCATACAACTTTTGGTTTTGGCTCAGGTCACAATCTCATGGTTGTGAGATTGGGCCCTGTGTAGGACTCTGTGCTCAGTGTGGAGTCTGCTCGAGATTCTTTCTCTCTCCCCCTCTGCTACCACTCACCCCCCCACCCAGTAAATAAAATCTTAGAGAGTCAGATGTTCACCTGACTGAATCACCCAGGCACCCCTCCTTTTATTTTTAAGATGTATTTTCATATATTACCTTTTTTTTTACTTTTTAAATTATAGTTTACATATAACATATTAGTTTCAGGTGTATGACATAATAATTTGATATTTAGGTATATTGTGAAATGATCATCATAGTAAGTCTGGTTATCATCTGTCAACATAGTTACAATTTTTTTTTTTCTTATGAAAACTTTCATGGTCTACTCTCAGCAACTTTCAAATACACAATACAGTGTTACAGACTATAGTGATCATAGTATACATTATACCTCTGTGACTTACTTATTTTAACTGGAAATTTGTACTTCTTGATTCCTTTCACCTGTTTTATGTACCCCCTTGACTCTGTCCCATCTGGCAACCTCAGTTCTCTTCTCTGTATGAGTTTTGTTTCATTTTGTTTCATTTGTTCACTTGTTTTGTTGTTGTTGCTTTTAATGATTCTACATGTAAGGGAAATCATACAGTATCTGTCTTTCTTTGTCTGACTTATTTTACTTAGTATAATACCCTCTAGGTCTATCCATGTTGTCACAAATGGCAGGATTTCATTCTTTCTTATGGCTGAATCATATTTCATTGTATATAAATACCATTCATCCATTGCTGGACATTTAGGTTGTTTCCATACCCTAATTGTTGTAAATAAATAATGCTCCAGTAACATAGGGTTGTATATATATTTTCGAATTAGTGTTTTTCTTTTCTTCAGTAAAATATCTAGAAGTGGAATTGCAGTCTCATATGGTAGTTCTATTTTTAATTTTCAGAGGAACTTCCATATTGTTTTCCACAGCAGCTGCACTGATTTGCATTCCCAGCAGCAGGTTTCTTTGTCCACATCATCACCAACACGTATTTCTTGTGTTTTTGATAACAGCCATTCTGACAGGTATGAAGTTACAGCTCATTTTGGTTTTGATGTGCATTACCCCAATGATTAGTGAGATTGAGCATTTTTTCATGTGCCTCTTGGCCATCTGTATGTTTTCCTTGGAAAACTGTCTATTCAGATTCTCTCTCCATTTTTTAGTCAGAGTGGTTTTTGTTGTAATTGAGTTTTATGAGTTTTTTGTATATTTTTATATTAACTCCTTATCAGACTTATGATTTGCAAATATTTTCTCCCATTCAGCAGGTGGCCTTTTCATTTTGTTGATGGTTTTCTTCATCTTGCAGAAGCTTTTTAGTTTAATGTAGTTTCATTTGTTTGTTTTTGGTTTTTTTTTGCCTTTACCTTTGGAGTCAGGTACAAAAAAATAATTGCAAAGATCAATGTCAATAGCTTATTGCCTACATTTTCTTCTAGGAGTCTTATGGTTTCAGGTCTTACATTCAAATCTTTAATCCATTTTGAGTTAATTTTTGTATACGGTATAAGATAGTACTGCAATTTCATTCTTTTGCATATAGCCGTCTATTCTCCCAACACCATTTATTGAAAGAATTATTCTTTTAACATTGTATATTTTTACCTACTTTTTTGTAAATTAATTCACCATATGCATGAGTTCATTTTTGGGCTCTCTATTTTGTTCCATTTATCTATGTGTCTTATTATACTTTTGATTATTATAGCTTTGTAATTTAGCTTGAAATCTGTAATTGTGATACCTCCTCAACTTTTGTCTTTCTGAAGATTGCTTTGGCTATCTGGGGTGCCTGGGTGGCTCAGTTGGTTAAGTGTCTGCCTTTGGTTCAGGTCATGATTTTGGGGTCCTAGGATTGAGTCCTGAGTCTGGTTCCCTCTCAGTGGGGAGTCTGCTTTTGCCTTTTCTTCTGCCCCTACCCCTCTCATGTTCTCCCTCACTTGCTGTGCCCTCTCTCTCTCTCAAATAAAAATAATAATTAAAAAGATTGCTTTGGCTATTCAGAATGTTTTGTGGTTCCACACGAATTTTGGGATTGTTTTGTTTCTTTGAAAAATATTGGAATTTTGATAGGGATTGAACTAAATCTGTAGACTGCTTTGAATATGGACATTTAAAAAATATTAATTCTTCCAATACTGCAGCAAAGAATATCTTTCCATGTATTTGTGTCTTTTTCAGTTCTTTTCATCAGGTATTATGGTTTCTAGTGTACAGGTATTTTTCTTCCTTGATTAAATTTTTTTCTAGGTATTTTATTCTTTTTGGTGCAGCTATTTATGGGATTGTTTTATTAATTTATTTTTCTGATAGTTTTTGATAGTTTATAAAAATAAAACAGATTTTTGTATATTGATTTTATACCCTGCAATGTTACTGAATTTATTATTACTACTAATTCTGACAGTTTTTTGGTGGCATCTTTAGGGTTTTCTATATAAATCATATCATCTTCAAATAGTGACAGCTTTTCTTCCAACTTTTATGTCTTTTATTTATTTTTCCTGCCTAATTGCTCTGGCTAGGAATTCTAGTACTGTGTTGAATAAAAGAGAGTGGGCGTCCTTGACTTGTTCCTGATACTAGAGGAAAAGCTTTCAGCTTTCACCATTGAGTGTGATGTTAGTTGTAGGCTTTTCATATATGGCCTTTATTATGTTGAGGTATGTTCTGTCTATAACCACTTTGTTGAGAGTTTTATCATAAGTGGATGTTGAATTTTTTTAAGTGCATTTTCTGTGTCTATTGATATGGCCATATGATTTTTATCTTTCGTTATGTTCATGTGGTGTGTCACATTGATTTGTAGATGTTGAACCATCCCTGCATCTCAGGAATAAATCCTACATGATTGTTGTATATGATACTTTTAATGTATTGTTGAATTTTGTTTGCTAATATTTTATTGAGGATATTTGCATCTATGTTCATCAGGGATATTGGCCTGTAATTTTTTAAAAATTTTTTATTTTGGTGATAACCTTGACTGTTTTTGGTGTTGGGCTTATTCTTGCCTCATAAAATGAGTATGGAAATATTTCTTTCTCCTCAGCTTTTTGGAGAAGTTTGGAAAGGGTAGGTATTAAATCTTTTAATGTTTGGTAGAATTCACTAATAAAGCTATATGGTACTGAGCCTTTGTTTTTGGAAAGGTTTTGATTACTGATTCATTCTTCTTACTACTAATTGCTCTATTCAGGTTTTCAATTTCTTTATGATTCAGTCTTGGAAGATTGTATATTTTTAGGGAACTTATCCATTTCTTCCAGACTGTCTAATTTTTTGGCATGTATTTGTTCATGTAGTCTGTTATGGTCCTTTATATTTCTGTGGCAAAAGTTGTAACTTCTCTTTTGTTTCTGATTTTATATATTTGAACCCTCTTGTTTCTTCTTAGTGAATGTAGCCAAAGGTTGTCAATTTTGTTTATCTTTCCAAAAAACTACTTTTCATTGACCTTTGCTATTATCTTTTTAATCTCAATTTCATTTATTTCAGCTCTGGTCTTTATTATTTCCTTGATCCTACTAACTTTGTGCTTCATTTGTTCATTTTCTAGTTCATTTAGTGGAAGATTAGGTTGTTTATTTTAGATTTGTCTTATTTCGTGAGATAGGCCTGTATTGCTATAAACTTCCTTATTAGAACGGTTTTCACTACATCCCATAGATTGGGTTTTCATTTGAATGAAGAAAAATTTCTATTCATTTACTTTCAGTCTGTGTGTTTCCTTTCATCAGAAGTGAGTCTCTTGTAGGCAGCATATATATGTACCTTTTTTCTAAAAATTCATTCAGCCACTCATTGTCTTTTGATTGTAACATTCTGTCCATTTACATTTAAGGTGATTATTGATAGTTATATTTTAATCACCAATTTGTTAACTGTTTCCTGGCTGTTTTGTAGACCTTCGTGTTCCTTTATTCTCTTGCTTCCCCCCCACTTGTGTTTTGATAACTTACTGTAGTATTATGCATAGATTTTTTTTCATTATCTTTTTTGTATTTTACTGTAAGTTTTGCTTTGTGGGGGGCCATGAAGTTCACATACAATAGCCTATTATACCTATGTAACTTTCCATTTTAAGTTGATATCAGTTTAAGTTTCAACACATTTTAAAACACTACATTTTTAATACCCCCCATGTTTTATGTTTGTTTTAGGGTATAATGTTCTGTATGTATCTATGAGGTCCATCTGGTCCACTGTGTCTGTCATTCAGTGCTCTTCTTTCTTTATTGTTTTTCTGCTTGGATGATCTATTACTATAATATAATACTATTATATAATATTAATGTATACTATAATACTATAATATAATATAATACTATTATATAATTACTATTATATAATAGTATTATATTAAGATCCTCTGTTATTAATGTATTCATATTAGTATGACTCGTTATCTTGATTAACAGTTGTCTTATGTAGTTGGCTGCTCCCGTATTGGGGACATAAATATTTACAATTGTTAGCTCTTGGTGGAGAGACCCTTTAAGAATGATGTAGTGTCCTTTATCTCTGACTACAGTCTTTAGTTTAAAATCTAATTTATCTGATATGAGAATTTTCTTTTTAGGTCCATTTGCATGAAAGATGCTTCTCTATCCCTTCACTTTCAGTCTAGATTTATCCTGAGGTTCCAAATGGGTCTCTTATAGATAACATATGGATGGGTCCTGTTGTTTTATCCAATCTGCAACCCTGTGCCATTTTATGGGAGCATTTAGGTCTTTCACGTTAAAAGTGATTATTGAAAGATACGTTTTTATGGACCTCATGTTGCCTGTGAAGTCTTTGTTTCTATAGATTGTCTCTGTACATTTCTGTTCTATGACCCTCTTGGGTTCTTTCTTCTTTTATAGAATCCCCTCTCCCCTTAATATTTCTTGTAGTGCTGGCTTGGTGGTCACATACTCTTTTTATTTTTAATTTTTTTAAAAATTCTTATTTATTTTTAAAATTTCTTTTCCATGTTCCAGAATTCATTGTTTATGCACCACACCCAATGCATGCAACACATACTCTCTTAATACCCACCACCAGGCTCCTCCAACCTCCCACCCCCTGCCTCTCCAAAACCCTCAGATTGTTTTTCAGAGTCCACAGTCTCTCATGGTTCATCTCCCCATCCAATTTCCCCCAAATCCCTTCTCCTATCCATCTTCCCATGCCCTCCATGTTATTCCTAATGCTCCACAAATAAGCAAAACCATATGATAATTGACTCTCTCTGTTTGACTTATTTCACTCAGCATAATTTCTTCCAGTCCCGTCCATGTTGCTACAAAAGTTGGGTATTCATCCTTTCCGATGGAGGCATAATACTCCATAGTATATATGGACCACATCTTCCTTATCCATTTGTCCATTGAAGGGCATCTTGGTTCTTTCCACAGTTTGTTGACTGTGGCCATTGCTGCTATGAACATTGGGGTACAGTTGGCCCTTCTTTTCACTACATCTGTAGCTTTGGGGTAAATCCCCAGTAGTGCAATTGCAGGATCATAGGGAAGTTCTATTTTTAATTTCTTTTTTTTTAAAGATTTTATTTATTTATTTGACAGACAGAGATTACAAGTAGGCAGAGAGGCAGGCAGAGTGAGAGGAGGAAGCAGGCTCCCTGCTGAGCAGAGAGCCTGATGCGGGACTCAATCCCAGGACCCTGAGATCATGACCTGAGCTGAAGGTAGAGGCTTTAACCCACTGAGCCACCCAGGCGCCCCTATTTTTAATTTCTTAAGGAATCTCCACACTGTTTTCCAAAGTGGCTGCCCCAACTTGCATTCCCACCAATAGTGTAAGAGGGTTCCCCTTTCTCTACATCCTCTCCAACACACGTTGTTTACTGTCTTGTTAATTTTGGCCATTCTAACTGGTGTAAGGTGGTATCTCAATGTGGTATTAATTTGAATCTCCCTGATGGCTAGTGATGATGAACATTTTTTCATGTGTCTGATAGCCATTTGAATGTCTTCATTGGAGAAGTGTCTGTTCATGTCTTCTGCCCATTTTTTGACATAATTACCTGTTTTGCATGTGTTGAGTTTGAAGAGTTCTTTATAGATCCTGGATATCAGCCACTTGTCTGTTTGTCATTTGCGAATATCTTCTCCCATTCCATGGGTTGCCTCTTTGTTTTGGATAGAGGGAACATTCCTCAACTTAATAAAATCTATCTATGAAAAACCCACAGCAAATATCATCCTCAGTGGGAAAAAGCTGACAGCCTTCCCTTTGAGATCAGGAATACAGCAAGGATGCCCACTCTCACCAATCTTGTTCAACATAGTATTAGAAGTCCTAGCAACAGCAATCAGACAACAAAGAGAAATAAAAGGTATTCAAATTGACAATGAAGAAGTCAAACTCTCTCTCTTTGCAGATGACATGATACTCTATATGGAAAACCCAAAAGACTCCACCCCCAAACTACTAGAACTTATACAGCAATTCAGTAATGTGGCAGGATACAAAATCAATGTACAGAAATCAGTTACTTTCTTATACACTAACAATGAAAATACAGAAAGGGAAATTAGAGAAATGATTCCATTTACTATAGCACCAAGAACATAAGATACCTGGGAATAAACTTAACCAAAGAGGTGAAGGATCTGTACTCGAGGAACTATAGAACACTCATGGAAGAAATTGAAGGAGACACAAAAAGATGGAAGACCATTCCATGCTCTTGGATTGGAAGAATAAACATTGTTAAAATGTCTATACTGCCTAGAGCAATCTATACTTTCACTGCCATTCTGATCAAAATTCCACTGGCATTTTTCAAAGAGCTGGAGCAAACAATCCTAAGATTTGTATGGAATCAGAAGAGACCCTGAATTGCTAAGGAAATGTTGAAAAAGAAAAACAAAACTGGGGGCATCACGTTGCCTGATTTCAAGCTTTACCGCAAAGCTGTGATCACCAAGACAGCATGGTACTGGCATAAAAACAGGTACATAGGCCAGTGGAACAGAGTAGAGATCCCAGCTATGGACCCTCTACTGTATTGTCAAATAATCTTCGACAAAAAGGGAAAAAATATGCAGTGGAGAAAAGACAGTTTCTTCAATAAATGGTGCTGGGAAAATTGGACAGCTATGTGTAGAAGAATGAAACTTGACCATTCTCTTACACCATACACAAAGATAAACTCAAAATGGATAAAAGACCTCAATGTGAGGCAGGAATCCATCAGAATACTAGAGGAGAACATAGGCAGTAACCTCTTGGACATCGGCCAGAGCAACTTCTTTCAAGATATGTCTCCAGAGGCAAAGGACACAAAAGCGAAAATGAACTTTTGGGATTTTATCAAGATCAAAACTTCTGCACAGCAAAGGAAACAGTCACATACTCTTTTAAACCTTGCCGGTCTTGGAAGCTCTTTATTTCTCCATCCATTTTGAATGTCAGCTTTGCTCAATAAAGTATTCTTGGTTGCATGTTCTTCTCATTTAGTGCCCTGAATATGTCTTGCCAGCCCTTTCTGGCTTGCCAGGTTTTATGTTTGTGATGTCATATCTTACACATTTTAATTTTATGTATCCCTTAATTACTGTAGTTATAGTTATTTTTGCTACTTTTGCTTTTTGACCTTCATACTAGCTTTTATAACTGGTTAATCTTCTGCCATTACTATATGTTTACCCTTAATAGTGAAATTTTTATTATTTTTTTTTGTTATTAATTAGTGCCCTTTTCAACTTAAAGAAATCACTTTAATATTTCTTATAAGGCAGGTTTAGTGGTGATAAACATTTTTCACTTTTGCTTGTCTGGAAAACTCTTTTTATCTGCCCTTCAATTCTGAGTAATAACCTTTCTGGGTAGAATATTCTTGTTTTGAAGTTTTTACCTTTCAGCACTTTGAATATGTCATTCTTCTCCCATTTGGCCTGCGAAGTTTCTGTTGAGAAATCTCCTTGTAGTCTTACAAGTTTCCCTTGTATGTAACTTTTTATCCTCTTGCTGCTTTTAAGATTTTCTTTTCATCTTTAACTTGATATTTTAATTATAATTTGTCTCCATGCTGGTCTCTTTGGGCTCATTTAATTTCTAATTCTATGGGCTTCCTGTATCTGAATGTCTTTTCCCCCACTAGGGTTAGGGAACTTTTCAGCCATAATTTCTTTAAGTATCTTTTTTGCCCCTTTTTCTTTCTCTTTTCCACTTGGGGCTCCTGTAATGCAAATGTTAGTTTGCTTGCTCTTGTCCCATAGTCCCATATGCTATCTTAACTTCTCAAAATTCTTTTTAGTCCTTGCTGCTCTGTTTAGGTGAGTTCTACTTCCCTATCTTTCAGATCACTGATTATTTCTTCTGCTTCATCTCATCTGTTGTTGAACCTCTCTACTGTATTTTTCAATTCAATTATTATATCCTTCACCTTTGTGACTTCTGTTCCATACTTTCTTATATTTTCTTTTTGTCAAAGTTCTCAGTTTATCCATTCTTTTCTTGGGTTCAGTAGACATCTTTATGGCCATTATTTGACCTCTGTATCATGTATATTAGTTACCTTTGTTTCATTAAGGTTTTTTTTTTCTGGGGTTTTATTTTATTCTTTTACTTGGAACATAATCTTCTGTTTCCTCAATTTTTTAAAAGATTTTATTTATTTATTTGGCACAGAGAGAGACACAGTGAGAGAGGAAGCACAAGCAGGGGGAGTGGGAGAGGGAGAAGCCAGCCTCCTGCTGAGCAGGGAGCCTGATGTGGGACTCAATCCCAGGAGCCTGGAATCATGACCCTCAGATGCTTAATGCCTGAGCCACCCAGGTGCCCCACATTTCCTCATTTTTTGACTCTCTGTGTTTGTTTTATGTATTAGGTGAAAAATCCATCTCTCCCATTCTTAAAGGAGTGGCTTTGTGTAGGAGATGAACTATAACATTAAACCTTGTTGTAGTTCTTGGTTCTCTTTTGAACCTTTGTGATTGTCTAAGCAGCCTGATTTATTATTGATAGATCCCAGTTGTTAAGGGTATTCCAAGACTCATGAGTGTTCCAGAAGGAGGCTTCTCACTCAGCACCTAGATTCAGGCTGATTGGGAAGCTAGTTCCTCAGGCAGCAGCTTTTGAAGTATGCACATATGTATACAGTCCTATGGGACTACAATTGTAAACCCTGCTAGTCTCCTGTCCAGGTGGTCTGCAGGTGTTTCCTTGGCAACAGTTGCAAAAAACAGAATTTTAGACAAGTATATGAACTTCCTTTCTTGGAGGTAGTGGTGAGCTGAGTGAGGCAGTGTAAGAGAACAAAAATACATCCTTTGGTCTTTGTTCCCTGTGAGTGCCTCTGTAACCTCTGGATGCATGGTAAATGTGAAGCTTGTCCTCAGACTAAAGCTCACAGATAAAGCGAATAGTTCTTTTTCACAGGAATACTGTGGGTGTGTTTCAGCCTTCCCTCTGTGTAGTGCCCTGAGGGTGGTAACCTACCAGGACCTGTCTGTTTGATTGTTTCTGTCCTTTTGGGCTCAGAAATACAGTCTCCCCAGCCACTAGAGTAAGGAGCTCTTGGGGCACCTCCTGTGTAGGTGGTGTAGTTAGAATGGCTTTGGGTGGCAGTGGTAGTAGAGCAAGAGTGTGGCATGCCCATTGGTCTTAGGAGATTAGAGGGTGAGTGCAGCATGGCACCAAGAAAGTGAAGGGAGACCTCAAGAATGTGCTTGCCAGTTCTACTGTCTATGGAGCCAGTCTCAATAGGCTCTTGCCCCTCCAGCAGATACTTTAAGGTTTACAAATGAATCTCATTCACATATAGTTTAGGTGCTTTTCAGACTTCTGCTTTTGTATTTGTTCCCAGGGCAAGCGAGTCTGTGTGTAGACCCTTTGAGCAGAATCTTCATTACTTATAGCTCTGTGGTTCTCCTGGATGTAGCCTCATGGATTTTGAAAGCCAGACATTTTGGGGGCTTGTCTCTCTGGTACTGGTCCCAAGGGCTAGGGTGCCTGCTCTGGGACACAAGTCTCAATCCTCAGGGAGAAGTGTGAAATCTCTTGTGATTGTGGCACTTGTGGGTGGGATTTTGGTGAGACCAGGTCTTTGTCTTCCATACACATCTCTGTGTGACTGTTTTATCCTTTGCTGTGGAAGAGCTATTTCACTAGTTTTCAAGTCTTTTTCAGAGGAGATTATTCCACGTATAGCTGTTGATTTGTCATGTCCATTGAAAGAGGTTTGTTCAGGATATTCCTAATGCCACCATCATGAACTGCCTCCCTCCTATTACACTCTTTGTTCAAGGTCATTAATGGCACTCTTAATATCACTGAGATTTTATTTATTTAGACATAGTTTCCAAAGGTTTCATTTTTGATATCCATTGAATTTCTTTACCTGATAGCATTAAAATAATTTAAAACCAGAGTTAGAAATATATACACATAAACACACATAGATATTGTAGGAAATTTTCATTTTCCAGAAATATTGAGCACTTTTTGAGGCTGTATTAGGGAAAATTACTCTTTTTATTGCCTGGTTACTTTAGGAGATAAGAGAGAACAGAATGTTAATTGGCTAGTGTAAGTAGCAAACCAGCTATGGTTTTAAAAACTGATAAATGATGACTCTTCTCCCTAAGAAAAATGCATATAAGCATAGATTTTACATTCAACTTTGATTTAGTCCAGCTACCTTATTTTCAGGTAGTAAACATGTATGGGGAGAAAAATAAGCTATCTGATTAAGTAGAGTTAAGTTCTGATTTATAATGTTTTCTGATTTCCTGGTCATATCCTTCCATGGTGCTAGAGGATAGATAAACAAGAAAGGGGCAAAGGGAAATAAATGGAAGTGAAGTGAACAGACGTAAAAGTGATGCAAACAGAAACAAAGAAATATTTAACAAAGTTGTTTGATTGCCTAAGTGAATGACTAAAGAAGAAGCAATATACAAGTGACAACATGACCAATAAAATAATTGTTTTTTGTACTGGAAGATAAGACCTTCTTAGTGGTAATGTTTCAAACAAGAGGCAAGTTCTGACATTATTATAGTTAAAATAAGTAGACTTTTAACATATTTATACAGGTAATTTTTAGAAATGAAACATACAAGGGTACTTCGTGTCTACAGAACTTGAAGAAGGTTAATATATGTAGGTTTGATTATGTTCTGAGTGATACATGTACGAAGTGTTTATTATAAAAGCACAGATCTACTTTATTTCCTTTAAAATTCAGAATAAGAAATAGTCATGGTAAAACCAACAATAAAAAAAATCACATAAAAATACTATCTCTGTTGCACACAATATTGGGTCTTCTCATGAACTATAGCAAAAATATAAATTTCAGTTTACTTTCTTGACTTCAGAAAGTTCTGCTTTGTGGATTCCTAAGGTAAATGGATTCCTCTGTCTCGAGCCATGTGGTAATATAATAAAGTGATTGATTTCCGTGGCAGGGTCCCAATTGTCTCTATAACTTACATTATTAAGAGCTTCTCAATTATAGTTGCTGCATTAAAATTTTCTGGTATCATAATGAATAGTCAGTATGCACCTCCTAACAGTGGATTTGTTTCTCTCGACTGAAATATAGTGGACAGTGTCTTGATTTTTCCTGGACCATCCCATTCTTGGACATTTGTCAGTGCTAGTTTATTCTTGCGTCCTATCCTTAAAACTCTGGATTTTGTCTTGACTGAAGCTTGAACTTACTTTTCCTGACTTTCATTAAATTTTCTTAAGCAGTAACAATGGGGTATTAATAAAGGATCTCTGTCGTAGACCATATTCTGTTTTACAACTAATTGGACAGACAAAATGTTGTTGAAAGGTAAGAGTGAAGTATCTAAAAACAGTTTTATATAGCATTAGTTTGAAGAAAGGAACAAGATCTGGTAAGAGAGATTCATCTTGTCTTATCAAAGGAAGGGAATTCTTTTTACCCAGATCATCCAACAGTATTTGACGTTTGCATGCCAAAGTTACTACGGAAATCTGATGTTCAGCTTCTGACCTAGGATCAAGTTCATGGACAACTGTTTGTTTTTCTTTCTTTCTTTTTTTCCTTTAATGGCATTATTGGTTTAATGTTCAACTTCAAGAACATATCAGTTGGTCTTAACGAAGTCTCATGAGTAATGTCTTTGACAAAAACAGTGTTTAAAAAAATGTGCTAATTTGAGTGTAGATTATAACACTTAAGCTCTAGGGACAGTTCTTTTTATTCTAGGCTCTCTCATGTGCCCTTGACTTAATCCTTGTTATTTCTCCTGCGATCAAGTTCATGGACTAGAACTTGGGAGGTCCAGGACTGCCAAGTTTAGTTCAGGGCACAATGATAGTAGGGTTGTCTGGGAGTGGGAGTGAAAGCAACACTCCAGCACAACATAAAATTTATAAGGGCTTCCCCTATATATCTAAATAATGCAAACTAAGAAATAATAGGTCTTTCCTGGAGTTGCTAGCTGTCTGTCAGAGAGAGGAATGCAGAGCATGTAGTTTTTCCTGATTAATTTCACTTTTTTCATTTGCTGTCTTAAAGGACAAAATGGTGTCGCTGGCCTCTCAGAGGGTGTTGAAATGTGTTTACAAAGGCTGTGAGGTCTAGTCTATGCAGTGAACCAGTAAGATTTTTAGAAATTAATAAAATCTTTTAGAAATAATACAACTAGTGCATTTTTAATTCAAATCTGCTTTGTTTTCAGAACTGTAGGAAAGATAAGGAAGTATGTTTGCTAATTTATATAGAAATAAAAGGAAAGATTAATTCCTGGAAACTAACATTAAAGAGCTTGTTAGGGGAGAAATAATTCATTCATATTCATTCATTCATCATTCATTCATTCATTCATTCATCCACTTTCTTGTTCAAGTAACAAAACTCTCTCAAGTACTTCTGATATATCAGGAATCATATGTGTTGAGGATGCAACTGTAAATAATAAATAAGTGTCACAAATTGTTAAGTGCTTCAGGATTTCACTTCAAGTTGAGCTGTCTATAAAGAGGGTATACAGAGAATAGGAGAATTAATTTATGAAAGGTAGTGTTGTTATAGTGAGTAGTTAGGTGGCATTCTATTTTCACTTGATTTTTTTTTTCTTTCTCATTTCCTTGCTCTAGATGAGTATACATAAAGGAGCAGCACAGAGAACTAAATTTAAAAATGTGTAAGAAACTTTAAGCTAGTCTGTTTCTGCCATGGAAGAGATGTATCATGTATAATGGATTTATTATGCTATACGGAATCTGGTTGACTTTACAAGAGGATGGAAATAGCAGTTGTCACATCTCCATTCCCCTCTCAACTCTTTCCCTTTCTTGAATAAATGGAGTTCTTTGTTTATGCTCATTTGCTAAAATTTAACAACTAAGCATATGCTGGAACATAAGCAATTTTGCCCTGGCAAAGTACATTCTGCAAGTGACCCTGCTGACAAATTTGTATTGTCTTAACTGCAGCACAACTTGCATTTGTCACAGGTGAATGGGCTCAATTAACAAGAGAGAGAGAGAGTATTTCAATCATTAAAAAAAAAGAAATAAAAAGATAAAAAGGAAACAAAGAAGAAGACATTTTCTTCTTTATGAGTTCTGAAAGAGAGGTGACATTGTAAACATAAAATTATTTTGGGGGGCGCTTTTCAAAGAAAGCAACTAAGCAAAATACACATTATTTGGCATTGACAAAGTGATTTGAAACAAAACTTGAAGGAAGAATTCTCAAAGGATATTAATAGGGAGTTGGGTTTTTCATGGGTATTAAATGTGTTCTTTAACCTCTTAAAGTTACATACTTCCTGTTCCACTTATTAAAATCCTAGGAGAAATATTGGGCATTTGCTGTGATTTATAAGATGAAGAACATAACCACAATTTTGCCTGAACTTATGCAGTTTGGGAAGAGAGATTACTTATCTGAGTTTGTGAGATAATATGCAGTGCAGTGGAAAAAGAAACTTTTTAGGTAGTATTGTGATGGGTTGAAAGTCTCAGCCTACCACTAACTGGTTAGGTAAACTACATGGCCTTTGACTGTAGTGAGGAATACACATTCCCAAATTGTTGTGAACGAAATTGAATAGAACTGGAGAAGTAGCATGATAGAAAAAGGGTAAATTGGCATTTAAAATGAAAATCTGATGATACAGTTTCTCAAAAGGAGTTGAGTATTAAACTTACTATTAAATTATGAAGAACAAGGAAAAGTCAATGTTCTAGAGAATAGTATAGAGATAGATGAAAAGAAAAACTGAGACTCTGTGAAATGCAGACTGTGGAACCACTGTTCAAGAAGTACCCATATCATCTTGTTTCTCTGCCACCTCTAATTTATTTGTGCATTTATTAGCTCAGTTAAATAACGAGGCTTCACTTATTTAACTCCTCTTAAATGTCAGAAAACAGAGTAGGTGCTGGTGATTGAATAATAAATAAGATATAGACCTATCCAAAGAAATGTTTATCTATTATCATATATAGATATTTAAACAAAGAATTGCAGATAATGTTAAGATAGGTTGGATTCTCCCAGTAAGTAAAAGTACATCAGGAGCAGAAAGAACAGGGTGGATAACTTTGCATACATCCAACACTGAATTATGTTGAGCAGGCAACACCTGTTACCAAATGAATGGAGGACAGCAAAGAGCTTTAACTGTGCTAGCACAAGGAGCAGCAATCCCCAATTTTAGCCATTGCATGGTTTGCAGATGTTGGGTAAGGAAGACACGACTCATACACTAGAATGAACAACACTTTACTCATAAAGAGAAGAGACAGAGTGAGATCAGCTTCAACTATGAGTGTTCATCCACCATGGCCAGTGGGTCTCACCCACAGCTGATGCAAGAAGAGGGTCTGCATGCATCTCTTTGTACTGCAGGTGAACTCTATTATACTCTCCCCACCTACTGGGAACAGATACGGCAGTTAGTACTGTATGGTACCATATGACATCCATGATGAAGCAGAGCAAAGAAATACATACCAGGTCTGGAATAGGGGAAGATATTTCTAAGCAAACAGACATGTCCAACACAGGCTGTGAAGGCTCTTTATTTCTTTGCAAGGAAATGTTCCAGGCTCAGGGCCACCTTTATGCAGCTGTGCAAGGAGCAACCAGCTGTGTGCAACTGCCTTTCCCAGCAGTTAGAAACATGTGTGGTGGACAAAATGGAGAAGATATGTTAGGGAAAAGGAGCAGCATATGCAAAGAAGAAAAGTATAATAGCAGAGCATGTTTATTTGGGGGTCTGTGCATGGTATTGTTTGTTTATTTCCCACAAATAAAGTGTACAGTTGTTTTAAAAATTATAAGAAAAAAATTCAGGGTAGAAGGACAAGATAAGGACCAATGTGTAAGGAATTTGGTCTTAAATAGTTACTAACAGCTGAATTTTTGGTTATCTGATAGTCAAAACAAACAGGGCAGTGTAGTAAGTTTTGTGCCATCCACTGTCCTCCCAAGAGACAATTGTAGTTTCTTCAGAAGAGAAGGCCCTTTGCTTAACAAGGAGAAGGGGTTGTCTGTGTTATGTTTATTTATTGATCTGATTATTGATTAATTGATTGATTATTGATTTACTAATTATCTGATTAATGGGAATGTGAATTGTGTGGTCCCACTTTCTCTCACCAAGCTAATCATATAATTTCTTTTAGGATTTGATCTTTAAAACAGAGGATATGAATGGCTCATTGATACTAATTCTATATCAGAATCAGAAAATGACACTTAAAGTGTGTCCATGCTATTCAGATCCCAAGACTCATCTTTCATGAGTTTTAACAGCTCAACTCTTTCTTCCATTCTGTAACTCTCACTGTATGTGCTTCTGATAAGTATTGCACCTTCCAACTTCCTTACCTAGTTAGTTTCACTTATTTTTAACAAAGCAACATGAACCTTCTGATTCACTTTACTACTCATGACAGAAGCATCATGAATATCCTATTTATGTCAATCTACTTGCCCCTCAAGTCCCACAGAGGCAACACAATATACCTAGTTAGATGCTACAGGCAGAATGGGTGTATGTCACAGCTGAGTTAGGGAACCTGAGCATAGGGAACCTGAAGCTTTTATGATAGGCGGCAAACAAATTTGCCTTTGCTCTGGGGAGAGACGTTATCTTTCAAGGCTGTTCACTACAGACATACCTCAGAAATACTGTAGATTGAGATCATATTGCCGCAGTAAAGGAAATACCACAATAAAGCCAGTCAAATGATTTTTTTTGTTTGTTTCCTGGTGCATATAAAAGTTATGTTTATACTACATGGTAGTCTATTAGTGTGTAAAGGTGTTATATATAAATAATGTACATACCTTAATTAAAAAATACTTTATTCCTAAAAAATGCTAACATCATCTGAGCTTTTTAGTGAGTTGTCATCTTTTTGCTGGTGGATGGTCTTACCTTGACATTGATGGCTGCTGACTGTTGATTGCTGAGAGTTGGGGTGGTTGCAATTTCTTAAGACAACAGTGATGTTTGCCACACTGAGTCTTCGTTTCATAAATGATTTTTATCTAACATATGATGCTTTTGATAGCCTTTCATCCTCAGTAGAACTTATTTCAAAATTGAAGTCAATCCTCTCAAACCTTGTCACTGCTTTATCAGCTCACTTACATTATTCTAAATCCTTTGTTGTTATTTCAGTAATTGTCACAACATCTTCACCAGGAGTAGCTTCCATCTCAGGAAACCACTTTTTTTTTGCTCACCCATAAGAAGCAACTCCTCATCCATTAAAATTGTATCATGAGGTTGCAATAATTCAGTCACATCTTTAGGCTTCACTTCTAATTCTAGTTCTCTTGTTTCTACCACACCTGCCATGACTTCCTCTACTCAAGTATTGAACCCCTCCAGGTCACCTATGAGGGTTGAAATCAACTTACTAAGATCACCTCCTCCAGTGAATCACAAATGTTCTTAATCGCATTTGTAGTGGTAAATCCTTTCCAGCAGGTTTTCAATGTACTTTGCCCAGATCCATCAGAGGAATCACTGTCCATGGCAGCTGTAGTCTTAAACAATGTATTTCTTAAGTAATAAGGCTTGCAAGCCAAAATTATTCCTTGAGCCATGGGCAGCAGAATGGATGTTGTGCCAACAGGTATGAAAACAACATAATTCTTGTTGTCCATCTCCATCAGAGCTCTTGGGTGACCAGGTGCATTGTCAGTAAGCAGTCATATTTTGAAAGGAATCATTTTTCTGAGCAGTAAATCTTAATAGTTGGATTAAAATACTGAGTAAACCATGTTGTAAACAAATGTGCTGTCACCTAGGGTTTGTTCCATTACTAAAGCACAGGCAGAGTAGATTTAACATAATTCTTAAGAGCCCTAGGATTTTTGGAGGGATAAGGGAGCTTAGGCTTCAACTTTAAGTCACCAGCTGTGTTAGACCCTAACCTGTAAGAGAGTAAACCTGTTGAAGCAGGCATTGACTTCTCCTCTCTAGCTATAAAAGTCCTAGATGACATCTTCCAATAGAAGGCTGTTTCATCTACATTGAAAATCTGTTTCTTAGTGTAGCTACCTTCAGGAATTACCTTCTATATATCTTCTGCAGCTTCTCCATCAGCATTTGCTGCTTTACCTTGTACTTTTATGTTATGGAGACAGCTTCTGAAACCTCATGAACTCCTTTTCTAATTTCAGGCTTTTCTTCTGCAGCTTCCTAACCTCTCTCAGGCTACATAGACTTGAAGAGAGTTAGGGCTTTGCTCTGTGTTGCTGTTCTCCTATCAGGCACTAAAACGTTCTCCATATCATTAATAAGGCTGTTTTATTTTCTTAACATTTGTGTTTTCATTGAGTGGCACTTTTAATTTCCTTTAAGAATTTTTTCCTTTGTGGGATGCGTGGGTGGCTCAGTCAGTTAAGTGTCTGTCTTTGGCTCAGGTCATGATTCCAGGGTCCTGGGATCAAGTTCTGCATCAAACTCCTTGCTCAGCGGGGAGCCTGCTTCTCTCTCTGCCTGCCTCTCCCTGTGCTTGTGTTCTCTCTGTCTTTCTCTGACAAATAAGTAAATAAAATCTTTAAAAAAATAAAAAATTTTTCCTTTGCTTTCACAACTTGGGTAACTATTTGGCACAAATGGCCTAGTGTTCAACCTGTCTTGGCTTCCAACATGCTTTCGTCATTAAGCTTAATCATTCTAGCATCTGGCTTAAAGTGAGAGACATGTGACTATTCCTTTCACATGAACAGTTACTAATTTCAGTATTGTGTGTCTCAGGGACTAGGGAGTCCTGAGAAGAGAGAGAGGGGTGGGGATAGCTGGTCAGTGGAGCAGACAGGACACACATAACATTTATAAAGTTTGCTGTCTTATATTGGGTGTGGTTCATGGCTCTCTAAAGCAATTACAATAGTAACATTAAACATCACTGATTATAGATCACCATAATAAATAATAATGAAAAAATTTGAAATATTGTGAGAATTACTAAAATAGGACACAGAGACGTGAAGTAAGCAAATGCTGTTGGAAAAATGGCACCAATAGACCTAATAGACTTAGGGTTGCCGAAAACTTTCAATTTGTGACAAATGGACTGTCTGCCAAGCAGAGTAAAGTGAAGTGCAGTGGTATGCCTGTGTGCAAACATCTTTGAAAAAAATGTACAAATGAAAAGTCAGTTGGGTCCTCTCCTCATATGATGTGCAGAACATGAAAGAACCATGAGGATAATTACCTCTCAACATGGTTTTTGTTGGGACTTTGAGACTGAGATGTTAAATAGCCACTTTTATATAAACTCACATGATTTTAAACACTACTTGCATTTTCTGAACATTATGTTATTCCTGATTCACTGATATTGTCCCTCGGATTCAGTGATATATTCAGTAAAAATTGCGCTCGAAGTGTCAACCTTTCCCTTCTCTGTTCTGTTCTACAGTTTCGTTATTATTATTGCTATTATTTGCTCAGCCACACCATGAACTACTACAAAAACACTGGTAAAAGACAGTAAATGAAACTTGGGTCAGCAGACTGTATTAAATAAGAATAGTTTAAATATCCATAGTTATGAAATATGCTGAAAATGTTTTGCTTCAATACTAATATATACAAGTTACAATATCCAACTATTAATTAATTATTGGGAAGTTACTTTGTCTGAGACTATGTTGTTGATATATATTGATCTTTAAGAAACAGAACCTGAGGGCACCTGGGTGGCTCAGTGGGTTAAGCCTCTGCCTTCGGCTCAGGTCATGATCTCAGGGTCCTGGCATCAAGCCCCACATCGGGCTCTCTGCTCATTGGGGAGCCTGCTTCCTCCTCTCTCTCTCTCTCTGCCTGCCTCTCTGCCTACTTGTGAGCTCTATCAAAAAAAAAAAAAAAAAAGAAAGAAAGAAACAGAACCTGCCCTCAAGAAATTAACATCTAGAATGGAAGACAATACACATATACTAAAATTACAATACAATATGGTGCTGAGTTCATTTAAAAAGAATACAGATAATGTGTATCCTTGAAGAGTTTAGAGGAGACTTTTCTTTCTGATAAGAGGGATATTGCAAAGGAACATTTGAAAAATGTGTAGAATTTTTATATCTAGAAATTGAGTGTGAGTGGAAGGAGAGGGAAGGAGTGTTCAGTTTACAGAGAATATGTGAATACTGGCAAGGAGACAGGGAAACAGTATATGTGGCGAAGAGCAAGTGGTTATGGTTTAGCTTTAGAAGAATAGAATGAAAGCTGTAAAAGTACTAGAGGACTTCTAATGTTATTTGTAGAACTTAGGGTAGAAATGGTGGGGTCAATAGAAGATCCATGGCTGTTGAACATGAAGGGGAAAAAACATGAAGATGTAAAAACTCAGTGAGAACGTTGCAAAATTTAGGATTAAAAAAAATGAAGCAGAACGGGTTTCTATAGCCAGTCTTAACCACACTCTTCTCTCCCTGGGTTCCCCAAACCTGAGAAAACAGAGTGGTACCTCTGCCTCAACCCTCTTCATTTATTCTACACTCTATACACTCATCCTTCCTCCTTAGGTTGGTCCATGTGAAAGAACTTCTGGCCATCACACAGCAGGCCTCTTTTGCACCATTTCAGGCACAAGCCTCTTTTACTTTCTTTCCTATTCCTGGGAGCGAAGGTAGTACATGTTTAGATGGGCGGAGGGCAGCCCCAACCTCAGACAAAGCCTGGGGTCCTAGTAAATGTATTGTCTTTGTTTCACTTCTTCATAGTGTTCTTTCCCCATTTGTATAATTTATTTACAATAGGAATAAATTAAGTTGCTCAGTGATCACCTGGGATGTGGGAGAAGAAAGGGCAGGGATTAAGACCTAGGTAGGGAGGGGCACCTGGGTGGCTCAGTGGGTTAAAGCCTCTGCCTTCAGCTCAGGTCATGATCCTGGGGTCCTGGGATCAGCACCGCATCGGACTCTCTGCTCAGCAGGGAGCCTGCTTCCTCCTCTCTCTCTGCCTGCTTCTCTGCCTACTTGTGATCTCTGTCTGTCAAATAAATAAATAAAATCTTAAAAAAAAAAAAAAAGAAGAAGACCTAGGTAGGGAGGGCAGATTGTCAAGGCAGGGTCAATTGTCCTTTTCCTGAATGTGGATCCATGAACATCTACTGCCTGGAGAAGGCCCTGTTTTTGCCCTTGGACCAAACTTCACCCTTTTCAGCCTTGTCAAAGGCAGAAGCAAGAGAAGATGAGTTTGTTCATAGTTTTTTTTTTTTTTTTTTTTAATGGAGAGAGTGAACTTGTTGCCTGGGTTTGCTGAGAAGGTTCCACCTTACATCCTGTACACTATTTTTATTTTGTGCTAGAATAATACATTTAGAGAAAAAAAAATCTAAAATACTTGAATCAGCCTGTAGTATAACGGTATTACTATTGTCAGTATCCACTCTTCAGCCTGATGTTATTCATTCATATAATAGTCTAATGTCTTTTTAGTCCTTTGCAAAAGAGACTGATTACAGAATAATGCAATTGACTCTGTTTAGATAAATGCACTTAACCATATTTAAAATAATGAAATTGATTAAATTGCATTACTCTAAATAATACATATCAATAAGTATTCAATATATATAAAATCATTTGTAATAATCAATATTTAGTATATAGATATATTCTGTAATAATTACTGTCCAACAAAATATACATTAAAATTAAACTTATAGTTTCATCATAAGAAGTTTCAATGAATGATCTTAAATATGATGCCTAGTAAAACATTTCAGCAAGCTGGGAAAAACAGATGTTTAAAGTGTGTGTTTATGTGTGTTTGTGTATAAGTGAGTGTGTGTGTATGTGTGTGTGTGTGTGGTTTGCTAAGTGGAATATGAAGCACATACATGTAGAGTATTCAAGTCCTTGGTTGGTAAACATATCAGTTCATGGATTATGATCTTCCAAATGAATATTGAGGAATAGATTGAATATCCTATTTGAAATAGTTTTATTAAAACTTACCATGTGCAAGAATCTGTGCTCATTTTTCCTTATATTCATCAATCAGTTGGTTCTTTTTCTTTCATTTGTCCACCAATGAGATCTGTTCTAGGTACTGAGATGCAGATATAAAGAGATACAAGATAAGTCTCTTTTAAGATGAAACTAATATTCCTGTGGGAGGTGCAATTAGTAAATAAATTTAAAGTATTTAATGCCACTTAGAAAGTGTGCATTTGGTGAAGGATAAAAACAGGGTGAGAAGGTAGAACATAAAAAAGTTGTTTAATTTGGGGCGCCTGGGTGGCTCAGTGGGTTAAAACCTCTGCCTTCAGCTCAGGTCATGATCCCAGGGTCCTAGGATTGAGCCCCACATCGGGCTCTCTGCTTAGCAGGGAGCCTGCTTCCCCTCCTCTCTCTCTGCCTGTCTCTCTGCCTACTTGTGATCTCTGTCTGTCAAATAAATAAATAAAATCTTTTAAAAAAAGAAAAAAAAGTTGTTTGATTTTTTAGGTAGCATGTCAGGCAAAGTCTTCCTGAGGAAGTAATACTTGAACAGAGGCCTGAATGAAATGAGGGAGCCAGCTAAGTGAAGTACTGAAAGAAAAGTGTTCAAACCAGAAGCTGGCATGAAGCAAACAAGGAGAGAGTGATGAGAAGTGATTCATAGAGCTAAGCAATAATCAAATCACAGAGGGCCTTGTTGATGATATGGATTTTAGAATTCTGATTATGGTGGAAAGCCATTAGAGAATTTTTAACAGAAGAATAGTAGGTAGTTGATGCTTGAATAATGTGGTGGTTAGGGGCACCTGCTCCCTGTATAGTCGAAAATCTATGTATAACTTTTGACTCCCCCAGAACTTAACTACTAATAGCCTGTTGTTGATAAGTAGTCTTACTGATAGCATAAGCAGTCTATTAACGTATATTTTGTATGTTGTATATATTATACACATATGTATATATTCTTACAATAAAGTAAGCTAGAGAAAAGAAAATGTTATTAAGAAAATCATAAGGATGAGAAAATACATTTACAGTATTGTATTGTAAAAAATTGTGTATAAGTGAACCCACACAGTTCAAACACATGTTGTTCAAGGAACAACTGTAATTCTGTTTACATTTTGAAGTTGCTAATCTGGTAGAACAATGGAGAATAAAATGCAAGAGGGTAAGCAAATATAAGGAAACAAGTGATGAAGCTAACAAAGTAATTTAGACAAGAGGTATGTAAGGTCTGGGCCAAGTTGGAATTGGCAAATAGTGAAAAACAATAAATATCAATAGAATTTGTTTATGATCTGGATGTGTGTGGGATGGAAAGAGAAGAGATTAAAGATAAGCTTTGGGTTTTTGACTTGAGCAACTGTGTAAATGGCAAAACCATTTACCTAAATGAGAAGAATTGGGGAACTGATAAAGGGGGAGAACAAAAAAATCTGATGTGGATACGTTAAATATCCTATGAGCATTAGATTTTAAGTGATGATGTTAAATAGACAACTAGATATATGAGTTGAGAATTGAAGGGAAAGTTCAGACCAAAGGTATCAATTTGGAAGTCATAAACATATAGATGATTTTTAAAGCCAGTGTGCTGGATCAGATCATCAGGAGAGGAAGTGTGATTAGGGAAAATGGCCATGAACTGAGTCTGAGTTAGAGGAATACTACATGGAAGGACACCACAGGACATCTTCATAAAGCCATTACCCTCAAGAACAGAAGATGCAGCTTACTTTCCTAACACAGAGTTGTGAGCACAGAGACTTAGGCAAAATGAGAAGACAGAGGAATTTGTCCCAAATGAAAGAACAGGACAAGACTATGGCTGGAGATCTAAGAGTAACAGATATATATATGTGTGTGTATGTATATATATATATATATATATATATATATATATATATGACATGCCTGATGGAGAATTTAAAGCAGTGATCATAAGGATGCTCACAGGACTTGATAAAAGAGTGGAAGACATGACCAAGACCCTTAACACAGAGGTAAAGGAATAACAGCAGAGATGAAGGGCTCAATAAATAAAATGAGAAACAGCTTGATGAAATGAACAGCAGGGTGGAAGAAGCAGAGGAATGAATTAATGACTTAGATGAGTAATTCAAAGTAAGCTTAACAGAAGAGAGAAGAATTATGCAAAATGAGAATAGGTTTAGGGAACTCAGTGACTCCATTAAAGTTAATAACATTTGCATTATTGGAGTCCCAGAAGAAAGTGAATGGGCCAGAGAATTTGTTTGAAGAAATAATAGCTGAAAACTTCCCTAATCTGGGGAAGGAAACAGGTGTCCAGATCCAGGAAGACAGAGAATCCCCAACAGAATCAACAAAAGCAGATCCATACCAAAGCAATCTTGAAAAAAAAAAAAAAAGCTGGAGGCATCACAGTTTTGGACTTCAAGTTATATTATAAAGCTGTAGTTATCAAATCAGTATATTACTGGCACAAAAACAGACACATAGATTGATGGTATAAATTAGAAAATCCAGGGATAAGCCCATAATTATGTGGTTAATTAATCTTCAACAAAGCAGAAAAGAATATCCAGTGGGGGAAAAGGTCTCTTCAACAAGTGGTCTTGGGAAAGTTGGCCAGCAACGTGCAAAAGAAATAAACTGGACCACTTGCTTACACTATACACAAAAATAAATTCAAAATGGATTAAAAACCTAAATGTGAGACCTGAAACCATAAAAACCATTCAAGAGAGCACAGGCAGTAATTTTTGACATTGACTGTACCAGCTTTTTTTCTAGATCAGTCCCCTGGGGAAAGGGAAATGAAAGCAAAAATAAGCTATTGTGACTACATCAAAATTAAAAAGCTTTTGCACAGCAAAGGAAACAGTCAACAAAACTAGAGGACAACCTACTGAATGGGAGAAGATACTTGCAAATGTCATATCCAATAAAGGGTTAGTATCCAAAATATATTACTTATGCAACTTAATACCTAAAAAACAAATGATCCATTTAAAAGTGGGCAGAAAACATGAGTAGATATTTCTCCAAAGAAGACATACAAATGGCCCACAGACATACATAAAGATGTTCATCATCACTAATCATCAGGGAGATGCAAATCAAAACTACAGTAAGATATCTCCTCACACCTGTCAGAATGGCTAAAATCAAAAACATGAGAAACGTGTTGGCAAGGATGTGGAGGAAAAGGAGTTCTTGTGCACTGTTGGTGAGAATGCAGACTGGTGCAGCCACTGTGGAAAACGGTCTGGAGGTTCCAAAAATTTAGAAATAGAACTACTCTCTGATCCAGAATTTGTACTACTGGGTATTTACCCAGTGAATACAGAAACACTAATTCAGAGGGATACATGCACCCCTGCATATATGGTGGCATTATTTATAGTAGCCAAACTATGGACACAACTCAAGTGTCCATCAATAGACAAATGGATAAAGATGTGGTGTATGTATACAATAGAATATGACTCAGCCATAAAAGAGGGTGAAATCTTGATATTTGCAATAACATGAATGGAGAAGCTAAAGAGTATAATGCTAATAAATGAAATAAGCCAGAGAAAGACAAATACCACATGATTTCATTCATTTGTGAAAATTAAGAAACAAAACAAATGAGCAAAGGGAAAAATAAAAGAGGGAGAATCCAAGAAACAGAATGGTTTTTTTTTTGTTTGTTTGTTTTTTTTAAGGTTTTATTTATTTGACTGAGGGAGACACAGCAAGAGAAGGAACACAAGCAGGGGGAATTAGAGAGGGAGAAGCAGGCTCCCAGCCAAGCAGAGAGCCTGATGTGGGGCTCGATCCCAGGAACCTGGGGTCGTGACATGAGCCAAAGGTAGATGCTTAATGACTGAGCCACCCAGGCACCCCAAGAAACAGAATCTTAACTATAGAGAATAAACTGATAGTTAGCAGAGGGGAAGAGATGGGTACAATATAGATGATGGGAATTAAGGAGTGATGTTGTGATGAGTGCTGGTGATTAAAATAAAACTTAAAAAAAATAATAAAAGTGTATTCAGAAGACTAGTGAGGAAAAGCCTAATTGGAGTGTATTGATGAGAGGATAGAAATACAGGAATTAAAGTTAGAAAATTTAAAGGACGTTCTTTCAAGGACATTCCCTATAAATGTTAACAGAAATGTAGCAACTAGAAGCTACTTGGATTCAGGGAAGATATATGGCAGCATAATGTATGACTGTGTAGTATGTTCTCTTTTATTATAGCCTTTTACTTTAAATACTTTTTACAACAGTCTTGCCAGTTATGCCCATTATATAGTGGAAAAAGCACGTTTTGAAAAATATATAATTGTAATTTGTGGGAAGCTGAATAATTGTCAAAGCTTATTGTGGTAATTATTACAGACATCTAAAAAAATTAGCTAAAGCATAAAACAAAACAAAACAAAATTAGAAATACCTGGGTGGCTCAGTCAGTTAAGTGTCCTACTCTTGATTTTGGCTTAGGTCATGATCTCAGGGTTGTGACATGGAGCCCTGCATTGGGCTCCACAATGGGTGCAGTGCCTGGTTAAGATTCTCTCTGCCTCTCCCCGCGTCAAAAAAAAAAAAAAAAAGAAAAAGAGAAACATTTGTGGATACAGTTAGATTGCAAATCTTTCTTATAGTGCAATGTACTAAATTTTGTGTAAAAATTATCTTGGGGGAGATTTTCATTGACCTAGTAAATACCTTATAATTATTGCTCTATGGATATATTCA
Organism: Enhydra lutris kenyoni; assembly: GCF_002288905.1. Classification (NCBI taxonomy): domain Eukaryota; kingdom Metazoa; phylum Chordata; class Mammalia; order Carnivora; family Mustelidae; genus Enhydra; species Enhydra lutris. The sequence goes on along the minus strand of NW_019154086.1, from coordinate 57,748,304 downwards.
AATGCAATAAAGCTATAGAACAAAATATCCTTGATATGTAGAAAGCTGCATTTTCTCTTTTATCATTGTAAACTAAATCTGATTCAATTAAATGAATGGTAATTGTCAAGCAAAGAAACAATAACAGTCATTTTTGTTTAATATAGAGCTTATTCCCCATCAGTAAAATGGTTCCCTTAATTTATTTATAAATCACAAGCTAAGTGGAGGTATATGGATTTATGTGTATGATCTCTCACTCCTGAGGATCAGTGGAAAGAAAAGGAATATAATGATTCAGTTACCAAGCACATTCTGTGACCTTACAGGTTTAAAAATTCTGTCCAGGTACTGCAAAGTCTTTAATAAGAATGCCAATTGATGACCATTACATAACAAATATCTCGGATCCTTGGAATTTCAGTAAGAGTCTAATATGAAGTGAAGTCATGAACTTGAACCTCTATGATGTATAGAGATATCTAGACTTTAAGTACAGCCTTTGGGGAAGAGCATTATAGTATTGAAGCTGTCAAAAGAGATCAAGCACTGCCTAATGAACAAAAAAGCCCTGCTAAAGCTGACACAGATTAAGTGTCTAGGAACAGTGCACTCTTCCACAACAACTTGAGCCAAAAATAGCAGAAGTAGATAGTATAAAGAAGTTAACTATAAAATGAAACTGGCTTATAACAACTAGAACTTTTGCATTATCACCAAATATTTATTGAGTGACTACTTGTATAGGGTACATTGGTTGCAAATAATGAAATTGCACTGTCTCTTCTCTAGGTGATGTGACAATCCAGTTAGGCTTCTAACATTCTTAAATATATCAAGAAAAAAACCAAGGCCCATATTAAAGGTCAAAAGAAAATTCTATGTCTCATTGTGAGGGTAAACCTTGAATATGGACTCTGGTATTTTACCTGTTTTTCTCAATGTAGTATACTTCTCTTGGTTCATGAAAAAATATCACCACCTTCTTCTGAGGAACTCACCCTTCTCTTAAATGTGATATCTGAGGTGGGGCTGCAATTCAGTGCACTGTGCTCTTTCTTACCACCCTCAGAGAGATAGGGGACTGAATTTGAGCTTTTATTTCTTTGATCACAGTGACTGAGCTAGTTAGAATACTTTTTGAGTCAGTTAAGAGTCTTCCTGGGATTTTATATGCAAAAGTTTGTAACAGAAATCTCTTCTTCTCTGGCTTATAATCTAGGATGATATAAAGTTGGCATTACTTTTGGTCATACACTACCCATCTGGTCTCATGCCAGAAGCCATCTGAAGTTGGAGAAATAGTCAAAACACAGAGAGCCAGCCTGGATGAGAGGGTGAAAGATTAGAGAGCATCATTTTGGTCCTTGGACCCATGTTGTCCTTCCCAGTTACATAAGCCAATATCTTTCCCACTCCTCTCCTTTTTTTTCTCCATAAGCTAGTTGCAGTTGAGTTCTGCTAACATAGGCAGTACCTCTAGTAGCTTAGTTGCAATTATGATGAGTAATGCAGAAGTAAAAAGAGGTAGCATACAAAGATTTGGTACTATGTATGATCCTGTATAAGCTAGATCCAGGTTTCTTAAAAAAAGAGAATGTTTCAGCCATCTTAAGACCTGGGGGGAATTTTTAAAATGTCATTTTTAAAAAGTGCTTCATTATATAAATGAGTGAAGTCAGGAAAAACCAGTGTATCTCCTAAGGTTAAACAGCAAGTCACTGAAAGACCTGAAACCTAGATCTTCTACTTACAGTTCAATGACTTTTCTCCTGTGTTGCTATGCCAGTGATGAATTTCAGCATTGTCTGGGAAACTCTGTTGGTTTTGCAATCTGCAGTTATGTCTGGACAAAATAAATCATTATAACAACAAATTCAATATCTAGATTACTGAAGGGCAAAAAACAGAGAAACTTCTTTAGTGGACTTGTCTCATAAATATAGGACAACCGGAGAGTAGGGAAAGTGTTTTGATGGAAAGAATATCTTGGATGTGGATATTTGTCACTTGCAAAAAAAAAGAGTGACATTCACTTTTTCTGACATTCAGCTCTTCATTTGGTCCTATTGTTTCTGTTGAAAGCTATGGATGACAAATAGTCTTATCCATAAAATGTCCTACCAGTTTCCGGGTCACTGAACCTCAGTGGTGTTCAATCAGTCACATTAAGGGAGAGGGAGTCCCTTTATAAGGCTGATCTGGATTAATGTACTTACTTTTTTTTAAGATTTTATTTATTTATTTGACAGACGGAGATCACAAGTAGGCAGAGAAGCAGGCAGAGAGAGAGGAGAAAGCAGGCTCCTCGCTGAGCAGAGAGCCGGATGTGGGGCTCGATGCCAGGACCCTGGAATCATGACCCAAGCCGAAGGCAGAGGCTTTAACCCACTGAGCCACCCAGGCGCCCCTGGCTTAATGTACTTATTAAGGTAATTTGAAAACTCACAGTTTGTTTCTCTTGAGATGGCTGGTTCAAACATGAGAGATGTAATGCAAAACTTGATCACAGACAGTGTGAAAGTGACCATGATGATTAAAATACTTGCACAGGGAACTCTACAAATGTTATGCGACAGATTTAACCATGAAATTGTGCTTAGTTAGAAATTTTTTTTTTTTTTTAATTTTATTTTTTATAAACATATAATATATTTTTATCCCCAGGGGTACAGGTCTGTGAATCGCCAGGTTTACACACTTCACAGCACTTACCATAGCACATACCCTCCCCAATTTCCATAACCCCACCCCCCCAACCCCCTCCCCCCACCAACCCTCAGTTTGTTTTGTGAGATTAAGAGTCACTTATGGTTTGTCTCCCTCCCAATACCATCTTGTTTCATTTACTCTTCTCCTACCCCCCTAACCCCCCATGTTGCATCTCCTCTCCCTCATATCAAGGAGATCATATGATAGTTGTCTTTCTCCGATTGACTTATTTCGCTAAGCATGATACCCTCTAGTTCCATCCACGTCGCCACAAATGGCAAGATTACATTTCTTTTGATGACTGCATAGTATTCCATTGTGTATATATACCACATCTTCTTTATCCATTCGTCTGTTGATGGACATCTAGGTTCTTTCCATAGTTTGGCTATTGTAGACATTGCTGCTATAAACATTTGGGTGCACGTGCCCCTTCGGATCACTACCTTTGTATCTTTAGGGTAAATACCCAGTAGTGCAATTGCTGGGTCATAGGGTAGTTCTATTTTCAACATTTTGAGGAACCTCCATGCTGTTTTCCAGAGTGGTTGCACCAGCTTGCATTCCCACCAACAGTGTAGGAGGGTTCCCCTTTCTCCGCATCCTCGCCAGCATCTGTCATTTCCTGACTTGTTAATTTTAGCCATTCTGACTGGTGTGAGGTGATATCTCATTGTGGTTTTGATTTGTATTTCCCTGATGCCGAGTGATGTGGAGCACTTTTTCATCTATCTGTTCGCCATCTGGATGTCTTCTTTGCAGAAATATCTGTTCATGTCTTCTGCCCATTTCTTGATTGGATTATTTGTTCTTCGGGTGTTGAGTTTGCTAAGTTCTTTATAGATTTTGGACACTAGCCCTTTATCCGATATGTCATTTGCAAATATCTTCTCCCATTCTGTCAGTTGTCTTTTGGTTTTGTTAACTGTTTCCTTTGCCGTGCAAAAGCTTCTGATCTTGATAAAATCCCAATAGTTCATTTTTGCCCTTGCTTTCCTTGCCTTTGGCGATGTTCCTAGGAAGATGTTGCTGCGGCTGAGGTCGAAGAGGTTGCTGCCTGTGTTCTCCTCAAGGATTTTGATGGATTCCTTTCTCACATTGAGGTCCTTCATCCATTTTGAGTCTATTTTCGTGTGTGGTGTAAGGAAATGATCCAATTTCATTTTTCTGCATGTGGCTGTCCAATTGTCACAGCACCATTTATTGAAGAGGCTGTCTTTTTTCCATTGGACATTCTTTCCTGCTTTGTTGAAGATTAGTTGACCGTAGAATTGAAGGTCTATTTCTGGGCTCTCTATTCTGTTCCATTGATCTATGTGTCTGTTTTTGTGCCAGTACCATGCTGTCTTGATGATGACAGCTTTGTAATAGAGCTTGAAGTCCGGAATTGTGATGCCACCAACTTTGGCTTTCTTTTTCAATGTTCCTTTGGCTATTCGAGGTCTTTTCTGGTTCCATATAAATTTTAGGATTATTTGTTCCATTTCTTTGAAAAAAACGGATGGTATTTTGATAGGAATTGCATTAAATGTGTAGATTGCTTTAGGTAGCATAGACATTTTCACAATATTTATTCTTCCAATCCAGGAGCATGGAACATTTTTCCATTTCTTTGTGTCTTCCTCAATTTCTTTCATGAGTTCTTTATAGTTTTCTGTGTATAGATTCTTAGTCTCTTTGGTTAGGTTTATTCCTAGGTATCTTATAGTTTTGGGTGCAATTGTAAATGGGATTGACTCCTTAATTTCTCTTTCTTCTGTCTTGTTGGTGTAGAAAAATGCAACTGATTTCTAGGCATTGATTTTATATCCTGACACTTTACTGAATTCCTGTACAAGTTCTAGCAGTTTTGGAGTGGAGTCTTTTGGGTTTTCCACATATAGTATCATATCATCTGCAAAGAGTGATAGTTTGACTTCTTCTTTGCCAATTTGGATGCCTTTAATTTCCTTTTGTTGTCTGATTGCTGAGGCTAGGACTTCTAGTACTATGTTGAATAGCAGTGGTGATAACGGACATCCCTGCCGTGTTCCTGACCTTAGCGGAAAAGCTTTCAGTTTTTCTCCATTGAGAATGATATTTGCGGTGGGTTTTTCATAGATGGCTTTGATAATATTGAGGTATGTGCCCTCTATCCCTACACTTTGAAGAGTTTTGATCAGGAAGGGATGCTGTACTTTGTCAAATGCTTTTTCAGCATCTATGGAGAGTATCATATGGTTCTTGTTCTTTCTTTTATTAATGTGTCGTATCACATTGATTGATTTGCGGATGTTGAACCAACCTTGCAGCCCTGGAATAAATCCCACTTGGTCGTGGTGAATAATCCTTTTAATGTACTGTTGAATCCTATTGGCTAGTATTTTGGCGAGAATTTTTGCATCTGTGTTCATCAAGGATATTGGCCTGTAGTTCTCTTTTTTGATGGGATCCTTGTCTGGTTTTGGGATCAAGGTGATGCTGGCCTCATCAAATGAGTTTGGAAGTTTTCCTTCCATTTCTATTTTTTGGAACAGTTTCAGGAGAATAGGAATTAGTTCTTCTTTAAATGTTTGGTAGAATTCCCCCGGGAAGCCGTCTGGCCCTGGGCTTTTGTTTGTTTGGAGATTTTTGATGACTGCTTCAATCTCCTTACTGGTTATGGGTCTGTTCAGGCTTTCTATTTCTTCCTGGTTCAGTTGTGGTAGTTTATATGTCTCTAGGAATGCATCCATTTCTTCCAGATTGTCAAATTTGTTGGCGTAGAGTTGCTCATAGTATGTTCTTATAATTGTCTGTATTTCTTTGGTGTTCGTTGTGATCTCTCCTCTTTCATTCATGATTTTATTTATTTGGGTCCTTTCTCTTTTCTTTTTGATAAGTCTGGCCAGGGGTTTATCGATCTTATTAATTCTTTCAAAGAACCAGCTCCTAGTTTCGTTGATTTGTTCTATTGTTTTTTTGGTTTCTATTTCATTGATTTCTGCTCTGATCTTTATGATTTCTCTTCTCCTGCTGGGTTTAGGCTTTCTTTCTTGTTCTTTCTCCAGCTCCTTTAGGTGTAGGGTTAGGTTGTGTACCTGAGACCTTTCTTGTTTCTTGAGAAAGGCTTGTACCGCTATATATTTTCCTCTCAGGACTGCCTTTGTTGTGTCCCACAGATTTTGAACCGTTGTGTTTTCATTATCATTTGTTTCCATGAATTTTTTCAACTCTTCTTTAATTTCCTGGTTGACCCATTCATTCTTTAGAAGGATGCTGTTTAGTCTCCATGTATTTGGGTTCTTTCCAAATTTCGTCTTGTGATTGAGTTCTAGCTTCAGAGCATTGTGGTCTGAAAATATGCAGGGAATGATCCCAATCTTTTGATACCAGTTGAGACCTGATATAGGACTGAGGATGTGATCTATTCTGGAGAATGTTCCATGTGCACTAGAGAAGAATGTGTATTCTGTTGCTTTGGGATGAAATGTTCTGAATATATCTGTGATGTCCATCTGGTCCAGTGTGTCATTTAAGGCCTTGATTTCCTTGTTGATCTTTTGCTTGGATGATCTGTCCATTTCAGTGAGGGGAGTATTAAAGTCCCCTACTATTATTGTATTATTGTTGATGTGTTTCTTTGATTTTGTTATTAATTGGTTTATATAGTTGGCTGCTCCCACGTTAGGGGCATAGGTATTTAAAATTGTTAGATCTTCTTGTTGGACAGATCCTTTGAATATGATATAGTGTCCTTCCTCATCTCTTATTATAGTCTTTGGCTTAAAATCTAATTGATCTGATATAAGGATTGCCACTCCTGCTTTCTTCTGATGTCCATTAGCATGGTAAATTGTTTTCCATCCCCTCACTTTAAATCTGGAGGTGTCTTCAGGTTTAAAATGAGTTTCTTGTAGGCAACATATAGATGGGTTTTGTTTTTTTATCCATTCTGATATCCTGTGTCTTTTGATTGGGGCATTTAGCCCATTAACATTCAGGGTAACTATTGAGAGATATGAATTTAGTGTCATTGTATTGCCTGTAAGGTGACTGTTATTGTATATTGTCTCTGTTCCTTTCTGATCTACTACTTTTAGGGTCTCTCTTTGCTTAGAGGACCCCTTTCAATATTTCCTGTAGAGCTGGTTTGGTGTTTGCAAATTCTTTTAGTTTTGTTTGTCCTGGAAGCTTTTAATCTCTCCTTCTATTTTCAATGATAGCCTAGCTGGATATAGTATTCTTGGCTGCATGTTTTTCTCATTTAGTACTCTGAATATATCATGCCAGCTCTTTCTGGCCTGCCAGGTCTCTGTGGATAAGTCTGCTGCCAATCTAATATTTTTACCATTGTATGTTACAGACTTCTTTTCCCGGGCTGCTTTCGGGATCTTCTCTTTGTCACTAAGACTTGTAAATTTTACTATTAGGTGACGAGGTGTGGACCTATTCTTATTGATTTTGAGGGACGTTCTCTGCACCTCCTGGATTTTGATGCTTGTTCCCTTTGCCATATTGGGAAAATTATCTGCAATAATTCTCTCCAATATACCTTCTGCTCCCCTCTCTGTTTCCTCTTCTTCTGGAATCCCAATTATTCTAATGTTGTTTTGTCTTATGGTGTCACTTATCTCTCATATTCTCCCCTCATGGTCCAGTAGCTGTTTGTCCCTCTTTTGCTCAGCTTCTTTATTCTCTGTCATTTGGTCTTCTATATCACTCATTCTTTCTTCTGCCTCATTTATCCTAGCAGTGAGAGCCTCCATTTTTTATTGCACCTCATTTATAGCTTTTTTGATTTCAACTTGGTTAGATTTTAGTTCTTTTATTTCTCTAGAAAGGGCTTTTATATCTCCTGAGAGGGTTTCTCTAATATCTTCCATGCCTTTTTTGAGCCTGGCTAGAACCTTGAGAATCGTCATTCTGAACTCTAGATCTGACATATTACCAATGTCTGTATTGATTAGGTCCCTAGCCTTTGGTACTGCCTCTTGTTCTTTTTTTTGTGGTGAATTTTTCCGCCTTGTCATTTTGTCCGGAGAAGAGTATATGAAGGAGCAAGTAAAATACTAAAAGGGTGGCAACAACCCCAGGAAAATATGCTTTAGCCAAATCAGAAGAGATCCCAAATCGTGAGGGAGGAGAAAGGGGATAAAAAGGGGTTCAGAAAGAAAAAAAAATGAAACAATTAAAAAAAGAGAACAAATAAAGAAAAAATATAAAAAGGAAAAATATATATATTAGATAAACTAGTTAAAAAACGTTAAAAAAGAAAAGGGTAAAAGTTAAAAAAATTTAGCAGAAGAAGAGAAAAAAAATTTGAAAAAGAAAAAAAAAAATTAAATTAACTGCAAGGCTAAAGAATCATGGGGAGAAAGCCATGAGTTCTGTGCTTTGCCTTCTCCTCCTCTGGAATTCTGCTGCTCTCCTTGGTATTGAAACTGCACTCCTTGGTAGGTGAACTTGGTCCTGGTTGGGTTTCTTGTTGATCTTCTGGGGGAGGGGCCTGTTGTAGTGATTCTCAAGTGCCTTTGCCCCAGGTGGAGTTGTACCGCCCTTACCAGGGGCCGGGCTGAGTAATCCACTCGGGTTTGCTTTTGGGAGCTTTTGTTCCCTTAGCACTTTCTGTAGATTTCTGGAGGATGGGAATGAAGATGGCGGCCTCCCAGTTTCCGGCCCGGAGGAGCCGAGAGCCCAGGGCCCCACTCCTCAGTGCGCCCTCAGAGAATAGTGCTCAATTATTCCCGTCACCCTGGCCTCTGGCCGCCCTCCGAGCTGACCGAGCCTGTGACCGGTTCAAGGTAACCCCTAGCTTAGAGCTCACTCCTCAGCTCTGTCTCTGTAGCTGGCTTCCCCGTTCTAATACCTGTAAGCTCTGTGACACTCAGACAACCCCGATCCTTCTGTGACCCTGCGGGACCTGAGGCCACGCTGACCCCACATGGGCTTCACCCCAGTTAAGCCTCTGGAGCGATGTCCCTCAGTGGAACAGACTTTTAAAAGTCTGATTTTGTGCTCCATTGCTCCACTGCTTGCCGGGAGCCGGCCCCTCTCCCCAAGGTCTATCTTCCCGTCGCTTTGGATTCACTTCTCCGCCGGTCCTACCTTTCAGAAAGTGGTTGATTTTCTATTTCTAGAATTGCTGTTCTTCTCTTCGATCTCCCATTGGATTTGTAGGTGTTTGCAATCTTTAGATAAGCTATCTAGCTGATCTCCCGCTACCTGAAGTAGTCTCAGCCTGCTACTTCTCCGCCATCTTGACTCCTCTCTAGAAATGGATTTTTTATCTAATAGTCAACTCATGCAACTGGGGATAATGAATGAAACTTCAATATTCCTTGCCAGATTCACAGTTGAAATAGTAGACTTGGGAATCCACTGGGAGGGAGGATAACTTTATCTTAACACTGTCTTTTCCTTTCTTCTAGATGCCTGATGTCCAGCCACTCCCACCCTGACACTCAGATGGGCAGAGGCTGAACTGCTTAAGTGTGCCATGAATAAGACGGCAGGGGCAGGCAGCTGGACTAAGAATATTCGTTCTGAATCCAGAATTTCCACCCCTTTCTCACCAGTGTCTCTTGGGCTATGTCTGCCTAGAGGAGAACAGAACATGCATGGGGAAGAAACTTCTTTATTTTCTCTGCATTAGAGAAGAGACAAATAGGGTTGGGTGATGTTAAGAAAAAACTTGGGTGGGATATAGGAAAGATGGGAGCAAGTTGGAGAGAGTAATTAGCTTAAAGGAATTTTACCCGTTAGAAATATGCAGTTCATTCTTGATGCCTGTCAGGTTATCTCCTATATTGAATTCCTCAAGTCTTGTCTATTTTCTCTCCTAAACACCTCTGTCCCTTTCTTTTAACCACATTTCCTGTTACCCAGTCCATGGTACCAGGCCACCATCTTTCTTGCCTGGATGGCTGCTGAAGCCTCATGGCCAGTTTTCCTGTTTCCACACCTGCTGCCCTATAGTCAGTGGAACATGCTGGAGCTGCCTTGTTTGGGCTCTCAGGAGCCATTTGTGCACATCACATTCCAACTCCACCTCCACCTTGGTGGTGCGAAATTAGCCATGGTGGGAATATTTACAGCACAGAAATTGGTATATATTAATAATATTATATTTAACATTTATATTTTAATCATTATATGTTATTTTTTAATATAATATATATTATAAATAATATATAAATCAGGACTTTTTTAATCTCTGTTTTCCAGAGAGCTAATTGTTAAACATGTACTGGCAACCCATGGACTACAATTCATTCTCCATATAGCTGAAAAAGTGGTATTTTAAAAATGTACATTATATCATGTCATCATCTTACTTTAAAATGTTGTCCGGTAAAATCCAAATAGCATTCCAGATGTGGATCCTCTAGCTCTTAAGGGTCTGTGACCCCAGCCTACCCCATACTCTTGTTTCTTCCACGACCCATTTCACTCACTTCAGTCCCACTAACTATTTCTGCTTTCCATCTCCCAACATACCAGGTTCATGGTTGTTCCACACGAGGGCTGCTCTTCTCCTGGATCTCTGATTAAATAAGTTGTTCTTATCATTTAGGTCTCAGATAAAAATTACTTCCTCGGAGAGTAAGTCTTGGTCATGGTCTTTATTTTGTTTCTATGATATTATGTTGTTTTTTCTTCAAAATACTTGCTATATGAAATGTTATGTATTTCTTTTCTCTTTTTCCTCTGTTATGAAGTGTGCTTTATGAAAACAAGGGTCATGCGTTTTAGTTCTGTTTGCTCTATTACTAACACCTGGAAAAAATGCATGTTTCAAAGTAACAATTGAACACATTTGTTGAATTAATTAATAATTGGATGAACATATATAATTCACAACTACACAGCATAGTGTGTGGTGTAACGATTTGCTTGAATAAATGAATGAAAAGGTGAATCATTACATATGTTAACTTAAGAACTGGTGATTGAATTCTTATTTAAATTTTATCCTTTTCTCTACTTATGTATCTATTATAACCCTTGAGAGAAGAAACCATACCTAGCCATAGTAGTGAGAGGCTTGTAGTTTGAAGTTCAGGATATACCTGCCAGTTTCCTGGAGGAAAATCTAAAGGTAGCCCCAGAATTTTTTTTTAAATATTTTATTTATTTGACAGACAGAGATCACAAATAGGCAGAGAGGCACGTAGAGAGAGAGGGGAGGAAGCAGGCTCCCTTTTGAGCAGAGAGCCCGATGTGGGGCTTGATCCCAGGACCCTGGGATCATGATCTGAGCTGAAGGCAGAGGCTTTAACCCACTGAGCCATCCAGGTGCCCCTGCCCCAGAATTTTAATCTTATGGTTTTGATTCTGCAGGCCTGTAGGTTGTAAAGGCCAAAATGATCCATGCCCTTAAGTTTAGACTGTTTTATTCCCTAAAACATTATTTTTAAGACCTCTCTTTTAGTATTGATTTAAGAGATGAGATCTCAGAAGAAAAAAGAAAACCCCACAAAACCCAAAAAACTTGTGTTACAAGAGTATTTATTTACTATAAGCATTTAGAGTTTCCATAGGATTTCCTGACATTTATGCCATTTGGCTCCTTCTGATGAGTTTGATAAAAGTTAAAAATGATAGCCATACTAGGTTTTGGAATAAACACACATGACCGTGTAAGCCCTCCACATATACAGAGGGTACACCAACTCTTGCCCCTCACTCTAGGGAGACTCCTTTATGTTGGCCACTTCTGAGCCTGGACTTCTCAGATCTCCTGCACTGCTCACTCACTGTTCCTTTGTTAGGGGGCATCCTCTGACTTGCAACTTCCACTGGACCCATTGTGCTGCCACCTGCCACTTTTACACTGAAGAAAATAAACTCCACATTGTCAGGGTACTCACTCCTCTTTTTGCCTAGGGACTATAAATGGTGCCACGTCACTTCTACCAGTTTTAATATGGGGAGCTTTTGGCATCAAGGTCCCTGGAGCCCACTATAATTTGTTGTTTCATTGTTTATAAATCACAAAACGGATTAATTCTTAAAGGTCTACAGAAAGTGCTAAAACTTTGTAGGCTTTTCAGAAGTTTTTCCGCTGATATAGACCAATTTTTCCAAGTGAGATACAGATCAGAGTTGGCAAGTCATTGGTATATAAAGGGTGCGTGCGTGTGTGTGTGTGTGTGTGTGTGTTTATCTGGTCAGTCATTTCTCCCTAGCTCCATGCCTTTGAAATGAAAGTCATGACAACAGACTTATACTTCTTAATCTCTTAAAGTTTATGCTTAGTACCCAGTACTCAGAGCTCAGTACTTAGTATTCATTCATAAAGACATTGCCCATTAGGGAAACTAGAATATTAATTTCAAGATTTTTGAAGTTTAGTTATACCTGATATTCTTTTCATTATCTCTATGACTAAAGACAACTGTTAGTATATGGTTAGATACTATTTACTTACAGTCCATTGTTCTAAATGTTTTGCATCATAGATTTGTAATTATATCCTCTCAATACTCTGTGTGATTGTTCTCATTTGCAGGTGGAAAACCCAAGAACCATAGTTTAAGTAACTTACCCCAAATCATGCAACAGGGGTAGCTAGAATTTGAACCCAGATAGCTGGGATTCATAGTCACTGCTCCCTTTCCTAATGTCTATGCAATTCTGCCTCTCAAAAGTTGGCCATTATGCCTAGTGAGAAGTGGAGGGAGAAATTGTAGACCCCTACACTTCTGCTGTTTTGTATACTCTGAATATAATGTAGTTCACTTGTGTTCTCAGGAATCAAGAACACATGGAAAAAGCATTCGACTAAGAATAAAAGTACCATGATTTACTCCTGGTGTTTCTTTTCTTTCTTTCTTTCTTTTTTTTTTTTCTTTTTCTTACTCCTGGTGTTTCTACTGAGTTATCTTCTGATGTGTAAAATCAGAGAATAAATTGTTAATGTATGAAGTGAGAGGTTTGAACTGGAGCTGCCATGTTCAGTCTCTTCTCCTATTCACCTTGGGATTCTGTAGAGGTGTAGCAGGGCTGGCTTGTGGGGTAAGAGAATGCCAGGGATGCACAGTTCCTTCTTGGTGCTGGCAAGTATTCCCACATTAGTCTTCTGCCATGTTTTATCTTACTGAGTTGGTTCAGAATAGGTCTTATAGAAGGTAGCCTTCAATTTTGAAGCTACTTCCTCCCTTGCAATCCCTTCCAGCAGTCTGACCTTACTTTCCTTTGTCTGTTATTAATCTAATAATCTATCACCTTCCAGAGAGAGCTAAGGATAGCTTCAAAATAACATGAATTTCCAGGGACTTTTGGAGAGAGACAGCATTCTTGCTTTCTTATTCAAACTCTTTGATGCTAATGAAATTTTAAGCCAAATGGGATGGGAAATTATTTTCATAGCAGCTCAGACATGCCTTCCAAATTACAACACATAAATGGTCACTATTCAAACTGTGCATGTTCCAAATGTGTATGCACACACACACATGATGCCAGTAATAATCTTTCGCTGAGTATTTTGCTACTTATCATTCATATTTGCATATGCACATACACACAATTTTTCTATCCTGCCAGTCTTCCTGATCCCACTTCCCTCTTTCCTTGTTATTCAGCAGGTGGACCCACCCTAACTAGGTGGAGATACACATTACTTGGTAACCATTAGGCTGTAACACAGAAGTCAAGTCAATTACACAACATATATTTATTAGCACTTAGTACTCTAGAGGCCATGGGTGTTTGCAAAGAAGCACGAGACACATATGTCCTCTAAGATCTTAGCATACATGAAACATTGGCAGTTATTTAATTGTTCAATTGTCAGACACAGGCTATTAAGTGTAATAGGAGTTTCAGAGAAGAGAAAGAGAAATGAGAGCTAGTGAAGTCAAATAAGGCTTTGGGGGAGGTGAAACTTACACTAGACTGAAGGAAGATGAAGGGGAAGTTCCTATTCTGGATCTGTCTATCACTGTAAGTTTAATGATGTGAAGTGAAGCACAAGGGGTATAGTTTGAGGGGCAATCAGAAAGCTCTTCTTTTGTACCACATATGAAAAATACCCAAGTTTTAGATGTAATATCACATTTGCCTCAACATATAAATATTTGGGGGGATTCTAATACATTAAGACAGGTTACTTTTTATTTATACCTTAGCTAAATACAGTTAACATAATTTCCTTCCACTGGAAATTGTATGGAGTACGAAGGACTTGATGTCACATATTTCAGTGTCTCATGTGTAAAGGTCCACTGGCAGATTTATTCTCAGTTCCCAAGCCTCAGCAGCAGGAAACATTTTATTCCCTTAGATAAACTGTTTTCATCCCCTTATGAGAAGAGGGAACCAGAGACATCCTGAGTTTAGTAGCGGTAGAAACTTTGGCCAGTTTTCTTCTTTGTAACTTTCTCTTAAGCCTCAACCTTCTATGTCTATGTAACCCAAGCATCAGGTTCCTCTTACTCAAGTCCAGGTTCATCATCTTACTGTATATACCAGTACAGGGAGAACTCATCTCATCATTCTGAGTCATTCAGGTGTTAGTTACTTCTCAGCATCATTTCCTTATCAGGATCAATTTTTTTTGTTTGTTTTTATCTTTTTATCTTTTTATTTTTTATTTTTTTATAAACATATAATGTATTTTTATCCCCAGGGGTACAGGTCTGTGAATCACCAGGTTTACACACTTCACAGCACTCACCATAGCACATAACCTCCCCAATGTCCATAACCCCACCCCCCTCTCCCGACCCCCCTCCCCCCAGCAACCCTCAGTTTGTTTTGTGAGATTAAGAGTCACTTATGGTTTGTCTCCCTCTGATCCCATCTTGTTTCATTTATTCTTCTCCTATCCCCCCTAACCCCCCATGTTACATCTCCACTTCCTCATATCAGAGAGATCATATGATAGTTGTCTTTCTCTGACTGACTTATTTCGCTAAGCATGATACCCTCTAGTTCCATCCACATCATCACAAATGGCAAGATTTCATTTCTTTTGATGACTGCATAGTATTCCATTGTATATATATACCACATCTTCTTTATCCATTCATCTGTTAATGGATATCTAGGTTCTTTCCATAGTTTGGCTATTGTAGACATTGCTGCTATAAACATTCGGGTGTATGTGCTCCTTCGGATCACTACGTTTGTATCTTTAGGGTAAATACCCAGTAGTGCAATTGCTGGGTCATAGGGTAGTTCTATTTTTAACTTTTTGAGGAACCTCCATGCTGTTTTCCAGAGTGGTTGTACCAGCTTGCATTCCCACCAACAGTGTAGGAGGGTTCCCCTTTCTCCGCATCCTTGCCAGCATCTATCATTTTATCAGCATCAATTTTGAGACAACACGCTTGTAGCAAAGATGGCTGTACCTCTGTTTCCCCTTCTTCCTCAGTAGTAGACTCTTGGTTTTTAAAAAGGTAGATATCTGCCTATAATAAAGATCACCTTCCCAGATTTCTTTGCTGTGGATATATCCATGTGATGTGAGCAGAGGTAGTGCATACACCTTACAGTAAGTATTTCTGAAGGAAGTGGGCATGTCCTTGTTTGTTGTATCTCCTTCCTGTTAGGATATAAATGTATTATCAGTGTTTCTAGTAGCCACTGTGGACAATGAGAGCAGTAAGAAAATAGAACCTATCTGAAGAGCTCAATGTAGAGAATAATGGGAGAAATGAAGTGTGTTTAGACAGTGCTTGCCACATAAAAATTATTCGGTAAAAATTTTTGATTTCAGTTTAGATTGAATTCTTACTTTTTTGGGAAGACCATGTGTTTGTGTATGTGGGTGTTCCAACCCTTACCTATCCGATGTCAGAAGAATGTAACATCAGGGCTGCAGCTTGTATTCAGAAGGAACCAGACTTGGAAAGACTACATCCACCGAACCACGAGAATGTCCAGCCTAGGCTGTCATGGTAGAGGCTCCAGGACGTTGTACTAGATTGGCTGGCTCAGATGTGGAGAAATGTGTTGCAGAGGAATAGGAGGTGGATCTTGAGAGAGACCAGCATCTGAAACTGGGAGAGATAAGTTAAGCTTCAAGTAATAAGGATCTGAGATAACACAGAGCTTAAAAAAGATAATCATTTATATTCTTTTTCATTAGAAAATTTGTGTAGCCACTTTCAAAGATCTGATGAGATATTTTGGGTAAGCAACTGTGGTTCTCCATAGTCTCTGGGGAAGTTGCAGGGTGGGTGTCATTCTTGCTATTAAGTATGTTTACTTGGCTCTAGTTGTAAATTAATTTAAAATATAAAATTTAAATTAATTAAAATTTAAAATAGCTAAAAATATTTTTCTGTTTATAAACATACTTTTAGAAGTGTCCTTAAATCACTGGGGGACTAAGTGTGTGTGTAGGGGAGGCACATAACAATAAGAAGAGAATTGGAACTGAGAAGCTGCAAGATTTAACAGGGGAGAAGGCGGAAGAAGCCTTTCTGGAAGCTGGAGTGAGAATACGTGACTCGGGAGATGGGGTTCAGCACCCTGAGGGCAGCAGAAGACAATGACTTGGGTATCAGGAGACAAGACACTAAGGGGACCAGGGCCTGTGGGTTAGCTAGGCTCTGCCATCTCACTTTCACTTCTCTTGATTGTCTGGCAGATTTTTTTTTTTTTTAATGAGCATTACTGTAGTAGAATGTCTGTGACTGATTTTTAACATTTACTTAGTGCCAGCATGGTACAGATGTGCAGATATGTTCCAAAGGAAAGAAAAGGTTTTTTAAATCTATTGTGAAGGTCAGTTCATTTGTGTAGACTTGGGAAACCATAGTATTGCACCCTTTAACAAGCTTTCTCTCCAAAATCAATGTGCAATGTGGAAGTTCTAGTGGGCACTCGAGGACTGAGAAAAATAATAAAACAGGAAGAGAAAGAAAGCATAAGCATGAAGCAGATTCATCAGCTAATAGAGATCATTGTGTTTACTTAGTCCCTTATGAAGAATAAGACAGGCCAACCCTATTCTTCTATGCAGAGTCAAGTCCTGAGAATCGAATGTGTGTTTCCCAGTTTGTTCTCTGTAGTACAAAATGGGAACTAAGGATAGTCTGAAAGTGAAAAAAAATTATGGGTGGAGATAGAGGAGGAATCTGCAATGCCCAAATGATGTGGCTCAGTGAGGGAGGCCTAGTTCAATTCCATGTGGTTCATACATATTCAAGGCTTTTATTTTTTTATTTTTATTTTTTTAAATATCCATTGACCTCCCTTGTAGGAGGTATGGGTATCAGAAACCAACTTAAGCTAGATTAAGAAATTAAAAAAGGAGGGTTATTGTAAGAGAGCAGGGATAGTGCATGAAAATTAAAGGCAGGAATGAAGCTGGGCTTTGGAAAAGAAGAGCCATCAGGTCAGTTCAGAGCTCTGGGTCTTGAATGCTTCTCTCTTTATCTGTGCTCTAGTCTTTCCTTGTCTATCACAGGGCAGAATTGGCTCACATCCTTCTGTGTTCTAGTTTCACATACTGTCAGTGGCTTCCTTGTTGGCCAAATTGGGAATCTCACGAGAGAAGCTGAGCAATATGAATCAATGTCTACCTTTGGCCCAGATAGCTGTGGGCAAGGGTAAGGGACTTCAGGGTCATGTAGTAAATAGAGTTGCCAAGGGCCACTGATTGTATTCCTGAGTGTTATTTTCAGAGAAGGCGATTTGGCCCATGGCCTAGGCAGGCACTTCATAAGGTAGAGTGCTGCGTTTATTTAGTGCTTAGCCCCAAAGAAACTGCTTAACACCTCCTATGTTGTTCTGAAACAAAATGGTAAATAAAAAGAGAAGGATGTTTTATTTACCTTCTTGTGTTAACTTCATGTCTTGCAAATTCTGCTATTCTCAGTCAGTGTAAAGGAACAGAGTGAGCTTCTATTAGTCTGGCATATTCACTTTGGAGGGTGAATTCTGAACTGCCTGGTTGCCCCATGTTGTGAGGATTCCACTTTAGGTAAATTCAGAGCAAACAGATAACCGAAGATAGGCAGTTTATTTCATAGATCTTTTTAAGCAGTAGGGCCCATGATTCATGGGTTTATAATCCATATAAACAGGTTAAGAATCTCCCATAGCAATTTCCCTGTCATCAAGCAATTTAGCAGACCATGCTGAAAGAAAAAAGAAAACTGGCAGACATCTAGTCACCTTGTGGGTGTATTTACAGAAAGAATGCAATAATCAGCCTGTATTTGCAGAATATACATCTTGCAAAATAATTCCTCAGCAGTCTTTGGATTGCCTCTTGTTTGGTGTCTTCAGAGTCAATCTATTGAGATTTGTAAAAATGAGGAAAGCAACTACAGAGCCAGTATTTATTTGCATACCTGATCATGTCAACTAAGTCTTCTGGAATCTGGAAGAATGGCATTCAGTTTAACATGCACAGAGCCAGCATCTTCAGGCAAGCACAGAGCAAATCTTGAAGGAGACCTTGCTTAATTTTCAGCAGGAGAAAAAAAAAAATCATCTTTTATTTTTGTTACTCACAGATCATTCTGGACGTGAGACTTCCAAATACTGAAATTGAAACAATTTCCATTAACCATGATTTTTTTTTTTAATAGGGAGTGGTCCAAGTTAATTGCACATGAAATGACCTAGATACCAGAGAGATAACACTTTAAATTTGGGCCAATTATTTTGCATCAAGAAACATTAAGTAGGACATAGCTAATCTCTCTAAATAAATGAAAAGATATCAGATCCTCCTCCCAGATAATCAACTCGGTAATTTCTAAAAAAATATGAATCTTCTGAAAATAATGATTAGGTGGTATGAGTTTGTTATTAGCTGGTTCACATAAAATAAACCTTCATTCTACCATCCATTGCAACAGAGAAGCCATGTGACTTTTAGAACTTCTTATTTATTTATTTTTGAACTGTGTATTGTGCTTAAATATTTTTAAACCATTTTATTGAGGTATAATTGAAGTACAAAAAGTTGTGGATCTTTAATGTGTATGACTTGGGGAGTTTAGAGGACTTGATTTGTTTTTTTTTAAACTGAAAGGAAGAGAGTGTAGTTATTTTTGAAGTAAATTGTTATTTGGATTTTTTTTGTTTAGTATTCAGTTAGTTTCTGACAAAAATGCATATGAGAAAAAATAAAAAAATGCATATGAAATGTTCAAAGTTTCATGGAAAACAGGATTTTACCAGATCTCAGCCCAATGAAATTACAATCAAAATTCACTAGACTGACAAGATGCAAGGCAAAGAAAGGATACAAATTCAGTCAAGGGTAAGGTCAGTAACAGTATGGTGATGTCAGGAATGATTCTAAAATTGCTTAGGGTGTGTGTGTGTGTGTGTGTGTGTGTGTGTTGTGGTGGTTGTAGGGGTGTGTGTGTGTTTTCCTGAACCTAAATAGTAAATAAGAATAGAAAATTTTTTCATATCTCTTTATTGACTTAAAATAATATCTTTACAATCCTAATATTCTGAATCAGAGCAACAAAATAGCATGCTTTTATTTATTTGATACATTCTCTTTGGAGAGTAAATTTATGGTGTGACATTTATTGTCATATTTTAGTAAGGGTTTTTTTTTTTTTTTGTACAAGGTATTCTGAAACCTCTATGTCTGAAACAAGGAGAGAGTTGTTACATTAAAAAATGGCCTAAATGATTTTATATATGTTCAGAATCTATTTTGACTTTGAAATTTCTCTGACATAATATTTTCCACTCTCTGTTTCTCCCTCTCTTTTACAAAGTGCCCTCCTGTTCCTTCAACACATGATTATAAGGAAATCTATAAAGCTCATATGAACAAACGTCTGGCTTAAAATGCAATTGAGAATTCCTGTTTTTTGTCCACTTCATGCATATTATGCATATCCTGTCATCAGGGAATGATTTCATCATATTGGTTGTCTCAGAAACTTTCAATACTCTTACACCCAAATGTTTTGTTAGCTCAGCATGATCCCTGGAATGAGAATGGTTGTATTCTCATTCCAGATATTGATTGACCATGTGTTACTTTGGGAACAACAGCCGGCTTATTTCCTTAGCAGGATAATGAGAAAATTACTGACCTCCTCTCAAGAGTGGTTTGGCAAATAGAGAATTACAAAATGCTTTGCGTTAGAAGTGCTAAATATTCTTCTAAGTGCTTTCATTTTTCTTGGCATAGCAATCTTCATTTGTGGACTGTTTTATGGGAAGACTTTAACCAGGAAGCACATGTGACTATTTTTTGGCCATTACAAACATCTGTACATTTGAGAGGAGCTGACCAAAAAGAGCATTCTAGAACTACAAAAATGCCCTGACAGAATCTGACCATGTGCTTATTAATAAGGACACTAAGAGCTCCCATGCCACATTTTCCAGATGGATTCACTGTAATACCTGCAACTTAGCCAATCTGAGTCCTTGCCTACTTTTTAGGCAGTCTTCTAATGGGGTTATTACTGGGAAAGGTAGAAAACACTATAATTGAGATCATATGGGACTCATCGCACAGTGAAAGGAATTGCTTAGTGCTGGAGGTGTGGTATCCGACACAACTAGAGCTGTTCCAGTATTGGCAAACACTTTAAAAATAAAATAAATGGGGAATCAACCAACATTTCATTTGTCATTGTCTCAACAGCCCAAGGCAGAACTCTGTTTTGCCAGCCACATTTTTAAATGGGAGCGTGTGTTCCAGTTACATTTGTTTTCTTGACAGCTCAGGGCGTTGTGAGGCCAGCTGCAGCTCACTTGCCCTCAGCTCATTGCTTCTCTCTGGTGCATCTCCACAGTCATTTGCTCATAGCTTAAGGTTTCTAAGCACACTGGGCTTTGTGTTGGTGTGGTATTTAGTTGCACTAGAATCTAAGACCTGCAGGGGTCCCCAGGTATAACTGACCAAAAGTCATTCTAAAGAGATAGCTGCCTACCCTCTTTTAAAACACACATACACATGCACACACAAAAGAGAACTAAAGAATTGTCATATGCCTCAAAGTCTGGCCTCAGTTCTAAGACTAGGTATATGATCATGGACATGTCATCGTCTCTGTGAGGCAGAATCCTATGAATAAAACAAAAACTATAATCTCTCCTCTGATCCACACTGAGCTCAGATATTTCTGAGACTTGATTAGAACTGGATACAGAGTACATGTCTGTGAGCTCAGATATTTCTGAGACTTGATTAGAACTGGATACAGAGTACATGACTGTAGTTGATAACTGTTGAAGTTGGGTGATAGGTACATGGAGGTCGATTATGATTCTCCACTTGTGTATTTGAAGTATTCTGTAAAAAGGTTTTAAAATATAATAAGTGAAAATAAAAACTGGCTCTACTTCTCAGAAGAGTTAAGGTGAGACTCATAGAAGAGAATATGTAAAAGTGTTTTGTGAGTAGTAAAGGACAAGAACAAATATATCTCAAAAAAGTGTATCTGCAGGGTACCCACATCAGACTTACCTTGTGTATTAATTAAAAATAAACAGTTGCAGAGTTCCACAGGCCTATGGAATCAGACATGATGGCAGTGTATCTCAGAAGATATTTTTAAGTAGCCCCCTATACCGCCCATCTCAGAGGATGTTTCTACATTATTCAATTTGAAAATAATGTACTCCTTAAGTCCTTGTTACATTATTTAGGTCTTTGAGTGATAGGGAAATTGCTTCTAATGAGATTGAAGACCTGTTTCCTACAGAGCCCAGGAACCTCTATGCAAACCCCTCCTTGGCTCACAATCTGTTATTTGAATCCTGATTCCTGACTGTTGATTAAGGTTCATGCTATCTTCTGTCCCTATCTTGGCCCCATTTAGTTATCAAACCTTAATGCAGCATTTGTCCGTAATATGGTGGGCCTTCTTGCTTATATATCATAATGTTTGGCTTCAGTCTTGCCATCATATGACTCTTTGTAGATTTTAATCTACCAAACTACACCTTTTACCCAAATACTGCTCAGGCACCTGCTGGGTTAATTTACTCAGTTCTCAACTATTTGTTGAGTACCTTTTATGTGATAGCACTCCTCTAGGTGCTAGCAAATATTATAGTTAAAATTCCTTCCCTCATAGAATTTGCACTGTATACTTGAAGATTTTGTCCTTGAACAAATAGATAAATGATACAACTTCAGATAGTGATAAGTGACATGAAAAAAATAACCTGGGGGAAGAGGGTTTTAGAGTTAATGATTGTCAGGGAATCTCTCTGAGAATGAAGTATTTAAAGAGAGACCCAAGATGAAAAGAAGGTGGTAGAAAGAATTGGTGGAAGAGATGAAGCAATTATTGCAAAGTCCCTGAGGTAGGAAATGAATTTAGGTTCAGTTAATAGCAAGGAAGCTACCATGGTTACATTGTAATGGTCAAGGATGAAAGTAGAAAAAGGTAATGCTGGAGGGAGAGGGCTGGTGGCCCTTATAGATCCTGTAAGGATTTGGAGGACGTGGTACAGAGTTTTGATTTTAAAACTGGTAATGTTACTGATCATGTTTCTATCAGTATGATGAGGGGTTGCCATGTCATCTGATAACCTTGCGGAAGGTGTGGTTCATTCCATAGTTTCCTATATTGCTCAAAGGAAGAGCATTCAAAATATGTAAATTGTTTGTTTTTCATAATTTATACTCAGGAAAAAAAATAGAGAAAAACCTGCTCTTTCATGTTCTCCATCATTGACTAATGCCTACTTTTCCCTGAATGTAATCCTTAAAACTACGGGAAAACTATCTGGAGAAAAGTTCCCTTCACCCCCAGCTGTGCAAGCATGTAGTTACCAGATTTGGCCACTAGATGGTGGCTGCATATCAGTACCTTGAAACAATGAGTTTTTTATTTGACAAAGGAATCAAAGAAGAAACACATTAAAGACAAACAAAATATATGTATATTTAAATTTTCTTTGGTTGAAATGATTGGCAAAACAAAAAGAAAAAAAGAAACAGCCTCCTGCAGCCTACTTTTTGTTCAGTTACCTTTTTCCTTGGGAGGATTTTTGGCTTCTTTGAGAATGGTCTTGTGACATGGAATACACAGGAAGTAGGTTCCTCCTTATTTACCTCACTGCTCATTTGGTGGTCCCTGAAAAATTTTTTTCTTGCACTCATATTTTCTCTCGATGATTTCATTCACTCCTGTGGCTTCAACCATGGAATATTTATGCAAATGATGCTACAATTAATATTTCTAGCTGGTATTCTCTAGACCCCCAGACCTGTAATTCCAACTGCTCTTAAGTGTCAGGTGGCTGGTTTCAGGTACTTCAGATACAGTGAACTTTCAACTAACTCATATTCTTCTTTACTGCTGCCCTACCTTGAAATACTTTTCTTCCTATCTCAGTTAATGGTATTACAACTTAATCAGTTATCTTGCAGAGAAATCCCTGAGTTATTGATTTCTACCTACTGCTCACTCCCTGTGTTCACTTTTTCTTGAGGAACTGTTGATTTTACCTCTGAAATGTCTTGCAAGTATATTTATTTGTTTTTATTTTCTAACCTTCATTGTTCCCATTTGTGTAATAAATCCTTAACCATTCATGTAATAATCCTAATAAGAATCTATTTTCTATTTCACAGTCCGTTGTCCACAGTCTTCAGAAGAATCTTACCAAAACTCAGGTTTAAACCAGTCACTTTTTTGCTTTAAATTCTTCTGCACAGTGAACACAGTCCAAACCCTATATTCTGCTGTTCAAACTTTCAAGTAAATGCTCTACTCACCTTCCCTCAGCCTCTTTCTGGCCTCTCCCTCCATAGTCATGTTGAGAGCTCGGAGGACCTGATTGGGCCTTTGACTCTCATGACTGTGTCTCATGACATGCTTTTTGTCCTGGAACTCCTTTCTTCTCCCCTCTTGGCCTTCAACTTTCCATTTTCCCTGCAAAGGTATAGTATGGCTTATCACTTCCTTCCATAAAATTCTCCTCAGTGCTCCCATGGATCCTTGTATACACATTCACCAGAATGTTTGTCTAATGGTAGTATACTTACTAATTTATATGTCTGCACCCTGACACTGAACTGAGATTTGCTTTCCAGCAGAAAGTGTCATTTGTCATCTTTGTGTCTCCAGCTACTTGGGTGAGTCTTCGAATGTCTTATGTGATCAATAACTCATGTTTTAATGAATAAACAAATGAAAAAAATCTGATTCCCTCTGCATCTTTCCCAGTAGGCAGAAAAGGCCTTCCCCTGTTTGTTTTTCTCTTCCACTTGTACTATGAATATTTTTTGTGAGAGAAAAATGGAAAAGAATGTTTAGAGACACTATCTTCCAGATGTAGAAAGCAGACCATCTCAGAAAGGAAGCTTTAGAAACTGGAGAAGATGTGGGAGCAGGGACTATAGTTGGAGTCACCAAAGCCAAGCTGGGGAGGGCCCCAAGTGCCATACTCTTAGTCTCCCTCCATTACTGCACACACGTGATGGTGGCACTGAGGGAGGATGAGCCTTTTGATTGATCTGCTAGGGGATTACCTGACATCAGGAAACCTGACTATATTGTTCACCTCTCTCTTCTTAGTGATTGGCACTCTGCCTGGCATAGAACAGCTACTTAGTAAATGATTGAATTCTAACTGTTTATTTTCTTATTTCTTTATTTTCATTGGTAGGCTGCAGTCTTGAGTTAATACAGTATCTAGAAGTGTTCATAACTTTTGGGATAAAAGGTGCAAATATACATGACTGTATTGATGTGTCTGTGATGACTGGGAGGAACTCATAAGTTGATTTTGCTTTGTTAGATAATTTTGTGCCTTTGGATAGAAATCTGTGCATTACGTGCATGCTTTCACTTGAAATGTATTGCTCAGTCTGGATGCTTACTGTTTCTTTATTGGCTCAAATGAAAGGAACAGGAAAGTAAAAAGTTAAAAAGTCCTGTCTTTATGGCAGAAAAAGAATATTTCTGCCTCTAGTCATACAGGTACATTTCTTTGATAAGAGGTAATAGAAGCACATGAATTTCATTTATATTTATATTTTGTTAAAACAAATTTTGAACTCTTTGGTGGTAATAGACATTCTTTAGAGGACTCAAATATTTCTTCAAACGTGTGACATGTCTATACTACCCAGAGATTCCTGTTGTGATGATATTCCTTTTGGACAGGAAGTTAACTGAATCATCATATGTCCTTCCGCCACCTCAATCCCTGGGACTTCTGGAAAGAGGATAGTTATACTGTGCTCTTCCAGGAACTCTCTATCTAGCTGTGCTTTTTGCAGACCCCATCTCAGAGTGTCAATAAGAAGAATAACCACTTATGTTTGTATAAGGCTTTATAGTGTTCACAGTATTATATACTTTCACTCATTTGCTCCTTGTAACAAGAAATGGAGCAGTGCTGATGGACCTATACTACAGGTGAGAAAATTTAGGCTTAGAGACATTTTTAAGCCAAGTACACACCAATAATAATGCAAGCAATGGAATAGATTCAGATTTTAGTTTTCAGATTTCTCATCTGTTTTTTAACCACACCATTTGCCCAGTTTGCTCATATCAGTTTATTAGAAAAGGTGGCTTTTGGGTGAGAACTACTTTTATATAGCACCCCTGGAAGTGGCATCCTAATAACAATATCCCCGCTAATAACCTTTTCCTTATTCATGAGATAGAGAAGCTCTTATAATTATTTGCCAGTGCCTGCTCTGTACTCCAGGCCCCCAACAATGAGCACATGGGCACGGGTGTTACTATTCTCGGGCAGAACATTAATAATTAGATATTACTTGGGGAAAAGGGCAATACGTCATCAAAAGACAAAGTGCTAGCTTTGATATCTTTTTGTGCAGTTGCTGGAACACTCCTAGTACCTACTTCTAATCTAAAGATTAGCTGGCAGCTTTGCCCTTTTTCTTGTGAAATATCTGTTCTTAGGGGAAACCGGTATCAACACATATTGAGAATTTTTATGTCTTATTAAAGGTTGTTCAGTGATATTTGTAAGATCTTCTAGCACCTACCACATTATTATCAGGCAAATTCTAAATTTACTCAAGAGAAATAATGTTATGAAAAGAATTCTTCAAAATCATAAGGGATTGCACTATGTGGTGAACATCTTTGCCAGTGAAAAAGTCTTCTATGACTCACATTTTTATTGCTTTGAAATGGCTCAGAGTGGACCTTGCCTCGGAGCTGGAATTTTAAGAGGAAATCTTTAATGTCACCTCTGCAATATTTCTGGACAAGAATAGGCATGGCTCAGTTATCATCAGAAGACTGAGTAGCAGGAGACATAGTTCCTATGTGGGGCAGACAGAGAGGGGTGCAGGCACTCAAGGCTGCCTGATCTTACCACAAAAACCAAAAAAAAAACAAAAAAAACCACCCCCCCCCAAAAAAAACCTGAAACACTCCACATTACTGCACATAGTCAGTCCTGGGTGATGCAAAGGATGAGGAGGGGAAGCGATGGATGGCCTGTGAATATCAGCGTGCCCTGGGAAGTTAGAGTGGCTTCCAGAGAGCTGTAGGCAGAGTGAATCAGGGAGGTCTGCCTTGGGTAGGAGGCTCAGCCATGGAACTTGCAATCCAGGGGTTAGTCTCCAGTCCCTGGGAGACAGGTGCAGATCCTAGAGGCTGGAATCTACACAAATTTTAAGGTAGGGACTTGGTACTAGAACAAGGTTTGAAGCTTAGATCTCAGAACTGGGCCAAAAGATGGACCCCAGCTCTTGGGAATGAGGCAGGAGTCCAGCTGTCACCAAGGCAGAAGAAAAGAGGAAAGAACAGATTAGGGTCCAGCTCCCCTTGCATGCTGTGAAACCTCATCCAGTCCACTTATTCCTAGTGTGCTTCCATCTTTTCTTCTGTTACATGGTGATGATCATAAAGTCAACTTCAGAAGTTGTGAGGCACCCATGAGTAATACATTAAAAAGAGCTTTGTGTATTATAGAATGCCATACAAATAGTTACTGCTTCTAAGTTCCTCACACGAATGGTAAGTGTTTATCTTCTAAGTACTGTACCTTTTATGATCAATAATGTTATTATTTTTATAAATACCATTAGAACGTCCTGGTGCCATCTTGCCAGCAATGAAACTTTCTTTTCCTCCCTATCTGTAATTTGGGTTCTCCATACAGCCGTATCTTCCTGGGGTCACCCTGATTTAGCACCTCTTTCTGTCTCACTTGTCCCTCCAATGCCCATGTTGTGCATATACTTCCGTGCTGTCACGGGACAGTTTAAAATTTCCAGTGTGGGGGTTGCTGAAGAAAATACCTCACCTAGCTTGGGCCCATTGGATTGCTCCCATAGAGAGCTTAATGAGAGTGATTGCGGAGGCATTTGTTGTCTCCCCGCCTCCATCCCCTTCAATGTGTTCGTGTATATGGGGGTCAGGATTTAGCTGTAGTTCAACAAACAAATGCCTAATGCTTAGAGAATGAAAGGACCCCAGGACAGAGAGAGTTTTAGGTTATTATTGTAGCTCAGGCATAATTTAAACTATAAGGCAATACAAGGAAACAACAGATTGCCCTCGTTGCAAATGTAAATTTTAATGTAGAGGAAATAACTCTCCAAATAGAGAGGACACACATTAACAGGGAAGCCTTATAGTTTGAGCTGGAGTATCTGCAGGGGAGCCATAATCACTGATCAGGCACGTTCATCTTCTCCTACCAGTACCACTTACAAAGGAATATCCAAAGATTATCTTTGGATGGAGAGAGCACAGGTGAGGGGTGACATCGGTGAAGACATGAGCAGAAGACCAAGGGCTGCCCCCCCCACTGGAGGTAAAACAGACCTGGTGGGACGGCCTCAAGCAGTTTCCTTGGGGAATGACCCAAGGGGATACTCGTAAGACATTTAAAGACGTGAGGACAGGGGTGCCTGGGTGACTTAGTTGGTTAAGTGTCTGCCTTCAGCTCAGGTCATGACCCCAGGGTCCTGGGAATCCAGCCCTGCATTGGGCTCCAACCCCCCATAGAGCTACCTGCTCAGTGGGGAGCCTGCTTCTCCCTCTCTCCTTCCCTCTGCCTGTGATCTCTCTCTGGCAAATAAATACATAAAAAAAAAAGACATGAGGACATTGTGGACTCTTTGACTACTTCCAGTTCTGATGTTTATTAGTTGTTTTCCTTGCTAAAAACTTTTTTTTTTCCTTTCTGGAATTGTAAGGTCTATTGGTTTGTATTGATTTGACTATCCAAAGAAAAGGTTTTCCTGGGTCTTTGAATGTGGTTATTTAAGCCAAGAGAAATGGGACAGAATAAAGCAATGTAGATTTTCAGTTATTATTTTTGTTTTCTGGTACCAGGTCTAACACTAGACTTGTATGTGTTAATTATAGTTTGGTTTTGCATATCTGCTAAATTAAACAAAATTGTTGATTGCCCAGTAGGTATTCATTGCTGTGTTAAGTGTTACCAAGAAGCAAAAAGACATATCTTTCTCATTCAAAGAGTTGGGGAAACAAAGCACAACCAATGATATGTTACAGGAAATTTAAAAAAAAAAGAGAGAGAGAGACATATAGAAAATTACATAATGAAAATTTTCACTTTATCTCTTTTCTTCCCTTATTTATGTTTTGTTTGAATTTCCTGTTAAAACACATACAAAAACATACATAGAGTCAATTAAGAAGGTTTCAGTAATTACGGGCAAAAAGACAAGACAATTCTAAGAAGCTAGCTTCAATATTAATAGATCTCTCATAAGGTAGTGAATAATTAATTCTAAAAGTAGTAAGACAGAGTCACAGTGTCAGATGGAATAGAAGAGGGTGAATATTGGGCTAAAATATTTTAGGATCATTTTATAGAGGAGGAAGAATTTAAAGTGGGGCATAAATAATGGATAGAATTTGGTTAAGAGAAAAGGGGTGAGGACACCATGAACAAAAGTGTGGAGAAAGAAAAGGCCAATAGAGAGATAAACAAATAGATAAAGGACAGAATGGAGAAGATTAATATTTGGAAATGAAATTGAAAGAGCATGAGGCATGCTTTTGCAGGGTCTTAACACTAGGTTAGGAATTGAGATATGGCTCTTCTGAAAAACAAAACAAATCAAAAAACCAAGGATATGTGAACATAAGCCATATTTTTACTGCCATTTTATTTTTATTGCCATTTTAAAGAAAAAGTTTTCCTCCATGTCTGAGTGCAAGTGCACGTTCACAGGTGTAAAGATGCACATGTCGATTAGTGCTATAGTGACAACACCAACTGCCACCACCTGTGTTGAAAAATACTAGAATAGTTACTTTCTCATTTATAAAGTGAGCTAGAGCCATCTTAAAATATGATGGATGGATGTTGATCAAATGTGTTTTGAGATGGTCTCAGATGCATCCCTAATGCCAGCATGTCCTAGTTCGCAATACGATATGGTATGGTTCATGTAAAAATCAGAAAGCAAGAATGCTTGCTAAATTAAAAAAAAATGTTTTCAAATGTTAATGCAGTTTTGGAGATGAACATATGTCACAGTAGAATTCCAGGTTGTCTCCTAGTTGATTAGTCTTGAAAGCTCTTAAAAGAAAATATTTATTCTGACTAATACCTGAGGATGAATAAGGGAGGCTTCTATATTGTTATACCTTCAGTATCATTATTTACATTACATGTATTGTTATAATATATTTCGTATTGCATATCTTTGTATATTTAACTAAAATACTATCTTCTTTTATGGTTATTAAGTTAAATTACCTTGGTCAATGGATATTAGCTTAGGGAATTGGTTCTGTAATATTAGAATTCAACACTTGTTTCTGAGTTATGCCTATTATAACAAAAGAAGTCTAGAATTGTGTCCTTACAGTATACATTTGTAACATGTCATTTACAAGTAAATCTGTGCCTTGCTATATGACCAGCAAGCTGAGGCAAAAAGACAAAGCAGTTGATGGTACTATCCTTTACTCCAACATAATGTGTCTGGAAATCTGAGTCACAGGAATGTGTAACTCATATAGGTCTCATAGTTTACCATGGCTATGTTCTTAGGTTTAACGATTTTATTTATTTATTTTAGAGAGAGAGAGAGAGATACCATGTGTAGAAATGAGCAGGGGAAGGCACAGAAGGAGAGGGAAAGAGAGTTTCAAGCAGACTCTATGCCGTGCAGGTAGCCCCATGTGGGGTTCAGTCTCACAACCCTGAGATCATGACCCGAGCCGAATTTAAGAGTCAGAGGCTTAACCAACTGAGCCACCCAGGTGCCCCCTATGGTTTAAATAAAGAAAAAAAAAAAAGCAGCCCAGAAAGGTGAAGTGACTAGTTTAGGGTAAAAAGCTGGTACATTCAAGACCAGTGTGTTAGTCTGTTTGGTCTTTGATAACAAAATATCACAAACTGGTGGTTTATAAAGAACAGAAATTCATTTCTCACAGTTCTGGAGGCTGGACATCCAAGATCAGGGTGCAAGCATGATTGGGTAAGAGTTTCTTCTGGTTTGGAGACTTCTTATATCTTCATATGGTGGAAGGGGGAGGGGATCTCTCTAGGGCTTCTTTTATAAAGACACTAAGCCCATTCAAGAGGACTCTACCTTCATGACTTGATAACTTCTCAAAGGCCCCATTTCCTAATACTGTGATGTTGGGCATTAGGATTTCAGCATGTGGAATTTAGGGGAAACACCAACATTCAACGTGTAGTAAGTGGGTAATAGAACCCATGTCTTTTGACTATTATTCCTTTGATGTCTTTGTGTCTTACTATGCTGGCTTTCTTTCCCATACTAAAAACATTTGAGGGGTGGCTGGGTGGCTCAGTCGGTTGGGCATCTGACTCTTGATTTCAGCTCAGGTCATGATCTAGGGTCATGGGATTGAGCCCCATGTTAGATTCTGCACTCAGTGGGGAGTCTGCTTGACATTCTCACTCTTTCAAATAATAAATAAGCAAGTCTCTAAAAAAAAAGAAAAGAAAACACTTGATAATCTCTTCTATAGTATATTAAAGAGACAGGTGTAGAAGTGAGAAACATAAATCTTAAGTATGGAAACTTCTTTGGCAGACAGATTTATAAAAAATTGTGAAAACTATTGAATTTTGCACTTTAGGAGCAGATTTTTAGATTGTTATAATTATTGGGTGGCAGTTGATTAACCACAAAGTGACCAAGCTATTGCTATACCGATTTCATTAGTTTATAGTCAGAAGGTGATAGTCCTTTTAGAAAAATATGCTTATTGTTAGCATTTACACATAGAAATAAAAATTATCACATTTCAAACTATGAACAACTCAAACTCCTTAGATACAGTAAAATGTTTTAAATATTGTTTATGATTTGGCAATAGCAAAAACTTCAGAGTCTCTTATAAAATTATGGAGTATTTTCTTCTTCCATAGGTAACTCTACACATATATCAACACTGCATGACTACAAATATTTGGATATAAAGAAAAACCCTGCAAAGCCAGCATCACAATTATGTTTTAAAACCATGTCTCTTTTACTGCTCTTAAATGAATTGTAAATGTTTAATTGCAGCTTACACAAAATGACTCTGTGTTGAAAGCAGCATGTAATCAAGTACTAAAATGCTTCCCCTCTTGTAATGCACAGTGGTGCCTCAAATAACAGATCCTCTGAGAATAGAGTTGGTTTTGGAATCTGGCCACACCAGTGTTGGGTTGGAAGTGGTGATGGGTGAAAAGGAGAGTGCAGAGAATAATTTTAAATATGTTTATGTGTGTGGAGTGGTGCTAATAAAGCTTGAGCAAACATAAGAGGAGGACTATTGTCTCTCCCATTCCAATATTAAGATTCTGTTATCCTGAAATGGAGGAGCTGCCTGTCACTTTGGCCTTTGGCAACTATAGATTCTGGGCTACTGGGGAAAGAAAAATCAGGATAGAAAAGAGTATCCCCAGAGCAAGACAAAGACAAGCATTGTAAGCCAGCTTGACTGGAGGAGAATAGATAATAACAGCTAGTACTCCATTTGAGCACATGTTCTGTGTTAGGCAGTATGAGATGAGGTTGTTTATTATTACCAACAAACTTATGTGGATGTTATTATCTTGCATTTTCTTATAAAGTCAGAAAAATTCATTGAGGCTTAATGAGTTTTTCAAGTCCACAAAACTATGAAATAATTAGACTGGGAATCCATCCTATATACATGTGGTTTGAGAGCTCTTGTTTTTTCTGTGTACTACATGCTGTTGAGATCAGAATATATTATTCAACTGCTATACTATTTTTACTTTTAGTAATTCTCTGAAATGAAAGGTTGTCATTGGAATATAATATTTTGTAATAATTCTTTCTCTTTCATATGGTATCTTATAATAAATAACTCACTTGTCTTCCAACCTTGAAGCTTAGTTGGATTCACCATTGGGTCAGCTATAACCTTCACCCAAGATCAAAGACCTTGGTAAGTTAACTATGATCCTTTATGCCTTATGCACTTAGAAAACAAATCTTCTTGTCCAAAGAGTCTTTGAAACTGCTTTTATACTTATAAATGGAAGGCTTGAGAAATTTCTTATCTTCAAATCTGCTGTACAGAGTGAGGAGCCCTTGATCATTCCTGCCATGCTGTGTATCTTCAGAGCTTCTATAATCTCATAACCCCGTATCTTAGCATCACTGCTCCTTTCCCTCATCTGATGTACCAAAGTGTTTTCCAACGGGGGCAGATGCACTTCATCTCATGCTACTCAATATCTATCTGCTATGCCTTACGGGATTCCTAATTATAGCTCCTCTTCTTACTATATAAAGCTAGGAAAAGTTACCCAGGAATCCCCCATGCTCAGCTAGCAAGATCACAGATCATTTCTGCATACTGACAGGGACCACACAAGCACAGGAAACCCAGATAGAACCTTGCCAGATAGGGAAAGAACATATGCACATGCAGATCAGTAGGATTTACATAATGATTAAAATAGTCAAATTTTAAGATCTATTAAGAAACAGGAAAGAACTTAATTTTGTCAGAAGAGAACAAGATCTTGTCATTTACAATGGATGAATTTGAGATGAAATAAGGTGAGTGATGTGGAACTACTGAGAAGAGGAGGGTTCTCCCTGTCCTGCCCCTTATTTTATATTGTCTTATCACCAGACCATCTTCTGGAGTATCTCAAGGCAGCACAGGCCAATGAAAAGAGCCCTTGCCTTAAAGTCTGAAGTCATGGATTTAAGTCTCAGCGCTACATTGTGTTTAGCTTTTGGAACAAATTCCTTCTCTTCTTTAAGCCTCAATTTTACATAGTTGTAAAATAGAGGCAGCACAACCTGCTTTACCTACTTCACAGGCATTTGTGATGGTAAAATGGGAAAATATTATGTTAATTTTAAGTTAGTGTTAGCAGGACTGGCTGTATAAATTGTGGAGTCCAATGCAAAATTAAAATTCAGGGCCACTTGTTCAAAAACACTTAAGATAGTGCTAGGAGAATTTAAACCAAAGACAGGTCCTTCTAAGCATGGGTTGTATGCCCATGAAGCCAGCCCTGACTATTAATGGTAATACAGGATGCCTGTCCTTGCTCCACTCCTTGTCCTACTGCTGCTGTAAGAATTGAGAGAGTGTCCTCTCTTCCCGTAATAGGAAGACTGCTTTGTCTTTCTGATGTCCTGCTTGGTTGCAGTGCATTTTACCTTAGAAGCAAGTACGGAGGAATGATACAACCGAATAGGAAGTTAGACCTCATTAAACTGTTATCACTATACTTCTGGTACAGTAGGGGTTAAATAAGCTTGATCCCCTTGGTACTTCTCCAATGATGGGTCCTTATTGTTAAGTCTTTCTGTGGGGAACTGAATTATGAAATTTTAGTCTGCAGCTTTTAGAACACAGCTTACTCCTTGGTTGGGACCTCCCTGTACTTCTCTCCAGCAGACCAGCTGCCACATTAGGAGAGAATATGGGGTAGTTGACTGAAAAATTCCAGTTCAGCCTTCCCTCCAAAGACATTTGGTTCTTCCACAGGGAAATTATTAGTTATCCATTTGAGCCTAGAGCTGCCAAGAGCACTAATAAAGTCTCTGGAAAATTGTGGTATAGACATACAAAGAAATGGAAGCAAAACAAAACAAAACAAAACAATAAGTTGATTCCCTTATGGAATGGCACAAAATTGTTTGCTATATCCTGAGCTTCTTTCTAGTCCACTTTTAAATACAATTCATAAGATTCTTCTAGATCAGGAAGTTTTTTTTCTTGTTATTTGGCAGAAAATTCATTATTTATATATAAAGCTTCATCCCTTTGCATGGACTTACATCCCTTGTATTTCTAATACTCGTATATTCTCCCAAGTATTTGCTGCATTCTTTGGTCCTTCTCAGTTACTGTAAAGACCAGCTGTATAACTTGGATGCTTTTTTTCTTTTTCCATCAATGATTCTTGCTGTAATCATAAGGATTGGTCATCTTGGAACACTTTCCTCTTACCTGCTGTGTGTTGCTGAAACTGGTCCAAAGAGAATGAGAAACTTTTGGTTCTTCAGTTATAGACATCTGTGCATATCTCTGAATCTTATTTCGTTTTTTTATTTTTTTTAAGATTTTTTTATTTATTCATTTGATAGAGAGAGATCAGTAGGCAGAGAGAGATGGAGAAGCAGGCTCCCTGCTTGCGGAGCAGAAAGCCCGATGTGGGGCTCGATCCCAGAATCCTGAGATCATGACCTGAGCCAAAGGCAGAGGCTTTAACCCACTGAGCCACCCAGGTACCCAATCTCTGAATCTTATTTTGAAGTTGCCCTTAAATTGGTCATTTTTTTCTCCTGTCATGTTTCCTGGTATGAAGTAGTCTCCTTACTGGATACCAGACAGGATTAACCAGAAGGTGTTGGTTAACAGTGCCCAAATTAAGAAAGTTAAAACAAGAAAACCATGCATTGAATTTTGCAATTAAGGGATCAGTCTCCAATCTCATCCCACTCTCAATTTGCTCAGTCCAGTGATCTTGAGGCAATGGCTCTATAAGTATGGGTGTTGTTGAGATGTGCTGCTTGTATCTCTCTTCATAAAGGAATTTATGCTTCAGCTTGAAGGCATGCATCCAATGATAGCACCTTTGGGATCTCTCAGGGTATTCAGGCATTCTTCCCAAGAGGCTCTCGACACATCACTGAACATGGAGGGTGGAAGGGTGCAAGGTCTGGCCATTTGTGTCTATGGAACTCCTCTACTGGGCAGTCTTTTCTCCAGAAAATCCTGTCAAATTGACTTGGGCTTTGTGGACCTGCATCACAGCCTGAGGCTCACCTGCCCAGTCCTGTTTTCCTCCTTCTTTCCTTTGATAAAAAATGATCTGCTGAGTGATCTAAAGACTTTTTCTGATCAGTCTGCTTTCTCTCACTTAATATTTCATGAACATTATCACAGAATAATCCAGTTAATTCTGAAAGACAAAGAAGAGCTCCTATGACCCATTGGCATGGATTCACTTAGCCGCCTGTTTTGGTATAAATCCATTGTTCCAGTTAGTATTTCCTTGAGGCCTCATTGAAGCCCCCTCCATCACCTCTAACAGGGATCTGGCTTCTCTCACCGCCTCTGGCCTCAAAGCAGCAGGGTCAGGGACATAGAATCCCGTGGCATCCTTTGTATATGCCGAAGGGGGAGGTGACACTACCAAGATGTAGAGCATTAATTCCTCATGGTGTGAACATTGCCGATTTAGGAGGCATGAACCAGGATAAAACGGAATCAGCAAAGAAATTACTTCCTACTCCTTTTTCTCTGGACCATTTGGAAACACAGTAGTCCTACACATCTCTCTAAAGCCATCCAGGGAGACTGAGCAATCAGTGGACCTGGCTACAGAGCTATGGGCAGTTCAGTAATGTACTCCCTTACATGTTCTTTCCCTCTTTTAGTACCTTTTTCTTTTACCCCTGCTGCACTGGAATTGCTCTTCTCAGTAAGATGTTAGCAGTCCATTTTTGATTTAGTCTTTCTAGGGAAATTGGACTGAGACAGGCATTATTGAATAGTTGCTATCATTATTGGTATTCTTACACCTACCCGAGACTCTACAAGTCACTACATTATTCAGACCACCTTGCTATGCAGCCCAGCATAACCTCTCTAATTGTTCTAAAGGAACAACATGCTCACCGCATTTTAAAGCCATTCTAGCAGTTCTTACAAAGAATGATTCAAAGATATCTGCTAGTGACTAGTTATATGTTTGTATAACTGATTCTCAATCTGTTTGGACAAAACTATTGCACTGTGGTTTGCAATTTCTTTTTTTTTTTTCCCTAAAGATTTTATTTATTTATTTGACAGAGAGAGAGATCACAAGTGGGCAGAGAGAGAGAGGAGGAAGCAGGATCCCTGCGGAGCAGAGAGCCAGATGAGGGGCTAGATCCCAGGACCCTGGGATCATGACCTGAGCTGAAGGCAGAGGCTTTAACCCACTGAGCCACCCAGGCGCCCCCTGTGGTTTGCAATTTCTATTAGATTTTTATAGTCGTTTTAATGATAGATTTTCTATTTTTATTCCACCCACATATGTGCATTGTAAATGGAGGGTCTTCAGTGTCCTAGGTATATGAATATTTTCTGTGGACATTAAGGAGTCACTGGCTGTTGTAGAGTAATTAAGTGTATAGTAGAGCTTTAGGGAGATTAATCTGGAGGTGCATGGGATTCTAAAGGGAAGGGTAGATGGCACATGTGAAAGGCTATATGCAGCTGGGCATTGATGTTAAAATAGATCCTTGTAGAGATAGGGAGGATCCCAAACAATTCTCTAACTTGGAAGTAAGAGGAGGGGCGCGAAGAATTTGGTGAGTGTTGTACCCCAGGGAATCACCGTAATTGTACAAATCTCCATTTTTCATTCCTTAGTGGTGAGATGAAGACAACTATGTATTTGAAAATTTTTTAAACACTTGTCATGTGTCCAGGCAAGGAATTCTACATGGGTAATAACATGCAGCCCTCTTGGGTTGCCTGGCTGGCTCAGTTGACTAAGCATCTGACTTCAGCTCAGGTCATGATCTTGGGGTCCTGGGATCAAGCACCGAGTCAGGCTCCCTGCTCACTTGGGAGTCTGCTTCTGCTTCTCCCTCTCTGTGTGTCCCTCCCCTGCTTGTGCTTCTCTGTCTCTCTCTCAAATAAATAAATAGAATCTTTAAAAAATAAAATATAGCCCTCTTAACCATGTGTAATGTATGAATTCTAACTCTCTTTCATAAATGAGGAAAGAAAGTCATACTCAAAGTGTTAAGTGCTCAGTGTTGCATACCTTCTGTGTGGCCAAGCCAGAATTTAAACCAGAGTTTTCTGACTCTAATATCTGTGCTGTCTGTACCACACCACACAGCCTGTCATAGACATTGCCTTCATGTTTGAAGACTCAGTAGGTGATAGAGATACTACAGGACCATACAAGCCAGTCTATAATCAAGATGTCAAAGTTGGCTAAAGGTTTTCTTCTACCTTTTCCTTTTCTTTTAGAGATATGACTAATACCTATCTTTGACATGTCAAAAATAGGTTATTATCCAGATCCTCCATGAAGACTGGCAGCATGTCAGTGGCAATGTTTTTATGCTTTAGGACGAAGGCATCTAAACAACCTTTGTCTAAAATGTAAGAAAAAATTAGTGTAGCAACAGTATACAGTTTCCAGATGTAAAGCCCATTCCTTGGCAAGTGGTATATCCTATTTTCTTTCTTGGTAATTTTTTTCAATAAGTTTAAAATAGAGTTGCCTTAGCCACCACTTCTTCAGCAGCATAGCTGTTACTGTGTATGGTACTCATGGTGTCTTTATTTTAGCTGTCATGACTCTATTGAACTTAGGAAATACTCTGAGAATGAGTAAACTGTTTATAGGCTTGCCAGTGCAGCTGCAGGGGAGTTGAAGTAATTTCCCATAGCATCATAGTAAATGCTGTTTTTACTAAAGTAAGCAAATAGTTAATGGAATTAAACTGTATTTTTTATTCTGTCAGAGAAATTATCATAATTCTATAAAATAACATATTCAGGCTAATACTAGCATATTATTCCACAGCATGCGGGAGCTCTCATACTTTCAAGAGTGAGAAGGAAATACCTCTTGGGGAGGGAATCAGATTCTCTCAATCTTTGCTGAAGCTCATTACCAGCTTTCCTGTCATTCTTGGTTCTAACAATTTGCTACATTATTATTTAATCACATTGCCGATTCATCTTATTCTAAGTAAACCATAAAGATAGGTTTCAAAATTGATTAGAGGTGATTCTTTACTTTGCGTGAATATTCGTTATGCAATGACTTTGACGAGTTTATTGAAAAGAGAATTTCTTTGTAAAGCCATCTGTTTGTGATACACATTTGAGGGAATACTGCCCATCCTTGACATATCATTGATGCATGCATTTGAATTGGTAACTCCCATAGCTCCGGGAGCCACTGGGGCAAACTCCATACTAGGCAAGAAGCCTGCTCACTCTTGTTTCTGTTGCTCGATTCCATAGTGGATCTTCTTCATCCATACAAACCGTTATCCCCTTACAGAACTCAGTTGGCTCTCTACGTTTGCGTGTATGTGTGTGTACATGCATGCATACACATGTGTGCAGAGTCTGTCTTCCTGCCTCACAAGACTGTAAACTCCATGAGGGTGGGGTTTGTGAATAGTTCTGTTGATCACAGTATCCCTAGAGCCTAGTCCGGTACCTGGTACATGGAAGATACTCAATAAATGCTGTTAAGTCCATTAGTATGTGTACTCATTCAGTCACTTACTTTTTAATTTTTCTCACATGTATTGAGTTCCTTTGATGAGACTGTCACTGGTCTAAGCATTGGAGTTAAATGAGGTCTTAAAGTATGTATGTGTGTGTTTGAGTGTATAGATTTTCTACAGTTTCAGATCCAGCTACTTCTGAGGAATCTGTAATATTGATCCCAAAATCCATATTGTAGGAACATTTGGTAGTTCAAGTCACTAATGGAGCTCTTGTCACTATTATTCTATGGGTAGGAGAGCCTCTTTTTTGGCATTAGTGTGGACAGTCTTTGGATTAGAAAGTTAAATGTATATCTAGCATTTGAATTTAAAATATAAATTTTTTAAAGTAATGTTTAAAAATGCTCTTAAATGTTTTAAGTCTAATAGTAGCAGTGTAAGCTAGCAATAAATGGCTCCACAAAAAGAATCCCAGGTATGGTTCTAGATGCAAAGGGACATAGAAGTCATGTTATGACACACAGGGACTGTGAAGGGGACAGGAGGGGGTCTGGGCAGAACACCCACAATTTCCACTATACTGGACCTCTTGGTGTTAGCACAGAAATGATATGGCAGGGAATGAAGAGAAAATGGACTTATCTCTGTTACTAAGAGTTTTAGACAAGTTTAATTTAGTTAATAAATGGAACATAGTCTTATTCTAATAGCCCCAGAGAAATATTTGCTAGACTAAACTGTTAGAATGCAACTGATTTATAAAATAGAGACTTTGGTTTTCTATTTTGTAAAGTGAGGCTGCCCTTTAATGGTTTACATGTTTACACTGTGCTTTAATAACTGGAATAGTAAGAGCTCTCTTCTTTCTTCTTTGATAGACCCACCTAGAGTTGGGAAGTCATTGCCTTAGACAAACAGTCTGTAATACGTAGGACTAGATTTTCTTTTCTATACCTCATTCTAATGGTGTTTGCGGAAATTTACCTTTGCTCAGCAGGCATTGAAATAACTGAATACTTTGATGTAGTAAAAAATTCAGGCAGAGAGTTGTTTGGTGAAGGGAGAAAAGCCCTTGTCATGCAGGATATGTATTCTATGGGAACAGGGCCACAATAGTAGAAGTGTAAACCTATAAACACAGTGTGTGAACATTCATTGGAGCAAAAGCCACTAAAGTGACAATTAGTTGTAAACAGACTGTGTGTTTAAACTGGAAAAGAGCATGTAATTAAGTATTTACAAGATAAAAGTTATTCTTTCCTGCTAAACTAAAGAATATTGTCAAATGTGGTATTTCTTTTAAATTTTTACCAGTATTATTAATGGTCAACACACCTACCTGCTCTAGTTGCTAGGTACCTTGTGCTTAGACATTACGTAGGAAAGAAAAGAAGTCTAAGGCTTGGCATCTGTCCCTGAGAAGCCATTAGTGGAGGTGAGAACAAGCGTTGCGTACAGCATGCACCTGTAAATATAATAGCCATCAATTATTTGGTGGGTCCCTGCTCTGTGCCAGGCATCATACCAGGTGTTTTGCTTCTGCGATCTAATCTGATTCTCACTGAAGAACTGCAGAGTAGGAATTATTATTCTCATTTTTGAAATAAGGAAATAGGCTCAGAGAAACAAAATAATTTGGTTATGATAAAACAATGTGTTAGTGTTTGATGAAGGATTCAAATCTGAACCCAAGCTGTCTTTTTACTAAACTGAGCAGCTTGTTAATAATAGCGTCAAGAAGTTTAAAGTCCAAATTGATCTGAGACTAGAGCAAGCATGTAAAGACTGTCAGAAATGCATTTTTAAAAAGCCGTGTTTGAGGCAAAAGATCAATGAAGGAACTGTGTGTTGATTAGGGCCAACATTATAATATTGATGAGTAATATGGAGAAGCAGAAACTCTCAGTTTTTGTTTTGCTTTTGTCTTCTCTGTCAAACGTTGGTTACAGGGGAATTTAAGTCTATACGGGTGAACATATTGTGAGACAGCACCTAACAGATCTAAATGAGCTCAGGTCTCCTACAAGATGAAATATGCCCTTGAAGACTAGGACAGCCTCAAACAGATCAGTATTCCTGTTATATTCTCATAGCACCCTAGATAGCAGTGTATGTTACAATTTGTAGGTCTATATCCGTTTATGTGGTCATAGCAGTGACTAAGTTTCTATCCGCACTCTTTGTCTGTTGTACTCCCTGCTGTTCCCTGGTGGCTAGCACTGTGCCAGGGAATTTGCTGGGACTTAAGCACACTGTCAAGGGTTGAAGGGGTTTAGACTGAATTTTTGTGGGTGACCTCTGAGGAATCAGTGGGAACTGAAGAGGTTGATGACAACTCTGATTTTGAAAAGGATGTTGATGGCAAATAGGGACACTTTCAGTAAGAAGTCATAAGCTGGTAGCATATAGGACAAATGAAGCTGTCAAGAATCTGTTGTCTGGTACAGAAGAAGTTACTGATTCTGAATACTTTTTGGGGACATGTATTTTATAGTTTATATAGCTTCCACCTGCCTCTGCCGTGTTCTCTAATTTTATTCCCTAGTTAATTTTTGGAAGCATTTGTGGTTTAGAGTCCGACAGATTGCTGACATTGATCCTATGCAAAGTTATAGAATATATCATTGCAAAGATGAATGGTTTGTAAAAAAAAAAAATGGAGAAAAAGAGTGATCTCTGAGACACAGGGCAAATAATTTCCAACTGACTCCTTTCATTGGCAGTATTTAACAGAAAAGCACAGTAAATTGGGACAGTGGAAGCTAAAGGATCCTGTCAGGTGTAACGTACTCAACATGTCTGTCCGTGATTGATGGTACTGATGAATCTTGTGCAAATGAAATTTTCTAGCATCTTTCTAAATAATATACTTGAATGGCAGTTTTTTAACTTATTAATTTTAGTCAGTATTTTCAGACTTTCTATTTCTGTAGTTGAGGATCTAGTATTCTTAGCAGAATCAGAACAACATTCATGATCTAATATATTAAGTGATTGGGGCAATGAGTTTCTTAAAACAGGGTAAAGATAGAAGTTACCTCCCACAAAAAGATGTTAAAAAAACAAAACAAAACAACTCTCCTACATAAAATATGGACATGTTTAAAAATTTCTCTACATTATCACGATCATTTCCACTCCTACTCAGTTTTTCTCCCTTCAATCTGTTTAAGGTTAGTTTAGAGCATCTTAAGTTCCAAAGCAAAGGGAGTATATTTCCTCATCTTTTAGCCACATTAATTTTAAAATAGTACACAGAGAATAAGCTGCCAATGAATCCTGATCAGTGTGTTTGGTTCTGCTTCTACCTGAGGCTGGATTTGATGATTTTTGTTGGTATTATACAAAGACCTTTGAAAATGAACTATCTTTGTGACCTTTAAAAAATCTTGTCTCTGAACTTTTTTGTCCTTGGGAAGCCTGGAGTTAATAATGCCTATTTTAAAGTGTTATTGTGAAGATTATATGAGATTATATATAACATCTACTTTATACAAAACCTTACTATGTACTAGCACTGTGATAAGATTATCACATAGGGGCGCCTGGGTGGCTCAGTGGGTTAAAGCCTCTCCCTTCGGCTTGGGTCATGATCCCAGGGTCCTGGGATCGAGCCCCACATCGGGCTCTCTGCTCGGTGGGGAGCCTGCTTTCTCCTCTCCCTCTGCCTGCCTCTCTGCCTGCTTGTGATC
Source organism: Enhydra lutris kenyoni (assembly GCF_002288905.1). NCBI lineage: Eukaryota > Metazoa > Chordata > Mammalia > Carnivora > Mustelidae > Enhydra > Enhydra lutris. The sequence goes on along the minus strand of NW_019154086.1, from coordinate 57,706,361 downwards.
TCTGTCTGTCAAATGAATAAATAAAATCTTTAAAAAAAAAAAGACTATCAGATAAATTATTTTATATGTCATCCACAATAAAACAGATATTAGTTGGATTCTTTGCTTATGTTCCAGGAAAAATCAAATTCCAAATCTAAAATCTTTGTAAAATTTCTCCTGATTTTCAAGGAGAATTCTCTAAGGGCTAGCCCCACCCATTGGAACTTTCTTTCTGATATGATCTACACTTAAAGGAATGACCAATTCTTCAGTCTCCTTGTCAGAGATCACTCACACCAATCATTTATGAGTCAAGGGTGTGGTCCTGATGGTTTTCTTTTGTCATGGGAAAGAGTTCTTTAATGTGTGGTACAAAATTTTACCTCTTTGCGGGCTACCTCCCATTACTTCTCTCCCCTACTCCCTTCTTTTTATTTTCTTTCTTCTTAGATATCCTTTAGAACTTCAAATTGGTTGTCTTCTGTTATGCAAAACTGAGTATCCTTTTTTAAAGTTTTGGTATCTGATATTCAGACTCTTGAGATCCCACTTTCTACATCATCATTTGCCAAGGTAGCTTTCTTTTTTTGAAAACAATCCTACATTTATCAAGGTACTGCATTCACATAGTTAAAAATCAAATGGGACTAATGAGTGTATTTTGCATAAAATATAGTCTCCTGTCCTATTCTTCCTCATCTTCAAGTCCTGCTCTCTTCATATATCAACTTCAGTTCTTTTACAGATTTATTCTGATTTTCAATATTTTTTATAAATATTTATGCTTGTATTTCAATTTCTTAATTTACCAATTGGTGTTTTTAGACTTCCTGTTTTGGGAAATCAGGATTTATCACTCTTTACACCCTCTTCTCCCCAGCCCCCACATATATGTATGTCTTCCGTCTGTTCTCTCAGTATAGTTTAGCACATGTTTAATTAACTCACCACACAGTTCCCACATTATTGAATAGTTAAGTATCATTTGCTGTTGAGCCTACTTGTATACTATGATTCTTCTTTCCCAAATTTACTCTATTATTTTACTGTTTTATTATTCTGCTTATTTTCTCCATTTTCCATTTTTAAAAATTCCACTAAAGCTGTCAAACACTAATATTTGTTCAAATGTTAAAATATAACATTTTAGCTTACTTTCCTGGGTTTCTCAACTTTAACTTCCATCTTCACTATTGATTAAAAGAAATCTCTATAATATCTTTAATTTTCAGGAGAACTTTTAAAATTTAATTTAATGCATTTTTCAATGCATCATTTTCTAGTTTTAGAGAAAGACAAGTGTCTCTCAACATTTATATGTTGTGTTAACTTTCTTAATCATTGCCTTTTATCTTTGTTTGTTTCTGTGAACTTTGGAGACTTCCTCAAATGTCTGATAATTTTTGGCATTCTATTTATATTTAAAATTTTGTCACCATAGGCTTTTTTTTTTTTTTAAGATTTTATTTATTTATTTGACAGACAGGGATCACAAGTAGGCAGAGAGGCAGGCAGAGGGAAAAGGGGAAACAGGTTCCCTGCTGAGCAGAGAGCCTGATGCGGGGCTCAATCCCAGGACCCTGGGATCATGACCTGAACAGAAGACATAGGCTTTAACCCACTGCCTACACCAGTGGTGTAGTTGGTAGAGTTCAACATCTCAACAGTCTCTGCTTGAGATTCTCTCTCCACATCTCTCTGCCCCTTCCACTTGTGCTCTCTCTAGAAATAAATAAGTCTTGGGACACCTGGGTGGCTCAGTTGGTTGAGCGGCTGCCTTTGGCTCATGTCATGATCCCAGCATCGTGGGATCGAGTCCCACATCGGGCTCCCTGCTGGGCGGGGAGCCTGCTTCTCCCTCTGCCTCTGCCTACCACTCTGTCTGCCTGTGCTCACTCTCTCTGACAAATAAATAAATAAAATCTTAATAAATAAATAAATAAATAAATAAGTCTTTTAAAAAAAGAAAAAAAAATCGTGACTAAAATTCCAATCAGATGTTCTGTTTAGGGTGAATGGGCTTGTTATCTGATGGCCTCCAATACCGAGGCAGTTATTTCACTGAGAGTTACCCACAGGTTAGTATATGTAAAGTTTAGCTACACTACACAAAAATTCTGTAGTTTTCTTCCTGTTGAGGATGAAGTTATGAGAGACCCACAGTTGAGGATGTGGGCTCATACATAATTTCTGGCTTTTTAGTATCATGAATCATTACTTTTTCCATGTGCCTGTTGTTTCCACATTAGGAACCTTATTGACCCCATTTCTCCAGAGGAAAACATATTCTATCTCTCACATAGCTGAGGTTGGGAATAAGTTGCCTAACTGCACAGAGAAAGAAAGGAAAGTCCTATGTATCCATTTACTATGAGTGTAGGTCTTTAACTATTTCTTCATGTCCACCCCAACTCACTCCTATCCTTGTAGTGCTGACTGATTGCAGAGGCTGAACCCCCGGGTGTACAGTTAGGTAAATTGGCTGGCTTCTGTTTTGGTGCCCTGTGACATGACATAGGCTTTAACTTTCTATATGCTGCCATGTCCCTTATCATTCCTCCATCTACTTTTTCTTGAATATTTGCTAACATAATTCCTCTCATTATTTCTTTCTCTTTCATCCTCTATGTTATAGGTTAATAACATGCAAATTTTTAACTGTCATTTTGGTATAATTTATGAAAGGTTAAAACGAATTTTGTGGTGACCCTGTATGTAACCACATAGTCTCATTTTTTCTAACAATGGCAAAACTTTAATGAGGAATTCTGGTGTCAGCTATTAAAATAACAGAATTATTGATTCATCACTGTGAAAGAGGTATACTGTTTCTTTAACACTTGATTGAGATTCAGTGGTGATAACTGTCCAGAGTCAAATCCACTCAGTAGGTAGCAAAGCACTGAATCAGATCCAGACCTGCCTGATTCTGAAGGCCATGCTGTAGCTATTAAACATCGCTCAGTCCATCATATACCTGACACATCTTAGGTTCTCAGCGATAGCAGCTACTGGTGCTGTCACTCCACAAGGATATTATTCAATGTTTGAGACATACGTTATTTCTAGAATAAGTGGGGTAATCCTTATACACAGTATCTAGAATACCTTATTTTAGGCCTAATAGCACTAGGTAAACCCAAGTAACATTTTTACAAACTTACCGTGATAGGTAGAATAATGCCTCCCCTCCCAAAAGATGTCTACATCTTAATCCCCAGAAAGTGTGATTATGTTAGGTTATATGGCAAGGGGAATTAATGTCACAAATGGCATTAAAGTTGCTAGTCAGCTGACCTTGAGATATCTGGGTGGGTCCAATTTAATCCCAAGAGTTCTTACAAATGGAAGAGGGAAACCGGAGAGAAAGAATCAGAAAGATGGCAGCATGAGAAGGACTCAGCCTGACAATGCTGTCTTTGAAAATAGAGGAATGGGGTTATAAGCCAAGGAAGCAGTGCAGTCTCTGGAATCTGGAAAAGGCAAAGAAATTGATTTTCCCTTAATGTATCCAGAAGAAATGCAACCCAGTCAACAGCTTGATTTTAGCCTTGGGAGACTCTTTCTGACCTCCAGAACTATAAGATAATAATTTTGTTCTGTTTTGTTTTAAGCCACTAAGTTTTATAGTAATTCATACAGCAGTGATAAGAAATGAATACATTTATTAAATAAAATAAAATGTGTGTTTGTGCATGTATGTGTGTATAGCTTATCAGAAGAAAAAGATGGTTAATGCTCACTTGGGCAGAGGTGGGCAAAGGGACATGGTATAATTGAATAGTAACCCTAGAGATGGATGGCTTTTTGGAGAGGAAGGAGTAATTGGAGCTGCAAAGGGCAATTCAGTGGTCATGGCAGAAGGGAATCCATTGTGATCTTGGACACAGACTGGACAGTGTGTCTTCTTGCCCCAAGGTTTTTAAAATTCCCCTCATTTTTCTAGTGTGGAAAGTGTAGACCTTGTCACAGGACATCCAAGTTAGAGAGAGCTGATGCACAGAAGAAGTAAGCAGAAGCAAGCCATCCTTGTAGAATGTGAGTTCGGAGCTGGTGCTCTTCTCTGTATAGTGGGGGGAATAAATTTCCATAGTATCACCTAGTAAACATTATTTCTAAAGTGGCTTTTTACCTTCTTTGGGGAAGGAAGCCAGTATTCTAAGGAGATTACTACATTGACAAAGCAGGGATCAATCCTGCTGGGGACCTCTGGGAGTTAGTGCAGGACACACCTCACAATGTTTCCCTGAGGAGTGAAGGGACAGTGCTCTTTACTTACTGACTTCCCTTTTATCCGTGGTTGAGGGCTGCTCCTGAGACATCATCTCTCTGCCATTTCTGAACTCACCTGAGCTTGGGCTGAGCATTCTCTAATAAGTAGATAAAGCTTCTGTAAAGAGCTGCAAAAGAGTGTAGTACAGGCCCTCAACAGGTATGGGAATGGGCAATACCAAGGATATATGTTCTGCTATCTTAGCAATCATGACACAGTGACGATATGTATAGCATAAGGATCTATGAGATAGCTGAAATTATTATTAGCGAGTTGTAGGAGGAGAAAAAGCAGATTGTCCACAATGGAAATGATTTTCTTGGTCACACTGATTAATAGTCAACTAATTTCCTGAAGAAGGAGGGATTAGGGATTGATATAAAAAACTGTTTATGGGGGCGCCTGGGTGGCTCAGTGGGTTAAGCCGCTGCCTTCGGCTCAGGTCATGATCTCAGGGTCCTGGGATCGAGTCCCACATCGGGCTCTCTGCTCAGCAGGGAGCCTGCTTCCCTCCCTCTTTCTGCCTGCCTCTCTACTTGTGATCTCTCTCTGTCAAATAAATAAATAAAATCTTAAAAAAAAAAAAAACTGTTTATGTTCACATTGCACAGCGTGTCCTATCTAGATGTAGAGATATGGATATGTGGACTCAAATCTAAATACTGTAGCCAACATGGAGGGCCCAAAGGAGATAAGATACATAGTACCCAGTGTGCATCCCAAAAAGGTTATTGTGGTATGGCTGTGTCCTACATTTTTACTTTCCTTTTATAAAAACACACACATACACAAAATAGAGCCCCAATAGGCACACTTTCCAAAGTATGAAAATTGCAGATGTATAATATGTGGTTGAGAATGCAGGTCAAGAAATCGTTTGTATCCTGCTTCCTTCCCTGAAGGTAGAACAGCTGGGAGTATCATCTTCATGCTCTAAGGACTATCATTTAAAGTAATAGCAGTCTCAGACTACACAAATTCACAGCAGGCTTAACTAGCCATAGCAGATGTAATGGCTCAGAAATGAACAATGTAAAAACAAGTCAAAGCCATAAACACTTGGGTATTTGAAGACTAATATTTGAAGACTAGAATCAATTATATACCAAGAACTGGCAAAACAAGATGAAAAATGGTTTCTTTTTGCATGTTTTATTTTCTGTTCTCTTAAGAATGAAGCATTAAAAAGAAAAACAAAAAACAAGAGCTTTGGAACCGTATGAGGGTTCAAGTGCTTTTACTTTAATCCTTACTAGCTCTGACCTTGACCATGTTTTATGAGTCTTAGTTCTTCCATCTCTCAAATAGAGATGTTGCTTTCCTCAGGTAGTTTTTGTGGGAAAAATTGGATTAATATATAAAGCCTCTTTATTGCGGACTTTGAATTGAAAGTCCATCCTTGCTTCTCCTTATTTAATCCTGGGCTTTCTCAAAGTAGAGGTGCATTTACTTCATTGTGATTTGAGTTCAAGCTTGTTTACCGATGTTCTTTTGAAGTTCTGTGTAGTGTGCTTCTGTTGGTACCAAAAAAGAACAGAACACAGATTCTTTCTTTAAGGAGTTCAAAACATAATGAAGGTATAGAAAACAAGTCATCTTAGTACACCGTGTTACATGCCCTAGTAAAGTATATACAAAATATTTTTTTAAAAGATTTTATTTATTTATTTGACAGAGATCACACATAGACAGAGAGGGTGGGTGGGAAGCAGGCTCCCTGCTAAGCAGAGAGCCCAATGCGGGGCGCAATCCCAGGACGTGAGCCAAAGGCAGAGGCTTAACCCACCAAACCACACAGACGCCCCAGTATATACAAAATATTAAAGGAGCTCAGATAATGGGATAATTGATTCTGCTAGGGAAGTAGAAGGGATGAGAGGAGACTAAAGAAAGGAAGTGATATTTAAACTATGCCTTGAAGAAGAAGTAAGATTTGTTATTTAAAAAGGAAAAAAGAGAGAGTACTTCGAGAAGAAGGACTGTCTTAAGAATTATGTTTCAATTACCTTTATATGCAGTGGTCCAAGTAACTGGGCAAACAGTTGTTATGGCCTTTTGTAAGTTTGCCTCCCCCAACTATACCCTGAGTCATTTTGTTGAGAAGGCCAATGGTTAATTTTCATAACTGCCATTTGGGTAACTTTATTGATATTTTTGCTGAATATCATTTTTAATTTATTGGGATTGTATGGAAGGGTATACCAATTCGGAAGCTCAACTTCAAACAAGTTTAACCACCTAGAATGAGCCACAGAACAAAAAATAGTGAAAAAAAAAAAAACTTTGTAGAAAGCCTTTGCATAGGGAAAGAACTATCACAGATTTCATAGGCTTAATTATAAACTTATTTTTAATTCCAGAAGCTATGTTAACAAATTACCAATATGTAAAGATTTAGAGTAAGAGACAAACTTGAGATTTTTGGCTAAGTATGGCACACACACATTTTTTTTTTAAAGATATTATTTATTTATTTGACAGAGATCACAAGTAGGCAGAGAGGCAGGCAGGAGGGGGTGGGGAAGCAGGCTCCCTGTTGAGCAGAGAGCCCGATGCGGGGCTCGATCCCAGGACCCTGAGATCATGACCTGAGCTGAAGGCAGAGGCTTTAACCCACTGAGCCACCCAGGCGCCCCTGGTGCACACATTTTAACCCATGCTTCCCCCTAAACCCCAATAAGTGGACAATAATGTGATTTTTTAAAGTTGTGAATCCACAGTGGTAAGGAAAACAATAGAGGAGATGACAGTATAGCAGATGGAAGAGAGCTAAAATCAGCAGACTGAAGGATGTTGGATCCTAAGCTGATTAAGGAACGAAGCTCAGTAGTAAAGCAAGATGGACACGTGGAGACTTGAGGCATCTTTAATACAGCGAGAGTAAGCAGAACTGAAAAGCAGGAGGACTGTGATTAGAAGGGCTACTTGAGAAATCCCCCCCCCCACCTCCCCTTTCAGCCTACATGGTCAGGAACCCATTGCTCCCTTCCCCTGAATAAAGGCAGGTGGATTTTCTGGAGAGGTGGAATCAGTGAGATTCTGAGTTTAGGACACAAGCATGGGAATTTTAGAGGTGCAAAGTAGGAATGTGTATGTGGGAGAAGGATCAGAGGACTGCTGAAATTTTTTTTTTAATTTGTTTATTTATTTAGAGAGCGAGAGAGATTAAGCAGATGGGAGGGGCAGAGGGAGAGAGAGAATCTCAAGCAGACTCCAGCTGAGTGGGAAGCCCAGACTCAGGGCTTGGATCTGATGACCTTGAGATCATGACCAAGCCGAAATCAAGAGCCTGGTGCTTAACAGACTGAGCCACCCAGAAGCGCCCTGCTGAATTTTTCTTTAAAGCCTTGTAGACTTGTTTATTTTAACAATATGTGAAGAAATGCTTAAAAAGGAAAATCTCTTTCTTCACTGTAGGACTTGATGATTAAGAGATTTTCTTAGGCCTCAAATAAAAATCATTTGAATATTTTGTACCCAAATATTTTTATTCAGATATTACTTCAGTAGTCCAGAGAGATGAGGAGGATATATAGGATAGAAAGATGTATGAAGAAAAATTTTTTCTCCTCACCATTTTATTTACTAGATTTTTTTTCAATAGACTATCAAAATAATGAAAATTTAATTTAGTAGAAAAAACATCCTGATTCCAGATGTCAGAAGTGCTAGAATAGAACTACCAATTTAAAAAATTTCAGCTTGTCTCTGGCTCATCCTCCTGCAAAGAAGTCAGTGATTTATGCTCAGTTTTCTGTCAAATGTAAATAAGATTTGCATCTTGTTCAGTCAAACACATAACAACATTGATTTAGCACCCCACAGTGAGCTGAACAGTGAGTGAAATCCTTCACTGCAAACGATGACATCTAATCTCAGTGCCTCTGACACCTCATAGAAGCCATTTTCTTATTACCAAAGTGTTCCTTACTCCCAAGATGAACTTGACATATTGAGCGTATGACTAAAAATAACCTGATATTTTTGTTAGTCCAAAAGTTTTACTTCCAAGTGAGTATCGTTCTTTCCAAAGTATTCACCTTGGAAAATTGGATGCTAAATAGTACTTCCTCTTCCGTTATATTTGCTTGGAAACCAGAAACACGGTGTTCATTCCTATCCTGAGACTATACCAAGATCATTTGACATCAAGTCAGGAAGTTGCTGGCAGCTGCCCTTGTGGGGAGCATCGTAGTAGCATAAGGTGTAAAAACTTGTCCAGTCACTGTGTTGCTACCCCCGAAACTGATGTGACCTCTGGACAATTCTAGCAGCTGCAGATGTTTTTCCCTGGGAGACTGTTTCCAAAGAGATGAACCGCTGGACTTAGAGATGTTAATAGATCAAGTAGCTCATGACTGAACACTCCCACCGCTTACACCTCCCTGGTCAGATATATTTTTACTTCATGCTTTTATTCTTTCTTGGCTATGCGGAGCTGCAGCCACCGCAGCTTCATTTATCTTAATTTGTCAACTCCTAAGAGGTCATTATTCTGTAAACTTAGTATAGTATCATAATCAATCAGGTAATTAAGATACTTTTTTGTTGTTGTAGATGATGACTTTAATAATGGAGATAATGCACGCGCACTCAGGGCCTGCTGTAGTGGGCACAGAGCATAAAGCAAGCGCACCACAGCACATGCTGAGACTGTGGACAAGAGCATAGTTAGTGTCCTGAGCATGACGGCAGTGGGGAGCGTGATGAGAAGGCAAGTGAGTTGAAGAAGGATTTACAAATTATGGGATGTGGGCACTTCAGATCCTTTAGTCAAATTCCCTCATTCCATAGAGGAGTAATGAAGGCCCGGAGAGGTCAGTTTCCTAAAACAAATGGAAGAGCAGGACTCTGGTTCAGGATTAACGGACCCTTCATTAATGGACTTGATGCAGCCGCCTTTTATTTCTTTATGGGCTCTCTCCCTTTTCCAGGCTTCCAGCTACCTTTGATGTATATAGTTTGCCTTCAGTGCTTTCTTGCCTAAAATCTCCTCTTGTTTTTTCCCTGTCTTTGCCAGAACTCTGTGCTAAAATTTCCCCTCACATTTCTTTCCTCTCAACTTGAAGTTCTTTTTTGTAAGAGGAGAAGGTTCTGAAAGCCTCTGATCTAAGCTGGCATAAAATTGCTCTGGGTGAGGTGAAAAAGCTAAGAGGTATTTGCCTTCAAACCTTTAACAGCTGAAAATGCTGTCAGTAAAATTTCTAGCAATTCATTTTCCTTCTTTTCTTTTTTTTTTCTTTTTTTGAGAAGTCTCCTTAAACCCTTGATAAATAAAACTGTGTTAAAAAGTATTACAAGGTAAGTAATCAGCTCCTTTCTCCTCTCCTATCAAGAAGATTCCTGGGGCGCCTGGGTGGCTCAGTGGGTTAAAGCCTCTGCCTTTAGCTCAGGTCATGATCCCAGGGTTCTGGGGTCGAGCCCCACATTGGGCTCTCTGCTCAGCGGGGAGCCTTCTTCTTCCTCTCTCTCTCTCTCTCTGCCTGCCTCTTCGCCTACTTGTGATCTCTGTCTGTCAAGTAAATGAATAAAATCTTTAAAAAAAAAAAAAAAAGAAGATTCCTTGTGCTGCTTGGAACATGGTTCTTTACCGTCTGATGACCGTAATGCATGGAGAAGACAACTGGAGGAAGCTGAACGAACAATTAATTTCCATACTGGGCCTGCGCTGAGCTTGGAAGAAAAGGAAAGGTCAGAAGTCAAGAAGAGGGCAACCAGAAAGAGGATATGAAGTAGTAAAAGGAAGAAAGTTTGGAGGAATTTTGAGGTATGGGTGAGAAGAGTGTTAACAGCTGCTGCTTGGAGCCGTAATTCAGAAGTGGCGCATGTGGGCAAAGGAGATTTTAAGAAGTTTTTTTGTGTGAGTCATTAGATAGTTATTCCTTTTTTGCGTCTCCAAAGACTAAATTATGGGCTTACCGCTTTTCACATCTTTGTGGAATTGGGTATTGTTTGATTGAGTGCGTCACTGTGCCAAGGTGGGCCTCAAAGCTGGAGCAAGACCTCCTAGTTTCGTTTGGAAAATACAGCTATCTATGTTGATGCCCTCCCTCTTTCCCACAGTGCCGAGCCCAGTTTTTCACTATCTGCATTAATTGGACAAATGACTTTATGGCAAGAACCAAAAGTATGAGATGGTATATAAATTTAATTGAAGCTTATGAACAGCTGAGAAGGGGAAATGGTGACCTACATGCTAGGTGTTTTTACTCTTCTCTGTTTTTGAAACATTGTAAAGATTAACTGTAGCAAATGAAATCTATTGACTTGCTGACTGGTTAACAAATCTAGTCCCTGACCTATGAGATTAAATTTTCCAATAGCACTTTCAAGACACTGTCATTACTATCTTATCCCATAATATGGGTGAAGACAGGTCCTTAATGCACTTATTATACAACCTTAATAAGTATCTGGGGCATCACTGGAGATATATAAAGGACACTTTTCACTCTTCTTGGCACCTCTTTTCCCACCATGACTCAAGCCCTTCATTATCTCCTGGTCTGGAGTGTGACACTAATCTTCATGACTGTTTGTTTCATTGCAGACTCTTTTTTCAATCACAATAAAAACAGAAGTGGCAGGATATTAGAGACAAAATGGGTAGTGCTAAAAAAATTACAGTTTAACTTCTCATTTATCAATGTAATTGAAAGTTACTAGCAGGGTGTGTGGTGCCAGTGTTTCTATCAAGGAATGAGTAATCTATTTATGCAGCATAATTCATCCTTCTGAGCTTCTAATGAGGATTGCTTAATTCCGTTTTTAATCATACCTGACAAATCATCGTTGAAGTTGGCATTGGGCTTGTTCACAGGTGCCATTTCCCTGCTAGGTTGACATAACTTAGCCTCGTCTCCCTCTCTGCATGTTCCTTTTAGGCTTCACTTAATATAACAACAGAAAAAAGAGTACTGGTTTCTTTTAACACCAAAATGCCAAATGTCTCTGGTCCTTTTTTTTTTTTTTTTTTGAAAACTCAGTGCCATTAGTAGCAGCTGCTTTTATTTGTTATTTTTTTAATATTGGAAATATTTTTTATTGACATATAATTATCATATGAGTTTCGGGTGTACAACATAGTGATTTGACCTTTATATACATTATAAAATGACCACGTTGCCTGTATTCCATGTGCTATACATCCTGATGACTTATTTATTTTATAACTGGAAATGTGTATCTTTTGATCCTCTTCACCCATTTTACCTTCCCCACAAACTTCCTCTCCCCTGGCAGCCATCAGTCTGTTCTCTGCATCTATGAGTCTGATTTTGTTTTACTGTGTTTGTTCATTTCTTTTGCTTTTTAGATTCTACATGTAAGTGAAATTATATGGTAGTTGTTGTTCTGTGTCAGACATATCCTACACTTAGCATAATACCCTCTAGGTCCGTCATGTTATTGCAGATGGCAAAATTTCATTCCTTTTTATGGCTGAGTAATATTCCATTATATATATTTGTACCACATCTTTTTTTTTTTTTTAAATCTATTCGTCTGTCAGTGCCTGGCGTGGGTCATGTTGCTGTCTCTTCTGCTTGTCTTTATGGTTCTTCTATCTTTTTTTGTGGAGCAGGTGTTCAGGTAGTCCTCGGGTTCTCCCCCCCCTCAAGTTCTTTTTAGAAGGAATTGTTCTATATGTAGCTGTATATTTGTTATGTCTGTAGGAAGAGGTGAATTCAGGATCTTTTTAAAACCTCCATTTTGACCTGTCATCCAGCATTGGAAATTTTGAAGAAGAGAGAAGCTGTTTTTTTTTTTTTTTTCAAACAGACTTATCCTGTTTTACAAAGTATATGTGCTCCTTGAGCAGGGTCTTGTTCCAGATCTTGCTGTTATTCAGCAATACACTCCAGTCAGACAAAATCCACCTGCTGATGGGTGGTGGGGGAGGATGCTCCAGGTTAGACGCAAGCAGGAGCCCCAGAGCCTACAAGCCGACATCTCATTTGAGAATCTGTCTTTTGCCACAAGAGAGAATACACAATAATGGGAGATTCATAACACAAAGAGAAATGGTGGTTTAATGTATGAATTGTAATATTACAATAATGAGTGTCAGGACCTGTTGTCTTCATCCACTGACATGTGATATGTGAAAGATTTTAATCAGTTAGCTCCTTGCCCCAGAATGGGATTATGAACTCTAAAAAGAGCAAAGTGTCACTTCAGTTTCTCTCTAAAGACTAGGTTCCATGCAGCTCTTCAGTATCCAATTCCTTTAACACATATTATTTCACTTTTTCTTTACAATAATCTTTTGAAGTAGATAATGCACATAACAACATCCCATTTTATAGCTAAACAAACAGAATCAGAGAGGGTAATGTGTTTGTCCAAGGCCACATCATTGGAAGTAATGGACTGTGACCTCAAGCTCAGATATGTCAGCTCCAGCAGTTGTGCCCTTTCCACTGGTGCATGGCATCCTCTTCACGTTAGGGGAGACCAGGCTCTGACAGAATTTCTGCTGTCCCTAATAAGATCTTCATGATGATCTGAGAAATAATACTGTTTATTTAGGGCATCTGTAATTTTTTGGAAGAGTGTGTGAACAAGAACCCCCAAGGCTTTATTTGTAATTTTTATTTATTTATTTATTTTCAGCGTAACAGTATTCATTGTTTTTGCACGACACCCAGTGCTCCATGCAATCCATGCCCTCTCCAGTACCCACCACCTGGTTCCCCCAACCTCCCACCCCCCGCCCCTTCAAACCCCTCAGATTGTTTTTCAGAGTTCATAGTTTCTCATGGTTCACCTCCCCTTCTAATTTCCCTCAACTCCTTTCTCCTCTCTAACTCCCCTTGTCCTCCATGCTATTTGTTATGCTCCACAAATAAGTGAAAAAATTATTTTTATTAAGATATAATGTATTATTTGCCCCAGGGGTGCAGATCTGTGAATCATCAGGCTTACACATTTCACAGCACTCACCATACCACATACCCTCCCCAATGTCCAGCCACCTTCCATTTGCTCTTTATCAGGCCTCTCTTTCCTTACAGACTGTATCAAGTGCAGACACTTTTGAGTTAGGGGATCCTAAGTCCTAACAGTGGGTACCAGATACACTGCTCTAAAATCAGATGTTGATTCTTTGTAAGTATTATGGCAAATCCCCAGTCTCATTCGTTTGCTGTAGCTTATAGAAATAGTTAGCTGGGAGGAACCTAGTAGAGACACAGAGTAACAGTTATTTAATGCAAAATGCACTGAAGACCAATGAACTTGAGCATTTTCTGTAAGGATAATAACTAGTAACTACCAGGGCCTTTCTTTAGATCATCTGAGTCAGGAATTACTGCCTCTGTGAAGGCATTTAAAGATTATTTACCAAAATTTTATTCTAGGCATTACTGATGGTGGTTTGGAGCCAGAAGCTCTTCTAGGTGGACTTGCTCCCTAAGCATTGGAGATTGAATATTGGAGCTAGTTGGGGATTAAGCCAGGTTTCGGCCTCATCTTCAGGATCTGGCATGGTTTTACCTACTAAGTAGCATTACATGGAAAAACTTTGTTTTGTTTCATTTAAGAAAAGTTTCCTTCATTTTTATCAAAGTGACAGGTTGGGTTTTGAAAACTTGGCCCCTAGCCTATCATTGCTCAACCCCAGAGAAAATCCATAGGCCATGATATGCAGGTGAATAGCATATGCAGGAGGTAGGCTAGGCAAACCAAAGGTGGACAAATCTCGAAGTCTGGAGCAAGGGCCCCAGTGGTAAGCTGACTTTTCCTGATAATATCCTTCATTGCCATGAGTTGGGGAGAATGCTGAAACAGGGAGGAGATGGTGAAGTGTTGAAATCAGAAGGGATTTAAAACTGCACATTTTGAAGAATTAAGAGTGGGCTGAGCATATGATCTTATCTACCTTATCTGTTCCAAACCCAGTGAAATTATAGACAGATCTTTTAACCCAGAGATGTTTTGGAAATCATGAAGCACCACCAAGGAAGAAACCATTCTGAAGAATTTCTGGAGGAGTAAAAGCAGATGGGGTCTGATTGGCAGAAAAAACAGAGTAGGAATAAATTTGCTCCATACAGGCACAGAGTTGCCAGTAGGGAAATTTTGCAGAAACTTCAAGCTTAGAGTTAAGTGTACAGCTCAAAAATGGGCAATAGTGCTATCATTACGTTAATTTCTTAGTGTGTACCTGATGTAATGCCTGTCCCCTTAATTCTCCATGCCTCCCTTTTATGGAGCTTTTAGCTTTAGAATATGCTCTAGAATGAGGTGTTGAGAATGCCTCACCAGTTAATAGGTTTCATGTAGACATAGCTCTTATATTAGAGGATGAACAGAGAAGCAGGGTGCACCCTGAGGTGCAACCTTTACAATAGACAGGTAAGAAAAAGGAAGTTTAGAAGTAAAATGCAGCAGTTTTTTACTTCTTTAGAACTTTCCTTACTTTGTAAACTTAGGAGTCCTTAGCTTGCCTGTTTCCAACCAGCCATGCACAATAAGGGGAGTTTTTCAAGACCCTCAACCCATCCATTTATAGAGAACTTATAATTAGCACCCCAGCCCCTTCTACCCACTCCCTCCCCCACAATGGAATACAGGAAAATGTCAGAACCACAGAACTCGAGTTGAGTCCTCACATTAATGAATCTAGATCTTCACTTGTATATAGGAATCTCAGACATTTGAGATAAATTTTTTTATTATGTTGTATTAGTCACCACACAGTACATCATTAGTTTTTGTTGTAGTGTTCCAAGATTCATTGTTTACGTCTAACACCCGGTGCTCCATGCAATATGTGCCCTCCTTAATACCCATCACCGGGCCATCCCAATCCCCCCACAACCCCTCATTTGTTTCTTGGCGTCCACAGTCTCTCATAGAGATAAATTAACAGTATAGACAGGAGGAGGACCATATGAATAAATAGGACCAACTAAAGTAAAAACAGATAATTTTGGAAATAGATTATAACCACACATAAAATTATTTTTTTAGTAATTACAGAAATTAGGGATACTTTTAAATTCATAAACAAGACCAAGAAACTATGAAAAACAAGCAATGAGAAATCAAGAGCAATTTCTATTAAACAAATAATAATATATGCAACAAAAACAATTAAGAAAAAGGCTAACATTTTGGATAGCTATTGCTGAAGAACAAGTTATTGATCTGAAAGTTAAAATTTGAAATTTTAAGGCAAGACCAGAAATATTGAAGGCAGTAAATAATAATTTATCAAAACAATAAATGATCTCGTAACAGACTTACCTAGTCAAACTGTAAGTGTGAAGGTGAATATTCATTTTTGTAGAGGAGAAACCTCATTACTCACATATGCTCTATGGAATAAAAAGGTAATTTGGAGACATGGTCCTACAACATGAAAAAGGAATGGAAGAATGAAGAAGGTATTCATTACAAAGAAAAAAAAAACCCAAAACAATAGAAATTATGTATGATCCATGAAAAGTGAAAGAAGATGGAAATAAAATGAAGAAAAACTCTTCTACTCAACATTATTCTCTCAAAGATTTCAGTGTCAAAGTTTTAATAATACAGTATCATATTTACTTCTCTGCATGTAAAAATGCAACAATAAATACAAGCACTTCACTGCCAAAATGATAGTGATGAAACTATGATAAAATTATAGGGTTAGTGACATAGACAAATATTTAACAAATATTTGTTATTAAAAATAAAATATAATCTACTTACATTCTTTTTGCTGAATATACACCCAAACAAAATGGTAGATCTATAGAAATATTGTGGGTTGGAGCAAAAATATAGTCTACAGTAACAGAAAGAAAACTATTATCAGTATTTAAAATACAGACTTCAGTTCTAATGTATTACACGAGGAAGAGATATTTTATATTGAGAAAAAATAATCAGAAAGTTTTTAATCTTTATTAGCCTTTATGTTCTTGTCATCATTATATCAAGGGATATAAAACAAAGTTTAGTCAGAGAAATAAACAAATACATGACCTTAATGGGAGACTGTAATATCACTATCAATTTCATGCCTTTGAAACTTAGGCATGAAACTTAGGGAATAATAAGGTAATCGTTTGAATAAATAGTTTGTAGAAACAGTTTGAAAAACACAATTCTTGCATTCTGTATAATAGGCACGTTATGTGTAACTTTGTACTGATAAACAGGAGGTACGCATTTTTTCTAAATACCCAGGAAACATTTATAAAAATTGAGCAAGAGTGCCGGGTGGCTCAGTGAGTTAAGCCTCTGCCTTTGGCTCAGGTCATGATCTCAGGGTCCTGGGATCGAGCCCCGCATCGGGCTCTCTGCTCAGCGGGGAGCCTGCTTCCCCTCTCTCTCTGCCTGTCTCTCTGCCTACTTATGATCTCTCTCATTCTGTCAAATAAATAAATGAAATCTTAAAAAAAATTGAGTGTGTTATTACATGCCACAAAGCTAATCTCTACTAATTCTACATAGGATAAATACATAAAACAAATTTTCTAACATAAGCCATAAAAATAGAAATGAAGCAGGAGACTATATTCAAAATAAATTTCTGAAGTTTCTTGAAAGTTATTTTAAAGTGTATTTATCTAAATGGACTAAAGAGAATGCTGAAATATAGTGTTACAAACTTTTCAGAAAATAACAAGGATAGAATCACATGTAAAAATCTAGTGAATGCAGGGTACCTGAATGGCTCAGTCAGTTAAATATCTGCCTTTGGCTCAGGTCATGATCTCAGAGTCCTGGGATTGAGGCTCAGGGTCGGTCGGGCTCCCAGCTCAGCGGGGAGCCTGCTTCTCCCTCTCCCTCTGCTGCTGTCTGCCCGCACCACCCCCCAAGCTTGTGGTCTCTCTTTCTCCCTCAAATAAATAAATAAAATCTTAAAAAAAGGGAGATCAATCAAGTAGAAAGTGAAACATTAGGCATAAGGAATACAGTACAAATACAGTATAGATTTAAAACTTAGAGTAAATACTGTGTGTAACTTCTGTGGAAAAATTTGGAGATTGAGTCATGAGATTAAAAAATACAGATGTTTTATAAAATATTATATCCTAAATAGAAGGAGAGGCAGAATACCCAAGTAAAGAAGAAAACTGAAAAGTCATAAAAAATCTCAACTTTAAAAAAGCATCAGGCCGAGGATTTTACAATAATTTTACCAGGTTTTGAAATACATTATTTAAAATGCTTCTGAGCATTAAATAAGTAGAAAGCTTCTATATTATTCTGGGTAATGCAGTAACAAATACTGCAGCAACATCAGTGGTTTCACATAGAAAAGTTTACTTGACAATCAAATTAAATCTGATGAGGGCATATGTGGGACTTTCAGGCAGTCCTTCTTTAGTGTCAGATTAGTTGTCAGGGCTGCTCATATTTTGTGCCTGTAGTATTTTAGTTCCTTGCTTCCATGTTCACTGAAACGCAGAAGAAGGGAAAATATGGTGAACTGGTGGGGAGATAATGCCTTTCAAAACTTCTAGCTCATTCCAAGACTAGTACATGTGTAAGCCCGAACTGTATAGGCATTCACATATGCAAAATAAAAGAAGATGCAATAAACCGGAAGAAAGAAAAATTTAGATCAATCTTCCTTTTTAACAGAGATGCAACTATTCTAAGAAAAATCTTGACTGAACAAATTCAGCCCTGTAACAGAATTTATCACAAGAATGGGACAGTTTTTTAGACTCAACTAATTATATATTGAGATAAATAAGATAAGCAAGGTGACACAGATTCAAATGGAGAAAAATGTGTTTCCCTATATAGTAGAAATTAGAAGTATACTGAGAAAAATCTCTCTCTCTCTCTTTCTTTCATACACACACACACACACACCCCTAAATGGAAAAATTATAAAACTTTAAGACTTTACAGTAAGATTAAATGAGTTCTTAATAAATGGTGAGAAAGTCCATGTTTCTGAATGTGAAGACTTTGTTTTGTAAAATATCCATTTGCCCAATGTATCTATAAAACATTTGCACTTTCCATTAGAATTCTAATGGGTTTTATAATGGATTTAATAGAAAGTGACAAACTTATTCCAAGCATATCTGGAAGAGTGAATGCACAGGAAGAAACAGCAACTTTTGGGGAAAAAATGAGGGGGTACTTTTGATGCTGTAGTTAAAGCCAAAATCGTTAAAACACAATGTTGATAAGGCCTGAATAAACATGTAATTTAAGAAGTAGAGTATTAACTCCAGACCATACATGAATTTAAATAAAAAGGTTGTATTACAGATCAGTGGAAAAAGCATAGCCTGTGCCGTATATCTGATGATCCATTTGTTTCACAATGTAGGTAAAGCTAGAGTCTCTTTCCTTACCATATAAAAAATAGTTCTAAAGATATTAATAAATGCAATTATGAGAGTGATAGAAAAGTACTGAAGAACATTTTCACACATTTTTAACAAGAAAGACCTTCTTAAAAAAGGCAAAAAACTCAAAAGCCATAGAGGAAAAGGTTTTACAAATGTGACCATATAGAACTGGTGACAAAAACAACAACAAAAAAACCCGCACACACAAAAACCCAAAACCCACCAAAAACCCGTTTCCAGTGTAAAAAAAAAAAAAAATCCATAAACAAAAGGCAACTGAAAAATCTAGGCCAAATTTCTGTAAATATTTAGCAAAGGGTTAGTAAGCATACTGTATGAGAAACACCTTTAAATTAATGAGAAGGACAACCAGTAGAAAAATTGGAAAAGAATATGAACAGCAGTTTAGACAGTAAGAAATAGTAATGGTCCAAATAATTATTAAAAGAATCTTAATGTAATGAGTAATACAGTTGTAGTTTTTAACAGACAAAATGTAATGTGTGAAATTAGCAGGAGTGTGGGAAAATAGGTGTTTTCATTCTCCCTTGGTGTTAATTGGAACTGCTTTTTTATTGGCAGATTGGTGGTATCAACTTTTGAAAGCACATTTACTTCAAATGAGTGATTTCATTTCTAATATATATACACAGAGTTATTTGTTGCAGCTACATTCATGATTATGAGATAGTTATAATAATCCAAACACATATGAACGAGAAGGGATTAAGTCATTGTAACTCAACCATATTAGAGAAGAGTATGAAAAAAACTCTTCTCACTGACATGAAAAGATCTCCACATAATTTATATATTTTTAAGAAATAGAGGGAAGCAGCAAAATAACATGTTAATGATATTATTCAGTTCATGTTAAGTCTGCTTATATGAACATGAATCTGTGTGATCACGTCTGTGTCATTTTTCCCTACTTTGTCTTCATTATATGTGTGAATGCAGAAACAATGTCCGCACAGAGCATACCAAACTCTTAACACTGATCCACCTTTGAAGAAGTAAAAAAGATTCATGGTTTTCTAAAACAGAATTTATATTTTTGGTAACCTTTTCTTCAAAAATGTTACATACATTAAAGAATACTGTTGACTACTGCATTCTTGGTGTCTAAAGAGTGTGATCCATTGAGTAGGGGTTTAATAGTTAAATGTTGAATGAATCAAAGAAGAAAGTTTTAAAATAGCACATAGTCCACCATAATGGTATCCCTAGTCAATATGGTTTACATGAAAATGGTAATAAAGATCCCCTAACAGTAGAAAATATAGAATGCAGACAAGTCGTTTTCATACCTGTCCTATTATCAATATTCTCATCTACAAGTAATCACTATGTTTATTTACAAAGAAATGTAGATTTACTCAGTTTCCTGTTGATGCTTTTTTTTTTCATTTTTTTAACTATTGCAAACAAGTCTTTGATACTATTTTTAGATTGGAATTCTGATTATTATTAGAATATGCATAGGGTTAATTTTTACTAGATGAATTACTAGCTCACGTGAGAGAAACACTTAAAATTTAATGGTTACTGCCAAACTTCTCTCTAGAAAGGTACTCCAGTGGTATATGAAAATGTGGAGTCCTGAAGGTTTTCTAATTTATAACATACTGTTGCAATTTTAATTGAGATTTTTATAAAAATATGTTGAGTAAATTATGGAGAGATTGTATCTTACAATACTGAGCATTTCTACCCAAGTACGTGATATATCTCTCTTCAACTTTTTTTTTTTGGTTGTTAAGATTTTATTTGTTTATTTCAGAGAGTGAAAACAGGAGTGGGGTGGGGTGGGGAGGGAGGGACAGCAGAGAGTGAGGGACAAGCAGACTTCCCACTGAGCAGGGAGCTTGATGCAGGAGGGCATGACCCCTGGACCCTGGGATCATGACCTGAGAACAAGGCAGACTCCTTACCGACTGAGCGACCAAGGCACTTCTCTTTCTTCAATTTTTCCTCTTCATTGCCCCCAGTTGATTTTTATAGTAGTTTTCCTATGGGACAAGCACATTTTTAAAATATATTCCTGTATGCTTATTGCTATCATAAAGGATTCTTTTTCATATATTCTAAATAAATTCTTTACATATTTGATGTTATTGATTTTTATATATTAATTTTGTAATTGCTTTACTATTTTCCTTATCTTTTCAATATTGTTGATTCTCTCCATTTTCTACATATACAGTTCTACCACTGTTAAATGATAATAATTCTTCCTCTTTTTTTCCCCCAATCCTTTTTTTATCTCACTTCCTTTGCTTAATTTAAATGGCTAGGACCTTGTAACCAGTTTAAATAATGCTTATAATAGGGAGCATTCTTGCCTTGGCTTTAACTTTTTATTCTATACACATTGCTTGAGTCAGTAGAAAAATTGTGCATTGCTTTTACATTTAAAAAAATTAAAATGTTAAAAATATTTTTGTGTGTGTGTTCAAAATTATATCTTTGAGCTAAGCTTAACAAGTTGTAGCTTCAAAGCAGTCCAACCAAACATTGCAATACTGACTAAATATCATAAATATCTTAGCATTCTGAAAATTACGCCAGTCTTTGCCTTTTTTGGTTTGTTTGCCCCCCAAATCCTGGTACTAGAAATGAGCATTGTAGTAGAGATTTTTAAAAAGTTATCATCCCTGGGGCAGCAGATGTAATTAACACAGAAAGTATGTTGTTGATATACAGACATACAGAATGTAAGTTCTGCAGGAAGTGAGAGTTACTGCCATGGGTAAGAGCTGATTAAAGATGGGACGTTAAGTGGATGGCCATTAGCAAAAATTTGAATACAAGGGTACTAAAATGGAGAGCACTTGACTCCGGGGTTCATGTGTTCTATAAGATAGATACTCAGGTTTGTTTCGACATTTTGGTTGCTAAAATTAGAACCATTACCAAATCTGCATCCTAGAGAGAAAGTAGATCTAATAAGTGTAATCCCATCATAAAAAATATTCTAACATCCTAGATTGGAAAATTGATCTGGCTTATTACTCTGATTGTGAGATATTTTAGTTTAGACATTTTGGTTTAAAAAGTATTTCACTTTAAGTAAAGAGATCATATTGCTATTATACTTAGTTCATTCCCAGTGGTACAGAGCATTCTAAAATACTCAAGTGCTTTTTATCCATCTTCTCTTCTCTCACCTGACTACTATATTTTGCCCTGCAATACAAGGGACAACATAGAGGGGAAAACTAAGGGTCAAGTTTGGAACAGGGGGTATTTTAGAGAGGGTGGATATATATTCCTTAGAAATATTCAATCTTCATAGAATTGTATAATTACTTAACAGTAGTGAGCTATAATGTTAAGATTGTATTTTGTTTATATATATGTTATGTAATTACATTTAATTGTATGTTTATATTATGTTTATATTTTGTTTATATGTTATGTTTATATATTATATGTATTATGTATGTATTACATATTATGTTTATATTTTGCTTGCATATAATATATATTATGTTTATACATATTATATAGTATTAAATCATTTTTGTTAAACAATAAACTCATATTTTTGAAAAATTCTTTTTAAGAATTAAGTGATGTTTTTGATTTTGTTCTTTAGGATTAAGTCACAAACCAGTCTTAGGATAGACTTTAAAAAGTCCGCTGACAATATTCTTCCATAAACAGATTATTATGTCTCTGATGTGTTCCTGAAGTATAGATGTGAATAAAATAATCAGCAATAATTGGAATGTGTAAGTCTTTATCCATTTTTGTTAGCAACGAATTTATCTCTTCAAATATCTATTAATTGTTCAAAACTATGTTTTGAATACAAAACTGTGTCACTGTTTATTACCTAGGTCTTGCATTCAACACTCTTCTTCATACCCAAAATCTAGGGCTTTGGGGAAGAATTAAGAATAAAGGAATAGAGGAATGCCATCAGAATTTTTCCCTGTGAAGTCTTCACTGTGAATTCCTTGTGTGTTGATGAAGAAGTCCTGTCCATCATCACCTGAAATAGACTAAGTCCTTTAGCACTACTCGGGATCCTGATGGTGCTCTCTGTTGAGACCTCTTCTTTTTGAGCTGCCTCAGCAGCTCTGTGAGTGTTGGCCATCAAGCTACTTTCTCCTGATCTTCTCTGCTATTTATCAGGCACAGCTAACACTGCAGGATGATCGCTGTGCTGGTGCTGACTTCTTTGGAGACCATGGTGCACCAAAGCCACCTTGCTTTCCATATAGAAGTCAGAATAATGCTTCTTTTCCTTCTACTCTCCTTTTCCTCCCACTTTCATTTAAACTCTGTTACTCATTCCAAGCAGAGCTCTTTTTTTCCTGTATTAATTTCCCACTGCTGTTGTAACAAACCTTGTACCTTTAACAACACAAATTCATTATCTTACAGTTTTGTAGACTAGACGGTAGAAGCCAGGTCTCACTGTGCTTAAACCAAGGTGTTGTTCAGATCATGCTCCTGTGTCAAGACTCTAGGGTGGACTCTGTTTCCTTGAATTTTGTGGCATCTAGAGGTCACCCACATTCCTTGACATATGACTCCTTTCTGTCTCCAAAACCAGCAACAATGCATCTCTGACCATTCCATAGTCACATCTCCCTCCAACCACGCAAAGAAATATTCTTTACTTTTAAGGACCCATTTGACTAGATTTGGCCCACCTGTATTATCCAGAATACCCTCCCCATCTCATGGCCCATAACCTTAACCATATCTGTAAAGTCTCTTTTGCCATATTCACAGATTCCAAGGACTAAGATGTGGACATCTTTGGGGTCCATTATTCTGCCAACCTCATTCTGTAGTAGCCATAGAGAGTTTTTGGTATAAAAATCTCCTTTCATTATGTTTTTGAAGTTTTCCCTGGCATTTGTAGAATTCAAGAATTAATCCATTCATGATACTTGAGGATATAATCTGTGAGACAGATTTACTCTGCTCTCTTAATTCTCCTTGAAATATAGTTCTGGGCATGGCCTGTTTGCCATGTAAGATCCAGTTCCTGCCCTATGTTATTTTCTATCTTGTCTATATTTACTGTATTCGGCCTCTTTTATGTTTTCAGGCTTCCAGGTATGTTTTCGTTTGTGGGAGGTGCTGGTGGAATAGTAGAGAGTTGTAGCAATCTAGAAGCCAGGATGTCTATCCTATTCTTCTGCCTTAGGCAGCAGTTTCTGGAAATGGCTGTGTCTTCAGGGTAGCAGTTCCTGCTAATAGCTCTCCCTTTGTAGACCCAGCTCCTACTAGACATACCCTGCCATAGTTCTAGCTCTCTTGTCCTAAGCTTTGAATTTCCCTAGGCAGTAACCTCCCTACTGCATTGCTCCAGGCCTAGAGGTGATGGTAGCTTTCTGTTCTTTCTCATCATTTCTTCATCATGCCCTGCTTGGCTTCTCATCTCCATCACCTATGTGTAATCCCTTCCCTATATTAAGTTCCCTGTGTTTAAAACACCAAGAGTGTTTTCTATTTCCTCACTGACCTCTGACTGATACATAAACAAAATATGTCCTCCTGTGTGAATATTCAGTCCAAACCCTCACACAACCAGCTTACCAGGTGTGCTCAGGTAGTCTAAATCCCAAGGTGGACTGTGGCTGCACCTCCGTCTCAATCTCTGCTATGTGTAAACACAGGAAGAGATTGAAAAGTTCCCGGTGCTTAATAAATTTAGTGGAAGCTCTTATTTGCATTAGTTGAGTATTAACAGAGAGACTCTGAATCAATACGTTCTGAAAAAGATAAACTTTGGTTTAAACTTTACTACTGTATAATTTAGTGGTAAAACAAAACAAAAGCAAAACAAAGTATTATCAGTTGGAGCTAGAGTGTGTCCATATAGGAGTTGGGACTTCTGAAGACAGGTGGCCTGGGAGACATTCCTTGTGTCAGAGTACTAAAGAACTTTCCTGGGAATAAGAATGCCTGCTACTGTAATGGAAGTTACTTGCTGAACTTTAAGTTGAATTCCAATTTGAAGTTATGGACTGAATTTTATCCTCTCAAAATTCATATGTTGAAGCCCTAAGCCTCAATACCTCAACATGTGACTGTATTAAGAGACATGGTCTTGAAAGAGGTGATTACGTTAAAATGAGGCTGTTCTTATAAGTCTGTTCAAATCTCACTGCTGTTCTTATAAGAAGAGGAAATTTGTACACACACAGAGACACCATGGTTGTGTGCACATAGCAAAAAGGTCGTATGAGACTACAGGGAGAAGGTGGCTGTCTGCAAGCCGAGGAGGGAGGCCACAGAAGAATCCAAAACCGCTAATACCTTGATATTAGACCTCTAGCCTCTAGAAATGTGAGAAAATATATTTCTGCTTAAGCTGCCCTATTTGTGGTATTTATTACAACAACCTTAGCAAACCAATACACTTGCATTTTGTGATGTAAATCTCTTCCATTGCTATAAATGTCAATAGACTGCTATATGCATTAAAATCTGGGACGCCTGGGTGGCTCAGTCGGTTAAGCCTCTGCCTTCGGCTCAGGTCATGATCCCAGGGTCCTGGGATCGAGTCCTGCATTGGGCTCTCTGCTCAGCAAGGAGTCTGCTTCCCCTTCTCTCTCTGCCTGCCTTACTGCCTGCTTGTGATCTCTCTCTGTCAAATAAATAAATAAAAATCTTTAAAATATTATGTGAGGTATATTTCTTTTTTGGTGGGCAAGGAAAGAGTAGATGGTGTCACAGAAGAACTGAGGAAAGACCTATGTTCTGTGCCTAGATTTTGAGTTCCAGAGAGAGCTGAAAAGAGGTATTACAATGGAGAGTTCACAAGAGCAGTGCTATGAGGACACTGATGACCAGGGAGAGTTCGAGTGTCCTGCTTTGACTTCAACACCCTTACTCCCACACGTACCTCACTTCAAACTTGTGAGAAATCCTGGAGTTCAGGGTGGGACAGTAAGATTTTCTCACAGGAAAACTAATGAACATAAAAGGTGTTAAATAAATAATTGACATGAAAATTTGGTTTGGATGCTTCAGTTAATGAATTTAAGGAAATAAGAACTTAAAAATCAAAGCCATTTTTAATCTAAGGTACAGATTCCATTGTGATTTTTTTCCCATTTAAGTATTAGTGTCCATATCTGTAAAGATAATTTCACCCCTTTGCACCTGGGCTACTCTGTTATTTCATATTATGTTATGGAAGAGAAAAATGGGCTCAGAGAGTTGGAAACTTGCCCTGTAGTTTATAGTATTTTAAGGAAATAATCCAGTAGTGCTTCTAATTTTCGCTTAGATATCAATGTCTGTTCTTATCCTATGAGAGATGCCAACATTACATACATTTGTCAATGATACTTCCTTGCATGCCATTAAGCTCAATTCAGCATTTGCTTGCTTTTCTTTTTTTTTTTTTAAAGATTTTATTTATTATTTATTTATTTGACAGACAGGGATCACAAGTAGGAAGAGGTAGGCAGAGAGAGGAGGAAGCAGGCTCCCTGCTGAGCAGAGAGCCCAATGCGGGGCTCGATCCCAGGACCTTGGGATCATGACCTGAGCCAAAGGCAGAGGCTTTAACTCACTGAGCCACCCAGGTGCCCCATAGCACATGCTTTCTTGATGCCTACTCTTTGCTACATCCAGATCTAAGAGGAATAGAAAATGCTCTAAGATGTGGTCATCTTCAGTAAGTTGATATTCGAAGTAAGGAGATGAATCCATAAATGTAGGAAATTTTAAGGTACTTGTGCAAGCAAAGATGTGATAATCAATTGGATAGTGAATAATAATGGAGTTGATTACAGTACTGTCAGAAATTTCAACTTGACACTATTAAGGCACTCTTGCAGCAGAAACAACTGTATTTGCAGGAAGAAGTTAGGCAATTCTATTAAAATAACCACTCAGTTATTGGTTTGAATTTTGCCTAAGTGCTGAGCCAATTAAATATAACCCTCAACGTTTGACCTGTATTGGATTTTGATCAATACTTAGGAATTTGTCCTTGCTCTCCTGTAAGTGACCTGCTGTGGCCTCCAGATTTTTGGCTTATGTCTTTTGTTACCTACCTGGCAAAGGTCTAGAAGATAATACGATTCATAGTGATAGCGATAGCTGCTATGTACTTAGCACATGTTATGTGCCTTGCTCTCTCTAAGTGATTTATATTATGGTTATCCTGACAAGCAAATATTATTTGTATTTTACAAATGAGGAAAAATCGTCATCTTAAACATGGGGGTCAAGGTGTTAAGCAAATTTCTCTAGGACACAGGGCAAAGCAAATCTGAAGTAGGATTCATACTTTACTGTGTTGAGTTTTAAAGCCTGCAGTCTTGGCACTGTATCTGGTGGAATTTGAAAGATGGAGACGTTACTGTTGTCTGAGGGTGACAAAAAAGATTTCATGAAAGAAGTGGCATTGCTGTCAGCCTTTGAATGAAGAGTAGCATTTTGACAGGGGAGGTGGATGGAATTGCAGGTGGAGGGAATATAATAGGCAACTAACTATATGATGTTAGGAGTATATTGGAGAAATCATGTGCACTTCAGTCATTCTGGGGACAGTAGAGTAGGTCAGCTAGCTTTGTGTAGATGTGTGGTAGAAATTCTTTGCAGTCCTCTTGCTTTTTTAATTTTGTGAACGATGGGAAGTTGTTGAAAGTTTTGAGCAATGAATAACATGGCAGTATGAGGATTACTTTCTAAATTTTGTTTGAGGAAGTTAATTGGAGATTTTGCTTTCCTGGCATTAATTAGAGAGATCTTAAAAAATAATTGGAAACATTGTTTGGAAACATTGAAGGCAAACTCCTATTGAAGATTAGCTGGGGTATTTGGAGGGTTTCAGTTCAAAAGGGAAACACCTTGGAGCCACTGAAGTAGTCTCCCTCAAAGAAGATGAAAGCACCTTGAAGCTTCTGAGATGGACCTCAGGTGCACAGTTGTAGATCTGGAAATGGGCATAATTTGTACTTTGGTTTAGAGTGCCCAAATGCAGAAGTAGCTGGGGAATAAGCAAGGGAAGGAAGTTAAGGTTTCAGGTCTATATGGTGGCAGCTGCTAAGCCCACACTAATCTCATGATCTGAGATAAGGGTATGACCTGGGAGGTAGGCAAGCATAAAAATGTTTGTTGAATGGTCAGAGCACGTAGCTCTGCTAGTTCACATTTGTGTTCTTGGGTGATAGCTGGAACTGTCTTCAAAAGCAGCCTGCTGAGTAAGCTGCTTTGTCTGTTGTTAGCTCTCACTTGATGGTCTCAGACATTTTCCTTTCTCCCCACTTACTGCTAGAGGTTGCCCCAGCAAGCAGGAATGGCTGTTAAGCTGAAATATTATCATTGCACTCTAGTGTTTAGAGAGTTGTCCATTAAGTTGCCCTTCACTACTGCTATGACTCTGTAGTGTTCTTATAACCAAGTCCTTTGAGAATCCCCTTTGGAACTACATTTTCATAGTATTAGGGGAAATGTGTAAGTCTAGTAACAATAAGCCATTTATTCTTAAAAAGTGCCAACCAATTGGGGATGGTTTTATGCAACTTTTATTTTCTACTGGTAGAGGAAGACCTCTGCTCTTAATTCCTTCTGCTCTTGAGCATAAATAAAATTGGCATTTATTATCTGGTTGAAAGAATTGTTAGGTAAGCAGCTAGAGGTTCATGAGTGGAGGTCAGAAGGTAAAAGAGGGGTAGAGATAGATTTGGATCCTCATCAAACTGCCACATAAAAGTTGATAGGTTTGCAGGGCACATAGATTATAATGTGCACTGCACAACTGGCCAACTTACGCAGGAGCTGTGTGCCAAAAGAGGGATAGTTCCATTCATGACCACTTAGTGAGGAAGAGAGTATTGAGAAAGCACTCTGGAAAATGCTCAAATTTTAGGGGGTGAAAGGGAAAGGAAGATAAACCAGCAAAGGAAAGAGGGAGAAGTCAGAGAGGCACAGCTGGTCCTGACTAGTACAGTAATCATGGCCCATGTCTCCTCTCTGTGATGTCCAAAACTGTCTTCATGTCCTAAGGTATCTTCCCAATGTAAAGTCAGTCCCTCTGTCTCTTTTTCTGTGTGTCTCTCTCACACATACATATCGGTATTTGCCACTCTTGTCAGTTTCATTGTCATTTCAAACCAGTTTATCAAAACTAATGATCTTTGACAAGTCACTGTTTATTCACAGAGGTGGTTGTTCCCACTTAAATTAAACTTAGTTAGGAAACTTTGTTCTCTTTCCTGTTTTGTGTAGAACACTGATTTTAAAGTCTGATCCTCCTCTGAGGAAGGACATTTAGCCTTTGAAATTTGTAATGAGCATAATTTTGTTGTCATTCAATAGCCATATCAACTTATATTATTCTCTGTGAAAAAAAGATATAGATGTTTAAAATGGTTATCTTTACTTTAAAGTTTAAAACCATCCTATCAACAACCAGTCATAATTTGATACCCTGCATCTGAGATCTCTGGTCCAAAAGTTGTATTTCAAAAACCATGTCCTTTGGGACATTTTCTTCCCAAAAGAATAGAATAATTAGTTCCTAAGAAATGACACAGCCACACGTTGTCAATGTAATTAAGTGTGCTGCTGCCAAACTCAGACAAGCCTATATTTCTGTCATTTTGCCTGATGCCGGAGCCAGCATGTTCTTTTTGCTTATTATTTTATAATCACCACTGAGAGAAGCTCAAAGAAGCTTCTTGAATCCCAGGAAAACAGTAAAATAAAATTGCCTACCATCCTGGCAATGCCCCCAATATTAAAACATAGTCATTTAGTCCACCCCTACCACTTGTCTTTTACATCAGTATACCAATTACATAGGGATTATTATGTTTTCTAAAACCAACAGAAGATAGACATTTTTTGTGGCTTTGTTCTGTAATCAATGGCAATGTATTATAATAAGGATCTTTAGTGGTGAAAACCAGATTTGATCAGCCTCTCCAGTTCTTATGCCAAGCCCCAAGCAAATGGTGCATAGATTTGACTCATTTATCCTTGGCTCCTCTCCATCCACCTTTAGCCACCTTTGTTATGCAATGGCATAGCTATTATTTTTGGCTATATGTGGCAGTGTTTTCCTCATTATCTTTTTCTTGGTATCAGACTTTATGGTGAGTAGGTAGGGTGAGGGTATGAACAAGCACAGTGACTACTCTGTGATGGGAACTTGGCCCAAGTATGTAGGGTTTCCAGATAAGACGCAGGATTCCCACTTAAATTTAAATTTCAGATGAACAGTGAATAAGAGGTCTAAGTTATGGTATTTTTTCACCTCTGTAGAAATCTCATCAAATATTGAATGGGATGTGTTTGTACTGGTGTACACTTATAGTAAAGTAATATTTATTGTTTATCTGAAATACAGCTTTAACTGGATATCCTGTATTTTGGTTTGCTAAATCTGGCACCTCTAGAAGGAGTTCCAGAGCTCTTTCTTGCTTGTTTTTTGTCTTTTTGCTTTTTTTTTTTAAATAAACTCTAAAATAATTTGTTGTGAAGGTATGAGAGAAGATTAAATACAAACCCAGCTGATAGACACTTTTCTTGATAAGTAAGAGGAAGGAGTCTGACGGAAAGTAAGCCAAGTAGAGAGAAGAAGATATTTGAGCAGCAAAAGAGATAATGACCTCTGAGTTCCAGCCCCCTTCTCTTGGCCCTGGTTCTTCACCTCTTCCTTTTGTACTATACACTATCCCTGTAGCATCCTATACTATACACTATCCTCACATCTAGGTATGTGAGCCAAAAAATTGCTTTTTCTTGCATGAGCAGTTATGATTTGGGTGTTTTCACTTTTAATATCTGTGTTTCTCACACTGCTTTGGAGTGTGTGGCCCTGCTGTACTGCCCCTGGCCTCCTCAGCTTTCCCCAGGTAATGTGCATTTGCACCTGCTCTCATGTGTGTTGGTGGACAGTTGATCTTTGGTTAGCACCACAAAGGCCTTCTTGAACAGAGGTTTCATGGATAAGATGAGAAGCTGGAACACACTTTTATCTACTGCATGGAGAAACAATGGTGCCTGTAATGAATATGTTATTTATTCTGGAAAACAGTGGAGTCCAAATTTACCAAAGTATGAACACTGGAAGACAAAAGCTTGTGGGGATATAAGAAACAGAAAAGTAGGCACTTCGCTTCATGAATACATCAAGTAATTTTAAAAATCAAAGATAAACTAAACTTGTCAGTAGGAGTTCTCCAGGCAACAAAGAAGACTTCTTAAATGAAGCCTTTAAAAAGTAAAACATGAAAATGAATGAGAAAACTGCAAGCAAACAAAGAACACCTTCTTCTAGGTTTTGAGCACGTTTTGATTAGCTGTCAAGCTGTCTCCCCTGAGTAAGTGGGTATCCACTGTAAGGGTCTGTCTAACATATGGGTTTTCCCACTTGTGTAGAAATCATGTCAGTTAGTTTCAGTTTCACAGGACATTAGTCAGAAACATGTGAAAGCCGTGTTCTAATCTGGCTGTAGGTTCCCCATAGGACTCACATTAAAATCTTTACCATCCCCTTCTGGAGGAAATTGGACGTGCAACAGGATGAATTACCAGGCTAGGCTAAGGCCAAATATTAAGAACCCTAACATTTAACACCATGAACCCATTAGGCAGGTTCAGAGTTTGTGGCAAAAGCACAGATCAATAGCTGAGTCTCAGGTAAGACTGGACAGATTCAAGAAATTGACCCTATGAACCAGAGACTTCCACAGGATAAAATAAATAACTGCCCTTGAGAGCTAATGTAGAGGGGAGAACCCACTTTTGGGGTTCTGGCAAAGAGAATAAGAATAAGAATAAGGGGACAGGGGTGCTCGGATGGCTCCATTGATAGAGTGTGTGACTCTTGATCTTGCAGGTGTGAGTTCCAGCTCCACACTGGGTGTAGAGATTACTTAAAAAAAATGATTCCTTAAAAAAAAAGAAGAAGAAGAAGGTGATTGAAACCAGATTGATCTCTACAGTTTTCCCTGGGCAGAATCTAACATGAACCTCTTTCTTTTGTTTGCCTTTTCTATTCCCTGTGATGCATAAGATTATTGCAGTCAAGAGGAAAGCAGTTAGAAGGCATGTGGGCTGAAGTAGGGAGCAGGGAAGGAAACAGAGGTGAGGGTAGATAGTATCTGCTGAATGCTTTCCAGGAAGGTTCGAGATCACTATAAATAATAATACATAGCCTGCATTACTTTTTCTGTAGAAATAATTTAAATACCTACAAAATATTCTGTATCCAAAGTATTCACAAGATTCTTCACAAGAATATGAGAAATAAAGTGCCTGTGGTGGAATGAGATTGGTGGCATGTTCAAAATTACTTGAGTAACAAATAGCACAGCCTAGATTCCAACCCACAGTATCCTGAGTGATTGTTTATAGGATTCTTTTCATTTTTGTGTCTACTTAATTTTGATATCCCATTCATTTAGGAACATATGATGTGGCCTTCTGTTTTCTGCTATATTATCTGGTCTCCTCTTTAAAATAAAGAGCAGCACAGATATAGGAAGTGGGAGTGTCCAGAGTGCAAGAATCAAACTAGACCTCAAGAGAGACAGTTGTACAGGTGGTTGAAGAACACACCAGGAATTTAGAAATGGCTGTTTATTTATCTTTAAGTTATTTATTTATATTTTTTTAAGAGATAGATGGGGGAGGGGCAGAAGAAGAAGGGACAGAGAATCTTATGCTGCATGTAGAACTTGATGCAGGGCTTGATCTCGATCTCAGAACCCTGAGATTATGACCTGACCCAAAAATCAAGAGTCAAATGCTAACCGACTGAGCCACCCAGGCACCCTAGAAATGGCATTTTAGATGTCACTTAAAGTAAATCTTCAGAGAGTATGAGAACTAAGAAACCATAGAAAGCCATGAAAATATGGACACTGTTAGTAACAGTTAAGGTAAAGGGAATGTTCTTGGTAATGACTATGAACTATATCTGGTGGGAGAGAAAAATAAGAGGTGCGGTTGTCTGTGAGCTCCATAGATACACCTGTTAATGTGGAAGGCAATCGTAAATAAGATGACCCTCCTTGATTTCCATCATTTTAGTTCTGTAACATAATGTGTGCTCACATATGCCAAGACAATTAATGGTTAAAATTTTGAAAATGTGAAGATTATAGCTCATAAAAGTGATCACTCATGGTTGGGATATATGTACCTCTCATAACAAAACAGGAACACATTTGTTAGAAATTAGTTTCAGTTGGGATTGTTTAAAAGGAACTCTGTAGGGTGGCACGGCCTTATATAAAAGGAGACTACTGCTTTAGCTTATGGCTTTCATGATATGTTTTCCTGGGGAAGGTTGCCAGTGATTGGGCCCATGAGATGTTTGTAGAAGTTTCTTGGCACTCTTCTTCCTCCTCTCTTTGTCCAGCTTTGAAGCTAAAAGCAGTTGTATTGGAATGATAAGGGAAAAGCCGAAAGACTTGACAGGGCTGAGCTACTGACCTAAAAAGCAATGTCTTACTTTCCGTTTTTTATAATTTATTGTTTAAATTGCTCCTAGTTAGGTATTTTCTTACTTGTAGCTCACAGCATTTCTAACTGAATCCTGAATTCCTTTCTTGTTTTCTTTTAGTTTTCTAGTGGTCTCTTTGTTGTGAAGATTTTTTAGGTTTTTTTGGCTGTCTGATGTTTGAATCCTCTTCCTATATGAGATGAGTCTTTGTCGGAGACAGAGACAACTTTAAACTACAGAAATTAAAAATGCCAGATACCCACCTTTACTCTCATTTGAAGCTAGGGCTTAGGCAAATAAGGCTCGCTCTGCGGGATGTACCTCCACTAGGTTTTCAGTGTGGACCTAGTGACACAGGGAGACATGAAAAAGGATCATTTTCTGATAAGGGAAGTGGTTGTAGTAAAATTGTACTCCTGGTGAATCAGTGACTACAATAGCTAGGACATTCAGTTTTCTCACCCTTGCGCAGGCAAAAGTTTCCTTGCCAGCCTAGTTCTACAGCTTAATGTGTTGCATTGTTTCAAGATGCATGGTTCTGAGCAGGATAGTCAAGCTTTCCTGGTGATTCCAGTAGATTTTTTTTTTTAAAGATTTTATTTATTTATTTGACACAGAGAGAGAGAGATCACAAGTAGGCAGAGAGGCAGGCAGAGAGGCAGGCAGAGAGGAAGGGAAGCAGGCTCCCTGCTGAGCAGAGAGTCCGATGCGGGGCTTGATCCCAGGTCCCTGAGACCATGACCTGAAACCATGACCTGAGCTGAAGGCAGAGGCCCAACCCGCTGAGCCACCCAGGTGCCCCTCCAGTAGATTTTTTAATAAATTCTTTTTTGCCTCCTCTATTTAATCAGTTATGGCTGGTTTCTTTTGCTTGCAACTAAAATCCCTGCCTGGTACTTTTTCTTCTGTCTCCTCAGCCAAAAGAGTAGAGGTCAGAGAAGAGACAGCCTAGCTACTAGAAACACTTCACCTTTTCTGCTTGAGTACAGCAGTCACCTTCTACAAATGAATTGGCACATTAAATTAGATGACAGGAGAAAGGGAAGAGGAAGGAAAGAAGCCCACACACATTTTTTTAATTAAAAATCATGAAATTTGTGACTTTAAGAGTTTGTATTGAATCTACTGATAATGTTTCCAGGATAACTTTTAAGATGTTAATTTATATGTTTTTTTCTGTTTTTCTGATTGTGTCCTCATTCAAATAGGTAGCCAGGCTCTGTGCTTGTTTTTCTCAAGGAAAAATTGGGTATGAAAAAAATGGAAGTTTCAGTTCCACTTAGATTTTCATTTTCTAACAACCTAGGCCTTTTGATAAGGTTATGCTAGATGCCCTTAAGAGAGAGGAAAGAATGAGTCATGAGAGAGATGAAGGAGAAGGGATTAATGTTCATGCTGAAGAGTTTCCTTTGAGAGGTTTGAAAGGAGGGAAATCATAGTAAGATACCTCAGAGGTCATGTACCCCTGGGGCTAATAATACATTATATGTTAATTAAAAAAAAAAAAGATACCTCAGAGGTCAGAGTAGGGACCCTACTCACTATCAGTGCTGTGATGGGGAAGTAGGACCTCAGGGAGGAATGTTGTATAGATCCCAGACTTGCTGAGAATTCTACATCTCCATTGTGGTGCACACAAGCTGTAAGCAGGAAGAAGGCTGGACCCAGAGGGACCATGTGGAATATTCCTAGGTGGTAATTACTGGGTAGATGGACAATGACAGAGAGGTCACCCGCTGTCATTGTGCTACCTAAAACCCTCATATGTCATTATTACCTTAATAATGGTGCGGGGAGATCACCAGGAATTATCGAAATTGTATTTAGATTATCTTGGCAAGGCGTGAGCAAGAAATCATTTAGTACCTTTATATAAAATAAAGAAATGTACTGTTGGTTTGTTATATAAAATAAAGAAATGTGTTAGTTTGCTGGGCTGCCATACAAAGGACCATGGCCTGGGTGGTTTAGACAACAGAAATTTATTTCTTCACAGTTCTGGAGGCTAGAAGTCTGAGATCAATGTGTCAGCACAGTTGTTTTTTTCCTGAGGCTTCTTATGTTTTAGATGACTATCTTCTCCCTGTGACTTCATGTGATATTCCTTGTGTATGTGTCTGTGCCTTAATCTCCTTTTGTTACAAGAACACTTGTCATGGGTTAGGGCCCATCCCTATGACATCATTTGCCAAATTACCTTTTTTGAAGACCCTATCTCTAAATATAATCACATTTTGAGGTACCAGGGGGAGGACTTAAACTTAAGAATTTTGGCAAGATACAGTTCAGTCCATAACTATATTTTGACTAACTAATAGATATTATGGGAAATAGATTTCCTTTAAATGATAATGTTACTAACGGTGATATTACTAACAGTGATACTGTTACTAGTTCTAAATAATAACAGCAACTATTTCCCAGTTCATATAAGGGATTAGGTACTTTCTAAAAACATTTTATGTGATAACTCATTTAATCCCTATAGTAGACTAACATAAGAGATATTATCATTATGTGGTCTATTCTTGAGAAGGTTCCATGTGCACTTGAGAAGAATGAGTATTCTGTTGTTTTAGGATGGAATGTTCTGTATATATCTATGAGGTCCATCTGGTCCAATGTGTCATTCAATGCTCTTTTTTCTTTATTGATTTTCTGCTTCGATGATCTATTTCTGAGAGAGGCATGTTAAGATCTCCTACTATTAATGTATTCATATCAACATGACTCTTTATCTTGATTAACAGTTTTCTTATGTAATTGGCTGCTCCCATACTGGGGGCATAGATATTTACAATTGCTAGATCATCTTGGTGGGTAGTCCCTTTAAGAATGATGTAGTGTCCTTCTATATCTCTGACTACAGTCTTTAGTTTAAAATCTAATTTATCTGATATGAGAATCACTACCCCGGCCTTCTTTTGAGGCCCATTGGCATGAAAGATGCTTCTCCATCCCTGCACTTTCAGTCTGGGTGTATCTTTAGGTTCGAAATGGGTCTCTTGTAGACAACATATGGATGGGTCCTGTCGTTTTATCCAATCTGCAACCCTGTGTCGTTTTATGGGCACATTTAGGCCATTCACATTGAGAGTGATTATTGATAGATACGTTTTTATTGACATCATGTTACCTTTGAAGTCTTTCTTTCTGTAGATTGTCTCTATATTTCTGTTCAATGCTATTCTTAGGATTTTTCTTCTTTTATAGAACTCCCCTTAATATTTCCTGCAGTGTCAGCTTGGTGATCACATACTCTTTTAAGCCTTGCTGGTCTTGGAAACTCTTTATCTCTCCATCCATTTTGAATGTCAGTCTTGCTGGATAAAGTATTCTTGGCTGCATGTTCTTCTCATTTATTGCCCTCAATATATTTTGCCAGACCTTTCTGGCTTGCCAGGTCTCTGTGGACAGGTCTGACGTTATTCTGATGGGCTTTCCTCTGTATGTAAGGAGCCTCTTTGTCCTAGCGGCTTTCAAGAGATTGTATCTACAATTATGATTCCTCAATTTGACTCTCAGGTGCCTTGATTTTTTTTGGAATCTATAATCTTGGGGGGAGACCATTCTGCCTCTAGTACATGAACACTGGTTCCATTCGCGAGATTGGGAAAATTTTCATGAAGAACTTGTTCCACTATATTTTCTAGACTTCTTTCTTTCTCCTCCCCTTCAGGGATTCCAATAATTCTGACGTTGGAATGTTTCATGGAATCATTTATTTCCCTGATTCTGTTTTCGTGGCTTCTAAGCTGTTTGTTCCAGGCTTCCTCCTGATCCTTTCTCTCTATCTGTTTGTCCTCCAGATCACTAATTCTATCTTCTGTCTCAGTTACCCTAGCTTTGAGAGAATTTAGGTTAGATTGGAACTCATTGAGAGCATTGTGAACCTCATCCCTGGTGGCTTTCAGTTCTGCCCTAACATTGTGAACATCATCTCTGGTGGCTTTCAGTTCTGCCCTAATCATTTCCTTTTGGTCATCCATGGCTTTCTCCAATCTAGCTATTGCCTGGATAATTGTTAGCCTGAATTCTCTTTCCGACATATTGTCTATGTTGATAGCCATTAGCTCTGTTGCAAAAGGCCCATCCTCTGTATTTTTCTTCTGTCAGGCATTCCTCCTCCTAGTCATTTTGGTGAGAGATGACTGAACGGATGTAGCTGGATGTATCGACCATGGTGCAGTCAAGGTGCACCCTGGAATGCTTCTGAGCAATCAGGATTCCCCACCCAAACGAGAGAAAAAAGAAAAGAAAAAGAAAAAAAAGAGAGAGAGAGAGAGAGGAAAAAAAGGGAAGATAAAAGAGAAGGTTCAGCCAAAATGGGCCCCAAGGTAAGATTTATGAAGTATACAAACAAAAACAGACAAACATAAAGACTGATAAAAGTATATGACAAGAGAAAAAATATATATATATAAGCAAATAAAGGAAGAACCTCGTCAAAAAGAACCCCAAGTATAAGATTTATATACTATCAGGACAAACACAAAAACACAGAAACGCTGGTGGAAGAAAAAGATGGGAGAGTGTTTATAAATTCTCAGTGTGGACGAGGAAGTTTATTTTGATTCTTCTTGGATGTATCTTGATATCTTTGTTAAAGGACTCAACTTTCCTAAGATAAGGGGGGATTAAAAATTGGTTTACCTATAGGGGTAGCATTGATTGGGGAAAGGGGATTACCTTGAAGTTTAACTCTATATGAATATTAGAAAATAAAAATAAAAAAGGAATAAATGAAACTAAACTAAACTAAAATTTAAAAAAAATTAAAAAAATAGAAATTCAAAAGAAAAACACAGGTGTATGTATCAAAAAGTTCAGGTTAGAAGGTTATTATGGAATTTGATGTACTGGACAGCTCGCTGTGATGGTAAATAGGTTAAAAAATTATCTATATAAAAAAAAATGAACCAGAATAGTGGGAACGAGTTAAAAATAAAAGTTGTATCTATGAAGTAGTGGCGGTTGTTCTCTTGTAGTCTTTTTCTTTTTTTTTTTTCTTTCCTGGTTGGTTTTCTGGGGGAGGGGCCTGCCACGTTGGTTTTCAGTCAATGATGTTCCCTGAGTTAAGTCCTCCCGCTCCCCTCAAGGGTGTGGGCGCTGAGGAAACTGGTTTTTTCAGGCTTTTGTTCTCTGGAAGTTTTGTGTTTATTCACTTTTTTTCTCTCACCTTGACCACTTTTGATGGTTTTTGGAGGTTTAGAGGAAAGCAAACTGCACCTGACCTCCCTCTCAGAGAGAAGCCTCCGTCTGCTCCCCTGTGGGTGCTGCAGAGCCCATATAAATTCCCCCTTGGCCGCTGGCAGAGCAGGTTCCGAGTCGCAGTCCCTGGGGACACAGGATCTTCTGCTTGTACCCAAAACCACGGCAGCAGCGGCTGTCTGGGCAGCTCCAGACAGCTCAAGAGGTTCCAAGCAGCGATCCACACTGAGATTTTCCCGCTGGCCCGGGCTGGGAGTGCCCGGTCTTTCTGGGTCTAAGAGCGCCGGCCTTGTGCGCACCTCTCTCAGGGGAGGGTGTGGGTTGCGCGCGTCTCAGGCTCTGATAGCAGGGCACGGGTCTGAGAGCACCAGCCTGAGCCTTCGCGCACCTCTCTCAGGGGAGTGTTTGGGGCGCGCGCTCATCTCAGGCTCTGATAGAATGGCGTGGGTCTAAAAGCGCCAGGCTGGGCCTTCGTGCACCTCCCTCAGGGGAGGGTGTGGGGCGCACGCATCTCAGGCTCTGTTAGCACGGCTCGGCATTCTGCCGTCTGGCGAGGCTCCCAGCCCCTCACAGGAGATGGACCCCACGCGTTCTCAGCGCACTGGCAGCTCAGGGACCAAGACCTGGTTTCTCCACCGCACTCTCTCTGGCTCAGCACCAGGGGAGGCTGTCCTGGGTCCGGGGACTTAAGCCCCTGTCGCTAGCCGCCCCGATTCCTGCAATTTCCCCCCGCGATCCTTTGCTCTTTTTGAGTGCTTTCAACCAGACTCCAAGTTAATGCTGGTCCCCAGACGCAGGGCGCTCTCGTATTGGGGTATTACTTTCCAATCGGTCGCCTCTGGTGGCTCCCTCCCCCTTTTGTTTATCTTCCAATATCAGTCTGACATTCCCACTCTGCTTTACCTGCCCACTGGCGTCTTCTGCCCCTGTAGAGATCCAGACATGTATAATTCTGATCTCAGGCTGATTTCATGGGTGATCGGAGTTCTTTGGTAGGTAATCCGCTCACTTTAGGGTACAGGTTGAAACGGCACCTCCTCCTACTTCCCCGCCATCTTGTCTCCAATAGTAAGTCATTTTGATCAGAGACCTAACCAAGGATTAGCGCTCATCAAAGTGCAGAGTGGAAAGGCAATCAAATCTTTCTTAATAGCATTTATTGTTATGTGAAAACATTGTAAGGTATAAATAATAGACAAATAGTGTTTATTGCTTTAATTATTATTA
Source organism: Enhydra lutris kenyoni (assembly GCF_002288905.1). Lineage (NCBI taxonomy): Eukaryota > Metazoa > Chordata > Mammalia > Carnivora > Mustelidae > Enhydra > Enhydra lutris. Next base: position 57,666,913 of record NW_019154086.1, on the reverse strand, counting down.
TTTTATTATTCAACTTCTTTGGTATAATCCAAAGGTGGTAAGTTAAGAGTCACTGAAGCCAAATATAAAACTAAGACCAAAAAGGAGAATTAAGGCTTTGAAATATACATACAAAAACATTTAACAAAAAGGGTTAGACCAATTCAACTTAATCTTGGCTACATGGTACCTTTGCTAGGAGGCTTCCAAGTAATAATGTCTGGCTCTACCAAGATCAATTAAATCTATAGTTCCAGAGGTGAGACCAAAGTATTAGTGGTTTTTGAAAGCTTTTCAGGTGATTTAACACAAATTTAGGATTGAGATCCCATGAGTTATATAGGAAGAGAGATCAGGATTAGTCAACTCCCTGCAGTAAAAATAAAATGCATGAATAACAGTGGATTAAATAAGACAGAAGTTTATTTCTCTCACTTAAAAATATTCTGTTGGTAGGCAATCCAGGGCTAGTATGGTGGCTCTATGGTATTATCAGATACCTTGAACCATATCATCTCTTTTTCAGGACATGAATTTCATTCACAATGTCACCTAATAGCAAGATTCATTATTTATTTATTCACCTAGTATTTATTGGGTACCTACCCTGTGGCAGGAACTGTTCTAGGATCTCCTGGTATTTTAGATGGAGTGGCTACAAAATATCTGGCAGAGAAGATGATAAAATCCCAAAGAATATCAAGGGGTAAGCCATTGCAGATACCTGAAGCAAAAGTGTTTGAAGCAAAGGAAAGAAGCAACAAAATCCCTAAGGTAGGAATGGGCCTCATGTATTTGGGAAAAAGCAAACAGGTAATATGGGTAGAGTTGAATGAGTGCAGGGTTGGATAGGATATGAGAGAGATTGGGGAGAGGGAACATACTGAGTAGGTGTTATAGGCTACTATGAAAACTTCCAGTTTAGCCTGAGGGTAGGGGATGGGAGACCTTATACAGAGAATTGACATGATATAATTTTTATTTTAATTTCATCAGAATTACTTCTCACTGCTGTGTTAGAGAAGAGATCTGCTAATTGACCAGGTGGGAACAGAAGAGTAGTCAGAGAGCTATTGCACTTATCATTGTGAGAGGGGATGTGGCTTGGACTAGGATGGCATCTGTGGATTTGATAAGAGTAGACTGATTTCAGGTTTAGTTTGGAAATAGAGCCAACATCATTTGTTAAGATAATGAGGATGGAATGGGAACAAAAAAGAGGAGTCAGGATGGCACCAGAGGTTTTGGACTGATGAACTGAAAGAGTGGAGTTGCTATTTACTGAGATGGGGAAGACCAAAAAAAAGAGGAAGGTTGGGCTCAAAATGAAGAGTTTAGTTTGGACATATGAAATTAAAATGCCCATTAGATGTTTTTATCAATTATCAGTTCACTGCTTCTCAGTCCCAAAAATGCCTTCTGATAAACAATAGAATTCCTTTAAGTATTTCTTCTTTAAAGTGAGAACAGTATTAAGCTTTTTAAATAAAGAATGCTAGAGGCACATTGCAAGAGAAGAGGTGTTTTTTTCCTTGCTATTTTTTGTAGAGAGTGGGTACTGGCAGCGTGGGTGTGAGAACATCCAGTGGAGCTCTTTTAGCACTGGAACCAGAACCTGGCCCCTCTATGACATTGCATTTTCAGTCTGCCAGTAACTATTTTGTAACCTTCTTTGATGTGGAACCCAGAACCCCCATTCTCTGAGGGGCTTCTTCTCCTGCTCATGCCCTGACTCCCCCTGCAGGTCATTGACTGATGATTATTTGTTCCCATCTGTTCTCCAAAGAGTAGCTTATTGCTTGTCCTGCAACTCCAAACTAGTTCTGGTCTTCTCTACTATCAGAAAGCCTGAGCTACACCTTCTCCAACAAGGTCTGAACCGCTTCCAAGTTTGCCCTTCATTAAGTACACTCTCTAGGATACCAGGGATACCTCAGTCCTAAGATATCATATTTGTCACAGTTGTTCTTTTATAATTCCTCATGATTCTTTATTTGACACTTCCCTTTTTAACCTACTGCATGGTTTCTATATCCTGGTTGGACACTGCTATAACTTCCAATTGGAGATCTGTGTAAACAATTGGCTATATAAGTTTGGAGTTCACAGAAGAGGTCCAGGATGGGGATACAGATTTGGGACCATAAATATATAGATGATGATGAAAGTTGTGAGACTGGATTAGCCTTCAATGGAAATGAACTTAAGACAGACACAAGACTGAAACTTGGCCCAAAATTTAGAGGAGGAAGAACTAAGGAGGAAGTAGCAGAGGAGACTCAGAAGGAGTTCTGAGAGACAGAGAGATTTTCAAGGAGGAGAATGTGATCATCTGTGTTCAGTGCAGCTAGTTGGTCAGTTAGAAAAATGGTGGGGAATTGCCATTGGATTAAGCAATATGAAGGTCTTTGGTGTTAACAGTAGTTTTAATAGAATGGAAGGAGGTAAATTCTAATTGGGAAGAATCAATGAGAATGAGACAAAGAAATCATAGACAGTGAGTATAGAAATTCTTTTTTATTATTATGTTCAGTTAGCCATTGTATAGTACATAATTAGTTTTTGATGTAGTGTTCAGTAATTCATTAGTTAAGTATAACACCCAGTGTTCATCACAGCATGTGCCCTCACTCTTTTAATGAATTTTTGTATAAAATAAAAAAGAAATATGGGTTAATGGATAGTGGAGAATGTGGGGTCAAGGGAAAGAGGGTCCTCTTCTTTGAAGAAAGAAAAAAACCCAATATCTTTTATGCTAATGGGAAAGTTCCAGTAGAAAGAAAAACAATGATAGTGAAAGAGACAGGGGAAAACTCCTGGATTCCTGGAGTAATGTCTGAAGAGAGGAGGGAGATGGAATTCAGGGTTGAAGTGTTAGGCTCCTCCGTAGTCACAAGGGAGTAGACAAAATACCTGGGCACAGATGCTTTTGTGTAAGTGGTGAAAGCATGCAGAAATATTCTTTTTTTTTTTTTTAAGTTTTTTGACACACAGAGAGAGAGATCACAAGTAGGCAGAGAGGCAGGCAGAGAGAGAGAGGGGGAAGCAGACTCCATGCTGAACAGAGAACCTGATACCGGGCTCAATCCCAGGACCCTGGGATCATGACCTGAGCCAAAGGCAGAGGCTTAATCCACTGAGCCACCCAGGCACCCCCAGAAATATTCTTTTGATTAAGTCTATTTTGTCAGTGAAATAAGAAGTAAGGTCATCAGCCCAGATTAAAGGGGGGAAGGGGCACTATAGGCTTGAGAAGAGAGAATATATGATGTAATGTATACGAGTGGAAAAATGCATTAACTAAAGAAATAAACAACTCGTGGGTAAATTTAAGAATTAGTAGTCATGGAGGAGTTGGAGGGCAGATGATAGAATAGGAAGCACCAGAAATCTGTCTCCCCACATAGACAGTTGCTGTGGCAGAATCTATTTGATGTACTTATTTTGGAACTCTGATCTTTACTGAAGTCTTGCAGCTTCCAAGTGATGGCTTAGACAGTAATTTGTGATTAACTTCAGTCAGCTTCAGCTCTTAGTTCATTAGCGGCTACCCATCCCTCATCCCCAGCCCCATGGCAGGTAGCTGTGCACACATTCCTGAAGTAATTTGCATGTTGCTTGCAGGAGACACTGTGAACAATAAGAATCCTGTCACCAGGATATCAAGGATTTGGGCTCTGGCTGCCACCTGCTGCATCTGATTGTAGAGGTGCAGACACAGAGACAGGTAGCCATTGTTGCATACCTCTCCTCCCATTGTTGTAGATACCACCCCTGACAGCTGAAGTGACTTCCAGGGGATTTAAGAGTCGTCCCTGCTTCACTTTTCTCATTTTACCCTTTGGGAGCTGTATATTTGACTATGATATCAGCTCCAAAGCAGCCACATATATACAGAAATTTAGAAAGTCATCATGTCTGCCCAAGAAAAGACCTGAGAAGACATTAAATCTATACCCTAGACTGATCCCTGGCACAAGGACACTGTACAACGATCCAAACAAAACAAAACAAAACCCCCCAGCAAACCCCGGAGAAGAGGGAGCTTCTGATCTCCATAGTTATCACATTATAAGATTCAAATGTCCAGTTTTCAACAAAAAACCACAGAGCATACAAAGAAATAGGGAAGTATGACCAATTCAAAGGAGAAAAATAAATCAATAGAAACTATCCTTGAGAAAAAGTAGATGGAGACTCACTAGGCAAAAACAAAAAAAAAAACCAAACCAAACACCCCAAAACAAACTCAAACACATAAAAAACTGTCTTGAAGATGCTGAAAGAGCTAAAACAATGTGAAGAAAGCTAAGAAAACAATGTATGAACAAAGTCTCAATAAAGAGATAAAAAAGGAACTAAAGAAATTCTGGAGTTGAAAATTATAATAACTGAAATGAAAAACTCAGTAGAAGAGTTCAGAAGCAGATTTGAGCATCCAGAAGAATCAGTGAGCTTGATGATAGGGTGGGCAATTGAAATACTTAAGTCTGAGATACAGAAAGTAAAAAGATTGAAGAAAAGTGAATAGAACCTAAAGGACTTTTGGGACATCATCAAGTGGACCAACATGTGCATTGTGGGAATCCCAGAATGAGAAAGAGAGAGAAGGGGGAAGGGATTGTTTGAAGAAATAATGTCCAAAAATTGATGAAAAACATAAATAGAAACATTCAAGCAACCCAGCAACTCTAAACAGAATAGATTTAAAGAGATCTACACTGAAGAACATTGTTTAAAAAGAAGAAAAATATTGAAAGCCAAAAGAGAGAAAGAAAAAAAAAAAAAGCAAAAGAATCTGGAAAGCAGCAAGACAGAAGTGACTTATCAAATGCAAGAGGGTCCCCAACATGATAATCAGCATATTTTTGTCAGAAACCTTGGAGGTCAGATGACAGTGTGATATATTCAAATTGCTGAGGATAAAAACTATCAACCAAGAGTCCTAGCAAAACTGTCCTTTAAAAGTAAGGGAGAAATGAAGATATTTCTGGATAAATAGAAGTTTATGCTAAAGGGAAGCCTTCGATTAAAATGAAAGGACACTGGAAAGTAACTCAAAATTGTATAAAAAAATAAAGATCTTTGGTAAAGGTATTTACATGAACAATTATATGAGCTGATGTTACTGTAACTTTGGTTTGTAGCTATACTTTTGTTTTCTACAGTATTTAAGAAACAAATGAATAAAATGAATAATTTCTAGTTTATGGTTTTGGATACACAAGGCATTAAGATGTAGTTTATAACACCAGTGACTGAAAAGGGGTAGGGATGGAGCTGTATAAGAGCAGAGTTTTTGTATGTTACTGAAATTAAACTGTTGTAAATTCAAATTACAATATTATACCTTTAGGATGTGGAATGTAATTCCTAAGGTATCCGCAAAGACAAGAAGTAGAATAGTGGTGGCCTAGGGCTGGGGTGGTAAGTGCAGGGAGTTACTGTTTAATAGGTAAAGAGTTTCAGTTTTGCAGGTTAAAAAAAGTTCTGGAGATGGATGGCGGTGATGGTTGTGTGACACTGTGAATGTACTTAATGCTACTGAATTATACACTGAAAATGGTAAATTAGTGAATTTAAATTAGTAAAAATTTAAATTTAGATTAGTAAAAATGGTAGATTTTATATTATATATATTTTAGCACAGTTTTTTTAAAGATTTATTTTAGGGGGAGACAGAGAGAGAGAGTGAGCATGTGCAGCTGGGAGAGGCAGCGGGAAGAATCTTCAAGTAGACCCTTTGCTGAGTGCAGAGCCTGACTTGGGGCTCTTTCCTACAATCCATGAGATCATGACCTGAGCTGAAACCAAGAGTTGGATGCTTGAGCCACCCAGGTGCTCCATAGCACAATTTTAAAAGTAAGTAATTTGAAATAGAGATCATAGGCATGAATTTAAGATGAGAACCTTCATTATGGTTTTGTATCTTTTCTGTACTCCAGTTTAGTTGTGTGGATACGGGTGCAGAGCCAGTAAAGACATGAGTTTGTCAAGGTTATAAAACAAGACATGAGAAAGGGGTCAAAGAGTTAGGAGTACGTGAAGGATGATTTTAATGAGTGATTGTAGAATAAAAGCTGATGGCTAAAACTCTAACCATTAAGATCAGGCTGGTAACAGAAGGAAATAGGAGACAACAAAATAGCCCCTTTCCTTTAGGCAGCCTTCCTGGAAGTCCCAGACACTTACGGTTTATTGACCAGGCATAGTCATGTGCTATACATTGCTATTAAGGGATTCTAGAAAATCCGTTCTTTAATTCTGAGAAGCAGTGTGCCATGTTTAAAAAAAAAAAATGCTATTTACTAAAGAAGAAGGGGAGCATGTATGTAGAAAGCAACTACCCTTATCTATCACAGTACGAAATAATGTGCTATGTAGTGAGTCTCTTTGGGAAAGGACCTCAGAGGAAGTTGTTTTAGCCTGGGGAAAGGCAGTACTCTTCTTTAATCAAATCTAAGCACAAGGCTATTTTGGCAAAAAATGTGGGTGAGACAACACCTTTTTTTTTTTTTTTCTCATCCATTCATCTTCTTTCTCCGTCATGCTTATCTTTTCAGTCATAAGAATCTTCATGTATTTCTCTTCCCTCTACTTATAGTAGCCTTTTTTCAGGAAAAGATCTGATAAGCCCAATTTCATTATGGTTTAAATGATTGATAAACTCATCTGAGGAGTGTAAACATTTTTAAAGGGGATGAAACCTTAAGCTGAAAGGTATGACATCACATTGGGGTGGGTTCCTAGCTGAGGAAGCAGAAATAATTTAAGGGATATGGGGAGCTTCCTGTAGCCTCTGTTAATAATGCCATGTTGGCCATCTCTATCTCAATGTTTCTAAAGATACCACTGGCCAGACCTACATGGTTCAATCTTTCAGACTGTTAATCTGGCAACAGTTATTAAATTCAGTTTGAGACCAAATAAAAAGGAGCATTTTACAATTGGATTGAATAAAGGTTAATAGCCTGAAAGATGCAGAAATCACGATCAGATAGTCATGGGATTCAGACTTCTCACAACTCAATCAGTGAATGCTAGGAAGTTGAGTAACCTCATGGCATGCAGCAGAATTGGCCCAGGACATTGTTTTGCTTGTGACAGAAGCACATTTCCTTTTATGCTCATTGAATAGCCAGATAGAATTGACTGATGGTTTGCCACATGCCACCATGAGATATCTTAGCACATCTGATAGACCACAGAATAGGAATGCTGCTTAACATGAATTTTATTGCATCTCAGCACCTGCTTCAGCCAACAGTCATTACTATCTAGGGAGGCTGTGCTCAGATTATCATTATTCCTGTATCTTTGCATTTGTATTCTGCTGACTACTGTGCAAGGTAAAATTGATAAATGGTGGGTGATTGTGAGTGGCAGAAACCTGTGGCTGCGTGTCCTTTGCAAGCCTGGAATATTAGGAAAGGTTGGGGAGGGGGTTGTTTATGTAATTGGAATCATTGTCTAGGTATACCAGCCTTTCTGTCTCTCTCTCACTCAACCTCCTTCCTTCCCACCCTCCCTACCCCATCTCTCTCTGTCTCTCTTATTCATTAATTTTTGTGAGGATTTTTTTTTATTTTAATAAGATAGAGGGGGAAATACCATATATAACCAGGATGAAAATTATGCAAAAATATCAAAAAATCTGAATAATCAGATAAATGCTAGAATTGTAGAATCCCATGCATTAGAGTTAGGGATAATATTTACTCAGGATAGCCAGACCAGTCATTTAGATATTGAAATACCCCCTTACCTAACGTTACGTATCTATTGACCCTTGCCCCCTGAATATATCCTTGCCGCAAAGCCCCTTGGTGGGTCCTTAAGGGTCCTAAGACTCTTTAAATTGCTTCAGGATCTAGAAACTAAAGAGTTAGATCTTGGAATGGCAGGGGCAGGAGGAAACAGCTCCTTGTTTCATGTCATTGTTCTAAACCTGTGTCCCATCAGTTCTTAACTGCTAGAATTTCTAACTGCTAGGATGCCCTTCAAAGACTCAAACAGAAAAGGTTGCTGTAGGGTAGAAAAATAAAATGAGCTGCTCCTATGTAATATGTTTGTTCTTAGGTACAAAACTGGGCACTTAGCCCTCTTGGGCATTTGGTAAAAATCTGAATCAATATTCTTTCACTTATCGAACTGTTTTTAGTCAGGGAATAGTGACTCTATCGGAGTAGATAAGATAAAGCAAAAGGACATGCTCAATCCACTGGTCAAGGACCCCTACAGATCTAAGTGACAATTCAGCTCATTATACGTGATCTGTTAGAACCCTGGTAGTTTGCTTGTTAACCTGTAAAATGGATTTACTACTGTATATCATTATTTGTAGGTGTCCTTTTATTAGAAGGTCCCTGGAACTCCCAGAGGGATTCAGATTTTACCTTTTGGATATTTCTTCCCTCCGGAATTCAGTAGGCATAAAAATGTTTCATATCTTTACCAGGATTCATGTCTTTTCAATCATAGTTAACAATGGTATTCTTGACAGAAACCGCATCCTCTGCCACTTTATTATGTGCATTTCTTTGAACCATTTTTACGCTGTGTGTGATTGGGTCTGTACAGATTAAAATAGCACCAAGAGAGCCAATTTAAAGCTGGGGATGAGTGAGCCTGAGCAGTAGAGACATTCTGGTACACGCACACATCATAAATCCTGTTGTTAAGTTTGCAGTGGGTGTGATGGAATGTGCAGCTCAGACACTTTACCCTTGTTAGTGCAAAAGTAAATTATTAGGGTTCTCACAGAGCTCCAAGGGGAATAAAGGAGGAGAGGGAATGGAAAAGATTTTCTGAAGTTTGATAGCTGTCCCCCTTGGCATCCCAAGATGCAATACACCAGTCAGAAAGGCTAGCATCTTTGCTGATTTTAGCCTTGTATGCTGATTAAATACATGGTATTGTGTAGTAAAAGAAAACCTGAATGGATTTCAGCACACTTAAAATGAAATAAGAGGGGCGCCTGGGTGGCTCAGTGGGTTAAAGCCTCTGCCTTTCGCTCAGGTCATGATCCCAGGGTTCTGGGATCAAGCCCTATGTTGGGCTCTCTGCTCAGTAGGGGGCTTGCTTCCTCCTCTCTCTCTCTTCCTGCCTCTCTGCCTGCTTGTGATCTCTGTCTGTCAAATAAACAAATAAAATCTTTAAAATGAAATAAGAGTTAGAAACAAGCCTTCAATAAACAGTTCATTGATGAGATATGGTAAATGATGGAAAATTGCTGTAAAGATTAGGTTTATGATGACATGTTTGGGAATTAAATATCTATTTTCTTCTAAATTTCATATTGTTAAATAACAGACATATTGACCTTATATGATCACCCGTTAGAGCAATGTTTCTCAACTTTGTAGGGACATTAGAATCTCCTGGGCAAGTTGAAAAAATACTGATACCTTCGTCCTACCTAAAGATTCTGATTTATTTGGTCTGAGCCTCAGAGTTTCGCAAGTGTCTCTGGTGAATTAAAAAAAGGAAAAAAGTCTCCATTTTTATTGAGTTATATTTGACAGAATTGTAATGTATTTAAAGTATACAATGTGATGATTTGATATATGTATATGTTATGAAAGGATTCACACAATCAATGTTAAGTAATGTATCCATTGCCTCATGTAGTTACTTTTTTTTTTTTTTTTTTTTTGGGAGGGGGGAGAACACTTAAGATCCAGCTCTCTTAGCAAATTCCAGTTTTACAACATGTCACCATGATATACATTAGATCCTTAGAACTAGCTCATCTCATGACTGACAATTTATACCCCTTTACCAGAGATTTCACCCCACTTCTAGTCCGTGGCAACCACCATCCTACCCTGTTTCTATGAGTTCAACTTTTATTTTTTTGATTCCACCTCTAAGTGATACCATGCAGTATATCTTTCTCTGTCTGGCTCATTTCACTTAGCATAGCGCCCTCTAGGTTCATCCATGTTTTAAGTCCAGGTTGAGAACCATCTGGTGAAAACCACTTTGAACCATTTAGTGTAGAGTCAGTTACCTTACTGACACAAATGCTTTAGGATCATTCATTTATAGCCTGTATATTTTTAATGTACATACATTCAAGCTATAAGTGATTCAGGAAATCATTGTTTAAAACTTTTAAACCTTAGAAACATTTTAATTAATGGATTGAATTTTTGATGCAATGTATCTAGGCATGCTGTTTCATAGCTTAGTTTAAAATTATAGTGCATAAAGTTTAGAGAAAATCAGGATTGTTTTTGGATTTTAAACTGTCCTTAAGAAAGCAAAACTTCTGAGTACACACATTTAATAGCTTTACTGGGAAATGTTTTTCTTCAGGTACTTGGCAGGATTAAAAGTATTTCTATGTAACAAAGTAGTATTTGTTTCTCATTGGAGGAGTGAGACAATCTCTAGGTGGAAGATAATAGCAGTTGAATGCTGATGAAAGTTTGACTGATTTGATTGCAGTTAATTAAGAACCTGGGAGTTTCTGAGAATTAAACCTGCTTTATATCAGAGGTGATGGGGATCATTTTGACACTTCAAACAGTCTCTGAGTTGAGTGAAGTCTGTTGGATTTTTGAGGTCAGAGAAGGCTTTGATACAATTATTTATCATTGCTTGGCTACTAGCATGAAGAATAAATTCAATTCATTAGTAACTTAAAGCACTATTAGGCCTATTTAGGGTGTCCATTAAAAGCATTATGGGACATTTTTTCTTCTTCCAGAAACAAATCACCTTGCTCACTTGTCTTTGTTAAATATGACTAGGAAAAAAGATGTAAATACTTAAGCTGGTTTTTCATTCCTTAATAAAACAGTAAGAGTCCAAGGCTAGATATTCCGAGGTGGCCCTCATCTGCTAGGGATCTACTTCCATTGTAGCATTTATGAGGAAAGATTATTTGAAGAAAACTATGTACCAGTTTACACTGGGAATAGCCTGATGGTTGATGGACAACACTGTCTCCATGTCTCCAGTAATGATTTTTAGAACTAAAAATAGCATTTTTATGTTTGTTTTTGTTTTGTTATTTTTTATGAGTTTTCCCTATTTTATTCTTTTTAAAAATTGAATTGAAATTGACATACCATTATCATATTGCCTTCAGGCATATAAGATAGTGATATGATATTTTTAGACATTTGGAAATAATCACCATGATAGGTCTAGTTATCATATGTTACATGTTAAGTTGTTGCAATGTTGAGTATATTGCCTATGATGTATGATTTTATCCTTTGACTTATTTTTTTATTAACATATAATGCATTATTTGCCCCAGGGGTATAGGTCTGTGTATTATCAGGCTTACACATTTCACAGCACTCACTATAGTGTGTACCCTCCCCAATGTCTGTAACCCAGCCACTCTATCCCTACGACTTACTCATTTTATACCTGAAAGTTTTTATTTCTTAATCTTCTTTACTTATTGTGCCTGTCTCCTTACTCCCTTACTCTCTGGCAACCACTAGTTGGTTCTCTGTGTCTAGGAGTCTGTTTTGTTTGTTCATTTACTTTGTGTTTTTAGATTCCTCATATTAAGTGAAGTCATACAGTGTTTGTCTTCCTGACTTATTTCACTTAGAATATTACCCTCTAGATCCATCCATATTGTTGCAAATGACAAGATTTCATTCATTTTTATGGGCTAAGTAATATTCCATGGTATGTATTATGCATGTGTATACACACACACACACACACACACACACACACTTCTTTATCCATTCAACTATTGATGGACACTTAGATTTCTTCCATACCTTCGCTATTTTAAGTAGTGCTGCAGTGAACAGAGGGGTACATATATCTTTTCAAATTGTGTTTTTTTGTTTTCTCTGGATGACTACTCAGACGTGGAAATGCTGGATTGTATGGTAGTTCTGTTTATAACTTTTTGTGGAACGCCCATACAATTTTCCATAGTAGTAGCACAAATTTACCTTCCTACTATTCTCACCAACACTTGTTATTTCTTGTCTTTTTGATGCCTCCCATTCTGTTAAATGTGAGGTGGTATCTCATTGTGGTATTGATTTACATTCCCTGATGATGAGTTATGTGGGGCATCTTTTCATGTGTCTATTGCCCACCCATATATCTTAAACCTTAGAAAAATATTTATTCAGATCCTTGGCTCAGTTTTTAATTTTTTTATATTAAGTTGTGTACATTCTTTATATATTTGGATATTAGCCCCTTATTAGATATATGATTTTCAAATGTCTTCTCCCATTCAGTAGGTTGCCTTTTTGTTTTGTTGAAGGTTTCCTTCACTGTGTAAAAGTTTTTTAATTTGTTGTAGTCCCATTAGTTTATTACTGTTTTTGTTGCCCTTGCTTGAGGAGACATATCCAAAAAAAAATATTGCCAAGACTCATGTCAAAGAGCTTACTATCTATGTTTTCTTCTAGGAGTTCTATACTTTCAGGTCTTACATTCCAGTATTTTAATCCACTTTGAGGTATTTTTGTATATAGTGGAAGAAAATGGTCCAGTTTCATTCTTTTGCATGTAGCTGTCCAGTTTTTCCAAAACCATTTGTTGAAGAGACTGTCATTTCCCCATTGTACATTCTTGCTTTCTTTATGGAAGATTAATTGACCATGCAGTGTGGGTCTATTTCTGGGGTCTCTGTTTCTGTTCCATTAATCTATATGTCTGTTTTTGTGTCAGTACCATACTGTTTTGATTATTTTAGATTAAACCAGTGAGTGAAACCAGTGAGCTAACAATGGCACAGTTCTTGAGAATGCAGTTCCCTAATACAAGAGATTTCTTTTTTGTTTTGTTTTGTTTTATTAACATATAATGTGTTATTTGGTTCAGGGGTACAGGTCTGTGAATCATCAGTCTTACACAATTCATAGCACTCAGCATAGCACATACCCTCCCCAATGTCCATAACCCAGCCACCTTATCCCTCCCCGCCTCCCCCCAGCCCCCCTCAGTTTCTTTCCTGAGATTAAGAGTCTTTCATGGGTTGTCTCCCTCCCAATCCCATCTTGTTTCACTTTTTCCCTCCCTGTCCCCCATGACCCCCAACCCTGACTCTCAAATTCCTCACATCAGAGAGATCATATGATAATTGTCTTTCTCTGATTGACTTATTTCATCAGGATTGTACCCTCTAGTTCCACCCATGTTGTTGCAAATGGCAAGATTTTGGTTTTTTGATGGCTGAATAGTATTCCATTATATAGATATACCACATCTTCCTTATCCATTCATCTGTTGATGGACTTCTAGGTTCTTTCCAAAGTTTGGCTATTGTGGACATTGCTGCTATAAACACTCGGGTGCACATGCCACATCGGATCACTAGGTTTGTACCTTTAGGGTAAATATTCAGTGGTGTGATAGGGTTGCAGGGTAGCCCTATTTTCAAATTTTTGAGGAATCTTCATACTGTATTCCAGAGTGGCTGCACCAGCTTGCATTCCCACCAGCGGTATAGGAGGGTTCCCTTTCTCTGCATCCTCGGCAACACCTGTCGTTTCCTGACAGGTTTATTTTAGCCGTTCTGACTGGTGTGAGGTGGTATCTCATTGTGGTTTTGATTTATATTTCCCTGATGCCGAGTGATGTGGAGCACTTTTTCATGTGTCTGTTGGCCATCTGGATGTCTTCTTTGCAGAAATGTCTGTTCATGTCTTCTGCCCATTTTTTTAATTTGTTCTTGGGATTATTTGTTCTTTGGGTGTTGAGTTTAAGAAGTTCTTTATAGATTTTGGATACTAGCCCTTTATCTGATATGTCGTTGGTGAATATCTTCTCCCATTCTGTCAGTTGTCTTTTGGTTTGTTAACTGTTTCCTTTGCTGTGCAAAAGCTTTTGATCTTGATGAAGTCCCAATAGTTCATTTTTGCCTTTGCTTCCCTTGCGTTTTCTGATGTTTCTAGGAAGAAGTTGCTGTGGCTGAGGTTGAAGAGGTTGCTGCCTGTGTTCTCCTCAAGGATTTTGATGGATTCCTGTCTCACATTGAAGTCTTTCATCCATTTTGAGTCTATTTTTGTGTGTGGTGTAAGGGAATGGTCCAGTTTCATTCTTCTGCATGTGGTTATCCAATTTTCCCAACACCATTTGTTGAAGTGACTGCCTTTTTTCCATTGGACATTCTTTCCTGCTTTGTTGAAGATTAGTTGACCATAGAGTTGAAAGTCCATTTCTGGGCTCTATATTCTGTTCCATTGGTCTATGTGTCTGTTTTTGTGCCAGTACCATACTGTCTTGATGATGACAGCTTTGTAATAGAGCTTGAAGTCTGAAATTGTGATGCCACCAACTTTGGTTTTCTTTTTCAAATTCCTCTGACTATTTGGGGTCTTTTCTGGTTCCATATAAATTTTAGGATTATTTGTTCCATTTCTTTGAAAAAAATGGATGGTATTTTGATAGGGATTGCATTAAATGTGTAGATTGCTTTAGGTAACATAGACATTACCACAATATTTGTTCTTCCAATCCATGAGCACGGAACACTTTTCCATTTCTTTGTGTCTTTCTCAATTTCTTTCATGAATACTTTATAGTTTTCTGAGTACAGATTCTTTGCCTTTTTGATTAGGTTTATTCCTAGGTATCTTAAGGTGTGGGGTGCAATTATAAATGGGATTGACTCCTTAATTTCTCTTCCTTCTATCTTGCTGTTGATGTATAGAAATGCAACTGATTTCTGTGCATTGATTTTATATCCTGACCCTTTACTGAATTCCTGTATGAGTTCTAGCAGTTTTGGAGTGGAGTCTTTTGGGTTTTTCACATAAAGTATCGTATCATCTGGAAAGAGTGAGAGTTTGACTTCTTCTTTGCCGATTGGGATGCCTTTTATTTCTTTTTTGTTGTCTGACTGCTGAGGCTGGGACTTCTAGTACTACTTGAATAGCAGTGATGATAGATTTCCACTCCTTCTAGATGCTGTGCAGTAACACCTTTCCTTACATCACTCCCTTCCCCATTTGGTTCAGGTGCTCCTCATATGTCTTCAGCCAGCATTCAAAGGATAGTTCTATCATAGAGCTTTTCACATTTTATTATAATCGGTAATAATTTTGTGTCATTCCCAGTTGCTCCTACTAGGTTGTATACTCCTTGAGGACTTTTTCTAATTTTTTTTAATTGTAGTGAAATATATGTAACATAAATTTAATGTTTTAACCATTTTTAAGTGTTCACTTATGTGGAAGTGCATTCATGTTGTTATACAGTCATTACCACCATCCATCCCCAGAGGTTTTTGGCTTCCCCAACTGAAAATCTGTGTCCCTGAAACATTAACTCTCCATTATCCCATTCTCCCATCCCCCAGCCCCTGAAAAACACCATTTAATTTGTTTTTATAGTCTCGGGGATGAACACGGTACCTGTCATATAATAGGTGAACAATAAGTGTTTGTTCAGTAAATGAGTAAAGGTACCCATTAATTTTTGTTAGTTTTTCAGTGGAGATATGGGCCAATGCCTTTAAATTTGGAGTGATTATCTATCTGTACATTAGTTAAGTGAAATTTAATATATCAAAATTTATTCTAATCACATTGTGCCCTTATTTGATGAAAGAACATCATGATTAAAGAACGGACTGAATAAAAGTGGATGACAATCAACCTCAAAAGATGGATATGTGCAAAACAGAGCATTCAGATCATTAAAAAACATAAACACAAATGAATTCAATTATCAGTAACCTTTACAAAGTAAGTACAAGAACAAAAATAATCACCATTTTCAGAAAAATGCCAAATAAATGACAGTGTCAGTTATCATAATTATGGAATTAGGGCAAAAAAAAAAAAGATATAACACAAGTTGAGCTTTTTTTTGTTGTTGCAGTGACGTTTCATGATTGGGCTGTAGTTATTGTTTAGAAATGGCAGTAAAAAATAAGGAAGTTGAACCTAATCATGTTATTTAGTTTTAATGAATAATTAGATTATTGTTTGGAAAAGTAAGTGGTCATATTT
The DNA here is from genome assembly GCF_002288905.1 of Enhydra lutris kenyoni. Taxonomy (NCBI): domain Eukaryota; kingdom Metazoa; phylum Chordata; class Mammalia; order Carnivora; family Mustelidae; genus Enhydra; species Enhydra lutris. Next base: position 57,650,978 of record NW_019154086.1, on the reverse strand, counting down.
CATAACCTATAGTACTTTCTTTAATTTGTTGTTTGAAAAACAAAGAGAGATTGAAAGCAGCTAGCTATGAAATATTTTTTGAACTTAGTGGTGCTTTTGATAGCATCATATTTACTGGAATTAAAAATAAATAAAAAGTATGAGCTTTCTGAGTGTCATAGCTGTAGTTGCAATAATAAATGAATGACAGCAGGCAGATCCTTCCAGAACAAATTCATGTTGGCATTGGTAGAGGCAGGGTTCCTGTGTTCCTCTATGCTTGAGGTTAATAGGTGCAGGTTGACATTAAGGATGCAGTGTCAACTCAGCTTTCTTCAAAATCTAGGTTAATCTCTTGAGTCATAGAAAAAAAAATCTAAAGCAAAGTGTCAGTTTCCAGTGCTAAAAGTCAATCATGTGAAATTGACACATGTTCCCAACAATAAAAGGAGAAAATCTGGTCAAAGTTTGGAGGGTTAAGGAGGAAAGAGAACATTTACAACAAAGTTATGCAATTTTATGGTTTCAATCAGATTCCTTCTAGTTTCATAGAAGTGTTTTTTTTAATGTGAAATAATGCCTTAAAATTTAGAAAGCCACGTAACCTTTAATTGGAGAAATGATTTGGACCATTTAATAGTATTAAATAATAACCTAGAAGTAGCAGGTCCTGTTGCGATGCTGGGTTTTAAATGGCTGGGTGGATTTTAGTTTGGTTGCTTACCAGCTGTGAAATTTATGCTAAGACCTTTAACTTTTCTGAGTTTTAGTATCCCTTTCTGTAAAAAGAGAAGATTGGGCTAGATGATCGAAGAAACCCAAAGCTCTGTGAAATTTATAAACAAAACAGACATTATATTGTTATTTCTTTCTCACATCAACTTTATCAAGGTTTGGAATTGGCATCAGATGTATGAGATTGAATCCACTGAATTGCTTTTGAATTTCCATGTTGTGTATGCTACAAATGATTTCAGTTCTGTACATCTGGCCTATAAAGTATTGAGTTATCAACTTTGATAGACATGCTTAAGTTCATTAGAGAGCTCACATCCTAAGACATGGTAGAGTTGGGCTCTATTTTTCTCAGTTCTGAAAGATAATTTATAGTGTAAATATTAAACACTTTTCTTCCTAAATATAATGAGAATTGATTTCTTTACCCCCTATCAAACTTTCAGGTTCCAGGAGAGGAACTTTAAAAAGAATTGTAGTCTTTCTGAGCCCCCAAGTGTAAAAACCTATTATGCCATTTAAATGATGGAAAACCGTGTATACCTCATTTTACTCTTTTGTACAAATAAATACTACTTAAGGGAACTTAAACTTTAAAGCAAAAGATTCATTTCAATCTTTACCTTAGTAAAGTTTATAAAGATTGAATGCAGGACTGACTTTGTATCTAAGAAACCGTGAACAGTTTGTACATGGAGGCCAAAGTTTTTTTTTTTTAATTAAAGTGAACATTTTCTGTTTTTTTAAAATCATAGTTTTAAATTGTCTTCATTTTGACACTCAAAATTCCTTATTTTTTAGGTCTCTGTTTGAGTTAAATGATGGGGAAAAAAATCTGGAGATGAATATGTATGCATTTTGTTTTTAGAAAGTTCTAAAAGACTTCTCTTTTGCCATCCCACTATGGAAACATGTAAAACCAAATTTAATGTCCACTTGAGTTGATTTGCTCATTTCTGATGATTAGTAACTTCTTTTTTTAATACCAGTTTTTTAGAAGTATCTTCTTTTCTCAAATTAAGCAATGCCTTTCATTTTTGGTGATCTTTGAAATTGTTGCCTAGACACCAATTTCCTGGATCCCCTAAAAATACCATGTAAATTTAATGACCTCCCTCATACAATTTTTTTAGCATAAAATTTTTTTAGCATAAAATTTTTAGTATAATGAAGGTGTCTAGTTTTACTAAACACAAGAGTACAATAGTGACTGTGTGTAAGGCCTGGGCCTGTGCCTTAGAGGCCTTCTGATTCTAGGAAGATCTGACTACCCTCATTTACAGGAACATTTAATGCCACAAATATGTTTGCCAATTTTTGGGTCGTTTCAGTATCAACTACAAAGACCAGCCACTGGCTCTGAGATCCTCTACCATTCCCTACACACCTGTAGTACTACCTCCCTTTCTACCCCGCTCTCAAACTAATTTTACCAGAAGGGAAAGTTAAGAAGATATTTTGGGTGTCTCAAGCAGATGTTCACTAAAAATAACCCTTGATGACTTCTGTTGACAAGGTTTAAGTAGTTTGTATTTACTGCCCTTTCTTTCTGATGACTTATGACTTAACTTTTCTAACAAAGCCTGTTAGGTGGATTTTTTGCTATATGTGGATATGTGGAATTTTTGCTATAGCAAACATGTGGATTTTTTGCTATAGCAAAGATGAGCTTTTTTTTTTTTTTTTTACTTTTGTTTCAAAAATTTAAGAAACTAGTTCCTGCTACTTGAGACTTGCTGACTTGTCATGGCCTAAATGTTTATATCTTCCTCAAATTCATATGTTGAAACCCTACCCACCTACCACCCCATGTGATGGTATTGGAGGTGAGACCTTTGGGAAACAATTAGGATTAGCCGAGATCCTGAGGATGGAGCCCTCAAGAATGTGATTTGTGTACTTTTAAGAGTTACCAGAGAGCTTGCTTCTTCTGCTCAGCTCTGTGCTAAGTGATTGACAGTCTACTTCCTGGGACAGGGTTGTTACCAGAACCCAATCATGCTGGCACCCTGATCTCAGCCTTCCAGACTTTAGAACTGTGAGAAATTAAGTTTCTGTTGTGATAAGCCACCCAATCTGTGATATTCTGATATAGCAGCCTGAACAGACCAAGACAACACTCAAACTCTGGAGTCCATCTCTTTTCATCCCTTCTTTTCTTTTCTTTTCTTTTCTCTTTTCTTTTCTTCCTCCTTTCCTTCCTTACTTTTTCTTTCTTTCTTTCTTTCTTTCTTTCTTTCTTTCTTTCTTTCTCTCTTTCTTTCTTCCTTTCTTTCTTTCTTTCCTTCTTTTTAAATTTTCATCCCTTTCTCATTTGCCTTCTCCCTCTTGAACTTGCCTATGAACAAATCCCTACTGGAATTTGGGGTGGATGCAGACAAATCCTTACTGCAGTAGGTCCTGCTCTCTCAAAGTTCTCATCTGAAAAGGCATAGATGAGTCAAACCACTCACCTTAGCATCTCTGTCTTCAATTTAGAAAGGAAAGTATAGCTAGCTGTCTCAGACCTGGGTGTGAACTGTGCTTTCCAAATCTGCTTTATTGTTAACAAGGCTGTGCTTTGACCTACACCAGGCTTTTGGGCTCTGATTTTACACTTGGCAGGATCCTCACAAGGGAAATCAGGTAATTGATTAGCATGCCACAAATTTGGAATAGTGCATATTGTTCTATATCAGTAAATACTTAGTTTTTGTCTTGGTTTATCCAGAGACTTTCTGGGATTGATCACTGATTCAGTATGTTTTGGAGCATGTGGCTTAATCATTGACTTAAGCTCAAAAGAAGAAATATCAACCTGCTTACTTTATTCCTTCTATACCAGTTTGGGTCTGCTTCTAGGACCAGCAGGGATAGACATAGTTCAGTTACCTGGAAATTAGTGTGGAAGGACTAAGGCATCAGTACTTTTCAGGGACCATCAGTGGAGTTTAGCTAGGTGTAACAGGTGGTGGACAAGACATGATGGTCAAGGTTTATCTTGTCTGCTAATCAGTCTATCCATTATCTTTAGCAAAGAGGAACTTCCAATTAACATAAAGCCTGCAGGAAAGAAGTTGGAAGCAGAGGGCCATGTAATAGTAGGTAAGAGGATGGTTGTAATCAGCAGATGAGTGTCATCCTAACTTTGAGGGGTTCATCTCATCATTGCTTTTCACTTGACCCATAGCACATAGCTTTTCATGTGACCCATGACACATACATAAGGAATCACAGGCACAAATACAGAAAAATGCACACAGAGACATACACATAAACATTCATAGATAAGCACAGTCACTCATAGACAGACACACTCAGAATTGATATTCTGCTTGGAACTATTGCTTATACCCATCTCCAAATCATATCACTCATTACTCACACCTGCCACCACATGAACTGTCTAGGTAAACCCAAGTTGTTCTTTGAAACTCAGGAAATTCTGTTAACTTTCTGAGGTATTCAGTGCCTTAGGCATTGATCTCTTCTTCCTTTGTACCATAAAATTCTCACTTAATGATTTAAAAAAAATTGTTTCCAAAGTAATAACTTTCTTTCCACAACCAAATTGTATGCTACATGGAAGAAGGAGACTCTGTTTTATAGCTAGTATTATATTGGCCATAGGGCCCCCAAAGGCTAAGAAAAAAAGATTTGATAGAGTTGAGGTGATTGTGGGGACATGGGGAATAACCCAGAAATGCCACAGGGATGCAAAAGATATTAATTTACCTCCAAGTGAATTAGCACCTTCTGTGCCCTAGGACCTGTGCAAAGTTTCAGGATTATCATATATAACAGGTAAGAAGTATGGTCTTTATACTCTCAGAACTCAGTCCAGCGGGGAATTAGGTGGTTATAAAGCTTAAAAAAAAAAAAAAGAGGGAAACTAGTACTATGAGGTTTCAACAATTACTATATAACTTTTTCTAACTATTTTTCCCTCTTATCTATTTATCCATTTTTAAAAATTATTTGAGTATAGTTGACACACTGTGTTACATTAGTTTCAGGTATACAACTCTACTAATCTATTCTCATTACACAAAAAGTGAAACTAGCATTAGCATCTTCCTAAATATAACCCTTTTATACTGCAAAATAACTGGGTGATATGTAACGTCACATAGAGCAAAATGTCATTTATATTTAACCAAACTTTCACAAACAAGTAGGATAATGTGGCTGCACTATAAACTAATCAGGGTAGAATCTATTGCTTGCTTTTTAAAATCAAGTGATATTTACATTTAGCACAAATTAGCATATTAGCGCACAAAACAGTTCTCCAAATGAAAGGAGATTTGCTGCCCAGTTTAATCTGCTAAGTGGTTGTAAAACAAATGTTACCTTTAATGTTATAAATAAAAAATACAATCACTTGCATTAATCTACCTTATGTTTATGCAAATTGGAGATAATTGACATCTATTTAAGGGATCATAAGGATTACAAAAGATTATACTGACACTTGTAAACTGTAATTATCACCTTCCATTAATGGTAAGATGAGTTTACTGCAAGTATACTTCTCTGATAATGACTTATAATTGAGATAATAATCCAAGGGATAAATGGATTTTTCCTTAAATCTAACCTAACTCCTTAGTACATACATTTTAATTTTATAGTATAAGCTCATTGCCTGGTTTATATACTAACTACAGCAAGAACAGCTTTTAAAAAAAAAAAAAAACAGCTACTGCTTCTGGAGCCAGGCTAACTGGAAGCAGAGCTGTGGATCCCAGTGCTTGGGGAGGTCCATCTGTTGAGTCAAAGAGGTGAGATGGCCACTGGCTCTTCAGGAAATGCCTGTGGATGCATTCACAAGCTGGAGAGCTAACTAACCTAATGATGGGTGAGCTCATCAGGGTCAGCATTTCCTTTATGACCAGTGATTTGATTATTGACATTTACTTTTCTCAGTACTCAAGTCAGCAATGTCTGCAATGTTGTCCATCTGAAGGAATCCATTTTTGTCGTTTCTCCAGCAGATGCGGTTTTATTTTTTAAAAGCTTGTTTTCCTTAGAAGAATTTAATCATTCACTGACCAAATGAATAATGAACAAATGAATAAATGAAATATTTATAATGTGAAGGTGGTAAGAATTAATGATGTAGCAAATTCTTACTTCTTTCAGGCAATTATTGTTGAAACAGTGAATTCATATGGTCTGTCAGTAAGGGGAAAATCTGGGATGATCATAATGGATTATAGTAAACATTAAAGAGATGTAATAAGGATGAATTTTTCAGAATTGGTTGAGAGGAGAAAATTGGCTGAATAAAGGCTAGTTTGCAGTATTGCAGTATTTTCAAAACTTTGGAGAAGCATACCAGGTTTTTGTGGCTAGAGAATACAGTGTCATCAGGATATTAATGTAGAGGGATTAAGGTCAGGGGTTGTAGATGTAGCCCTGAGAGCAGATGATGGCAGAGAGGCTCTCGTTATCTCTGTGGATTGCTATCATTTTCTGAATCTCTGTTGTATGCGAGGTTGGTTATTGCTAATCCTGGAACAGCCCTTCTGTTGGAAGTGTTGTAGGTGAAGAAACAGGCTGAGAGAGATTGAGCTCCTCATACAAAGTCTCATATTTAGGATATGGAGAAGCTAAGATTTGGTTCCAACCAATTTGCTCTAAAGCAATGAGTGTTCCTTGTACTATAATATGTAGTATCCTTTGGTTAGGTCTGCCTGAAGCTCAGCTAGCTTTTGTCCTTACTTATGTACTGTTTATTTTTAGGTTTTTGACTACAGAGTAAATATTCAACACATATTCTTAATTAGCATACTTATCTCACTTTAGGTTACAATTTTCTTTGTAGGTTACAATTTTCTTTGAATATAATCTTAGAGGGTAATACCATTCCTTCATTCCTTGCCCTTGCATGGATGGAGGAAGAGATCGTATCAGATACATACTTGGGCTTAGCAAATTGAATATCTCTTTGTAGGACTTTGAACCTTGAGACAGTGATGTTAGCAATAGTTGGGGGTGCATTTCCCACAGTGGGGTTCAGCTCCTGCTGGTTTGCCTTTGCTGCTCTCGCCTCCAGGGACTCCCTAGATTTTTGACTGTCATCCAAGACTAGTTTCCTAGCCTCCCTTTGATTCATTTGAGATCCTAGCCTTTCAGTAGGGTCTGTATGTGTAGGATAGTCAGAGGCAGTATAATGTTATGACATGGGAACTTCTTCTATGTTCAAAGCAAAAGGCAATGGCAAAATGAAAAAAAAAAAAAGATATAATCTGAAAAATCAAGGGACCATTTTTTAAGTGAAAGTCATATGTGAATTGCTTCATCTAAAATTCCCCGGTAACTATAAATGACAGCAAGAAAATAACTGAATTCAGAGACTATAAGTATTAGTGTTACTGAGTTCATCTCCAGGAGCCAGAGCCAAAAGCCACCCAAAGGGAATTTTATAAATGAACAAAAGAAGCACATCAATATCATTTTCTTTTTGAGTTTCAAAATCTACAAAAATTTTTTTCTAAAACTCAGTTTAGTATTTGATCTTCCTGTCCTTCCTCTCCCTTCCTATTTTACTCTTAGGTTTTCTCCCACTCATTTAAAGAGCATTATTGCTTTCTTGATAATATGTTTTTTCACAGATAACTTGTTTTGAGTAAATAAAAATCTAGACTTTTAAAATAAAAGTCATATGATTGGAAATGTCTCTAATGTACATATCATGTTCTGATTAAACAGTGGATCAGGGTGATGATTTTGATTTGAGATGAGTGCATTTTAACAAGAGTTCCAAGAGGCTGTCCAGGAAAAAAACCTGGAGACACAGCTTCTTTCATGACTTTTTCATATATTACTTTTGACCTTGATTTTTTTTTTATGTGCAAAGTGATTTCAGTACATGACTTCATTTGGGAGTGGCTTCACAACCGGCAGAGGGAAGAATTGTTGAGAATCTTAAAATCTCTGGGGGAAAATTAAAATGCCTTCTGCCAAAATACAACTTTGAAATGGGCTTAAAGCCTGTGTCTTCAGGGTATGAGTGGATGATTGGAATTAACTGTTTTATTAATGGATTTAAAATTTAACTGTTTTCTAGGTGAGATCGTTCTACAGTTGTGGTGTACATTTCTCCAGCTTCTTAGGCAGACTGTCTGCCCATGAGTACCCTTTTCAACATTCACCTCCAGAAACGTGTCTCTGGAGGCTGTGATTTAATGATAGCTCTAGTGGATCTTCAAGAACTGGAAGGCCTTAATGAGATCTCATTCTTCTAGAGCTAATTCTCCTTTCACATCCTTTATAGCCTTTCTGTTCTAAAAAGACTGACAGTAGAGAGGAGGGGATGTGTGTACAAGCCCTTGGAGTCAAACTGGCTGTGTTTAAAATCAGTTTTTTTATTTAATAGCCATTTGATCCTTAGTTGATTTCTCTGTGTTTCAGTTATCTTACCTCTGAAGGATACAGTACATCTAAATCATAAGATCATTCATTCACTAGGTATTTATTGAGCACGTATTAATGAATTATTCAATACTAGATACTGAAGGTACAGAAATGAAAAAAATAAGGTAAAAATACCTTTAGTCATGAAGCTCATTCCTCCTAGATAATAGCTAAGGTTTATTTAACCCTTATAGAGTTCCAGGCACTGTTCTAAATATAAATAAATATATATATGTATGTATATATATACATATATATATATTTACTTAATGTTGACAACCAGTTTATGGGACAGATAAAATTGTTGTTTTTATGAGTTTACTCATTAGATTATTAAGTAACTTGCTCAGGTCATACAGGATTAAAAGAACAAATATAAAGAGATCAGAGAAGTACCTATCATAAAGGAAGCACAAGATAGATTGATTAGTAGAGAGGTAGGCAGATAGATTAGCTAGATATTAGTTCTTATTTACTATTTATATGCCTATATATTTTATATAAAAAGCATATATACATATATGTATTTGTCTATGTGTGTGTATATATATATATATATATATATTTATTTATTCATCATAAATGTAGTAGTATTCAAATAATACAGATATATGTAAAGTAAAAGTAAGAGTCCCTGTAATATCTTCCCATACTGTTAGGAGTTTGGTTTAAAATTTATTTGATGGACTTCTCTTCCTAGGAAATATGTGAAGTTAAGTCTCAGAATGTAATAGATCAAAAATTCTGGTTACAATCAGTATTCATCTCAGAAATAATCAAGTGATTTCTAATATCAAAGAAAATCACCAGTAGGTAAAAAATAGATTGCAGAATGGACAGTATAAGGAATGTCTAAACAATTCCATAATTTGCATTCTTTCATTCACCTTATAAGGACAATAATACATCTCTTTTCTCTGTGGTATAGAAAAGAAAGCTCTATTTTAGCCTAATTGGATTGACTGCCAACTAATTACAAACTTTAAATGTAAGTAGTTATTTAGTGTAGCAACATAACTTCAGGGCATACGCTCATTTTTATGTATGAGGAGTCACAACCATAACTCTCCTGGAACCAAGAGAATTATTTTCTGCATCTTTTTACACATCTTAAACCAAAATTGCTTGAAAACCTAGCTTCCATCTGTATTTCCTTTCTTCCATTCTGTTTCAGCTCAACTAAAAGGCTCCAAATCTCATTTTATAGATACTAGTGTTTTGTTATTGTAATTACCAAGAAAATGCTCTCCGTAATGTGATTAATAAAATTTTCCTTACTCTTCCAAGCACTAATGGTATATCTCTATGTTTTAAGTAAGTAGAAACTTATTGAAGAACCATAAATGAAACTAAAATTTGGTCTTTTAAGGTGATATAATACTTAAGAGGTGCCATATGGGCCTACACAGAACTATATACTCTACAAATGTGAGCTATTACATTGTCAAAGAGACGAGTATAATCTTGGACAAAATTGTGTGTGTGTGTGTGTGTGTGTGTGTGTGTGTGAGTGTGAGACATATACAAAACAATTGAGGCAGAAAGAAAATTTAAGAACTTCTGTTAGCATTTTTTAGTCTAAAAATTGGAAGACATAAGACTTTGCTAGCATTTACTATGTTAATAAAATTAAGAAGTAGATAAAAAAGATTTTTGTGCAGATTTTCATTGAATATAAGCATAAGCAAAGATAAAATGGAGAAAATGATAACTCTTCTATTCCAATGTCCTCTTCATCATCTACTTTAAGAGGTAGAACAATGATTACCTAATCATATCTGTCATGAAGCTCTCAAAAGTATGAAATTATGAGGAAGATTATTTCAAGTGCAGATTCATATCCACACCATTTATGACAGACCTCATTCTAAATGCATTGCCTTGAGATATTAACAATATATATGATGTATATTTTGTATATAACATTCATATACACATGCACTAAGAGTACTTCTTCACATTTTTTTTCCTAAACAAAAAAGAAAGTTTGAATAACACTGAACCTGTGAAGACAATAGCCCTTCTGTCTCTTTACTGAAGGTTTTATTTATCAGAGGGAAGGTACCATATGCACTAGAGATTGCAAATTCATTTCCTTTCTTTTTTTTTTTTTAAAGATTTTATTTGTTTATTTGAGAAAGAGACAGTGAGAGAGAGCATGAGAGGGGAGAAGGTCAGAGGGAGAAGCAGACTCCCCATGGAGCAGGGAGCCTGCCTGATGCGGGACTCAATCATGGGACTCTGGGATCATGACCTGAGCTGAAGGCAGTTGCTCAACCAATGCAGCCACCCAGGCATCTGCAAACACATTTTCTTTGAGCCAGTTCTGGTTTGCAGAAGTGTTTTATGCTGCTTTAACAGTTTTATTTTCTTATTTGCTTATTTTTATTTTAATTTTGAATTAATTTTCTGAGTATATTTGGCACACAATGTTACATTAGTTTTAGGTGTACAGCATAGCTATATAACTAAGTCTATGCATTATTCTGAGTTCACCACAGTGTAGCTATCATCCATCACCAAAAATGCTATTACAATGGGATTGACTATATTTCCTATACTGTGCCATTTATTTCCATGTCTTATGCATTCCGTAATTGCATTTCTGTTACTCCCACTCCCTGTCACCTGTTTTGCCCAACACCCCTCCACCTCCCCTTATTAGCTTACTTTTAAAACTCATGAGATTACACATTTTAAAAATACAGAATTTTTTCTCATATGAGAAGCTCTGCCAGTGATGTGCATGCATACTTTTCTGAATAGGAACCATCATCCCTTTTTAGTCAGAGAATATTCTTTCAGATTCCCTATAGTTTCCTAAGTTCTTACAGTTTTATATCGAAACCACTTCATTCATTACTGTCTCTGTTTGCATTCGAGTGTATAAACTTTGGTATAAATGCCGGCAGTGGAAGAGACAACTAACTGTCCCACAAAGACTTGAGCTCGCACCATACTAAGGAATATACAGTGAGTGCTGGGAAGCAGCTGCTGAACCAGGACTGTTTCTTCATTCCTCTCCCATTTTGTGGGGCACTGTGATTAGTTCTCTTAATGGATATGAGTTAAGTGACATATGTCCCAAAGAGCTTTCTTTTTTTCACCACAGAGTGAGTGCAGAACAGACCTTGGGAGAGGTAAGGAACATTAAATGGTGGAAGTTGGGTACCTGAATTAACACGTGGAAGGCTTCTTGCAGACCAGTAACATACTTCCGCAGTGATAAGCCGGTAAAATGTGTGGGCTTATTTGTTGCAGCAGTAAGCAACACAATGACTAATACACACCAATATTCATGAAATACTTATTATGTATTCTGATTAATTTAGAAAACACTGTCATGTTTACTGATAAATGTCTGGGAAAAATAAATTGAAATTAAAGCCGCAGATATCGTTTGTCTGCATTTCATTTATTTATTTATTAAGATTTTATTTATTTATTTGACAGAGAGAGACACAGCGAGAGAGAGAACACAAGTGCGGGGAGTGGGAGAGGGAGAAGCTGGCTTCCCACTGGGCAGGGAGCCCTATGTGTGGCTCAATCCCAGGACCCCGGGACCATGACCTGAGCTGAAGGCAGATGCCCAGTGACCGAGCCACCCAGGCACCCCATTTGTCTGCATTTTAAAAAAGATTTGGAAAAAAATGTTTGCTGTTAAATCAGTTACTTTTTAATTATCTTTTTACAAATACTAAATTATGCTAATGGGGTGCCTATAAATAATTGCAAAGTGACATTAAATTGTGACCCTACTTCTCTATCAGAGTGAAGGATTAAAAAAGAAAACAAAACAAACTCAAGACCAGGTATTAAATTATGAAACTCATAAAAACTCTAATTGAGTTATTAAAATCATTTAATCTCCTATGCTCCAATTTTTACCCTCTTTTATTTTTAGCATCCATATATGTTGCACATTAACATACACAGAAGATAAAATAATAGTTCCTTCTAGACTGAGTTGAAAACATATTTGCTAGAGGTGGGGCTTAAGAGAAACCCTAAAGCAGCAGATTACTGTCAAATGCACTTCATTCCAAAATAAACATGAGGTGAAATAAAACAAGTATCAGTCCCCTGTGGGTCCACCTGAAAGGGGAATACATAGGTTAGAATGGAGCTGTCCCAACACATATCTTCTGTCTTGGGTGGGAGAGATAGCCTGAATCCTTATGTAGGGGTGATTTGCCCGTGGGTGTTTTTTAATCTAGTATGATGTGTGTACTTGTTTGTGCATATGTGTCTGTGTGAGCAAAGGGGTGGGTATGTCAGTTGGTGACTCCAGAGGCCAGAACAGAGTGGGTCAATATTGTAAACTAGATAGAGCAAAGAGAAAAAAGTTAGTTAAGCCAGAGAGAAGGATTAGAATGGGCCCTTGAGGCAGGGATTCTGGAAGGGACTTGCTGGCGATCCACTCATCTAGTCTTAAAATTGTTTTTTAAGGAAGTCATTCAGAGTCTGAAGGGGCATTGCATCTGTAGGTGGGAGTTAGAGGGCTTTCACCTCCAAGACTGGATGCATAGAGTGACAATACCTAAAGGAATACTGTGGTAAATTGGCATTGCTGTGCCTTGAACTTTGCTTGCTGTCTCTCTGAACCACTGATTTTATTTGCTTCTTTGAAAACACCAAGAATTTTCCAACCCCAGCAAGAGCAGGGTGATTGCCTGATCTAGTAGAAAGCTATAGATCGATACAGAAATAATATTTAACCCAATAACATGTAACTTTTTCTTTTTTGTCTTTCTGAGTATAAAATTAGAATTTAAAAATATTGCAAAATGTGTGGTGCCTGGAGTAGTCCCACAAATTGGAGTGAGTTTCCTACTGTTGAGCTGTACTTTGGCTAATTTCTGATACTCCTTTGTATTCAGAAAATTCTGTATTTCTACATACAGATCTATTTGGTTGCAGAGGATGGTCTAAATGACTTCAGTGTTTTCTTTGCAGCATACAAATTTAATGAGTCTTTAAAGTCTTTTTTTTTTTTAATTTTAAAGTTTCCCAGACTTCACCACTTTTTATTTATTCCTTTCTTCATTTGATCATTTGCTCATTATTTAACAGATATTTGTTGAGCACCTATATTACTCTAGGTATTGGGAGTTCCAAAATGAGAAGATACAGTATCTACACCCCCAAGGACCTACAAGATTAAGTCACCTGAGACCTGTGAGTTAGGGTGAACAGATGGAACAAATAATAATGAATTGACTTAATCAGGATTTTACTCGGGTTTTAACCTGGATAATATTTTTTTTTTCCCCCTGGATAATATTTCTTAAAATGTTTCCTTTTAAACCAGCATCCTGAGTTTATTGCTTTTTTCTCTTATTGGTTAAAATAGTCATTTAAATAGATAGAATCTTGAATGCATATAGGTTGACTTCATTTACCAGCATTCCAAACATTTGAAAATATTTTCACCTATTATTACAGTTAGACAAGTGATACTCTGTGTGAAGCGTTGTCAGGAACACTGGAGTGGGAAGGGTTGTCAAAATATCTCCAAAATATGGTTTGAAAGTGTTTGTTTCAACTGGTGATTCCTTGCTAATAAGTGATGAGTCATTGATAAAGTTAACATGTCACACTGTATCTTGTAATTACAAAAATCATTAACTCTTTAGTCTTAGGATTCCAGAAGCATCTTTAAATAATGCGAATAACCCTGTTATATGATCACATAAGAATTTCATGTAAATTACTCAGTCATGTTTTCAGCATTGCCTAACAAAAAAATTCTACCCCAGATCTATTTGCTTGCTTGTAAATTTGAATATAATCCAGGAAAGGGTAATAAATGATAATCATGCCTCTAATGTACATTAGGAGTAAGGGTAAAAAAAGAGAGGTTTATATTTAACATCCATCACACTAATAAGTGTAGGTAGTTTGAAGGAGAATGTATTTGTATACATCTTAATAAATAGATGATCACAAATGATACTTTAAAAATAGACTACATTTGCATTAAAATAAAATTAGATTTATGTGTGCATATGAAAGTGTATCCCGTAGTAATTTATATTAAAGGAAACAGCATATTGTTAAAGATATTAATCATTTCAAACCAAAATTTTACAGATTTTTTTGCCCTCTAATTGGAATTTATTTCTAAGATGTTATACAATGAAGATAAGGAGAAATGAATGATTGGTTTTACATATTTATTCTGGTGATGCAGATTTTCCTTAAGAGAAGCTTTACAACATTCTTGTTACAAAGTGGACAGAGAATAAGAACTTAGATCAGTGGATTTAATAGAAGGAAGGAAGTAATAAGCATAGTAGTTAAGGGATAGGCTCTGGAGTCACACTGCCTGGATTCAAATCCCAGCTCTGCCAGTTCCTAACTGTGGAACTTTGGGCAAGAAACTTACCCTCTCTGTGTCTCAGTTTTGTTATCTGTACTCTAGAGGATCAAATAGCTCTATTGCAAAATAAAATGAGTTTACTACTTTTACTACTACTACTACTACTACTACTACTACTACTACTACCACCACCACCTTTGCCATTGCTGCTCCTGCCACTGCTATAGGATAAGCAAGAATGAGTTGAAATTTGTAGAAGTCAGCTAAGGCAGAAATTGGCACAAGGATGCCATATATTTTAAAACAATAGAGTACAGAGCCTAATTCAGTTAAAGAATCAGGAATAGTAAAGATAAGTTAGAGGGCTGAGACATACCATATACTTATTTGGATGTACTAGATTACATTCTGTCAGCTTCCTCTAGACTCAGCGCTGTTTTAGTTGTGGTTGGAGGGTAAGTGGTTAACTGTGATTGGGGCCGAGTGAAAGTATTAAGGTCACTAGGTGGCCTGCATCTAATCCTAATCAAATGAAATTCTTTATTCTAAGAACTTAGTTTTTACTCTTTTAAGATTAGAGTGTTGTAGAGGACTTTAAAATCTGTTTTGGTATTCAGAGTTCTTAGGAAGCACATGACTTGCTCAAGTCTTCTTCTTTCGTGAGTGGTAGTGTTAGAACTCAAACCCAGTGCAGGAAAAAATGGTGTTATAATTATATTGAAAAATATTAGCCTTATTTCAATTTAATGTGAAGATGTCTAAAAACTCAAAAACATGAAGGTGAAGTCACAAACATGTAATAGTCGTGAGATGGTCAAGAGTCCACGGTTTGGATTCAATCCTTAGACTGAATTGTCTAAGTTGGGGCTCTAGATCCAGAAGATTTCTTTGACTTAAAAAAAAAAAAAAAGGCAATAAAGAAAAACTGTAGTATTTTTTCTGCTGAATTTTTCTGCATAGCTCTTCATAAGTAAACAAAACACCATTTCTTTAGGTTTCCACTTCTGTGCGCCTAACCTTCTAAGGTAAAAGAGCCCATAGAAAAATTTAATAGAACCTCACCACTAAGAAGAGGTACTCATGTGGATGTAAAATTAACTTGACATATCCCAAGAGAACTTAGGTTTAACAGAGGTAAGTTTGGAGTCAAACAGGACTGAAGAAGCCTTCATATCAAGCATGTCAAGTCTAGCTCAGACCTCAACAATTGAGAAATGATTGGGCGAAAAATACCTTTTAAGTAGATTTTATTGTTTCCAATTGGTTGCTGCCTCTCCTTAATAGATTATTTTTTTCCCCAGTCTGTTGACATGGGACTTGACTATTTGTCTTTCTTTGGCCAATGCAATGTGAGTTAAGTGATGCTGATGCTGTGTCACTTTAGAGTAGAAGATTTAAAAGCCCTCACATAATTTCACTCCTTTCTTTTCCCCCTTTCCAAGAGAATAGTTGGTCTTTGATAGAGATTGCTCCTGTAGAATGGAACTCCAAATGAAGCAAAGCCAAAGCTAACCAATACTGTCCATAAACATGAACAAGGTATAAACCTTTTTGTTTTAAAGGCACTGAGATTTGGGGATTATCTGTTATTACAGTGTAAGATAGTAAAGACTAGCTAATATACTCCTTCCTGTAGCAAAGATACTTTTATCTGGTTATGTTTGGATATATTGCTCTTGGTGAAAGTCTTGTAGTGGGAAATGTCTGTGCCATTTTGAATTCACTATTAAATTTTGCCTAAAATATCACTGTGTTCTCTTAATAAAATCATTTGTCTAATAGAATGAGAAATGATATATTTTTTTCACCATAGCCAAAAGGTTAATTATGAATAGAAGTAACTGTTTGGCATATTATGGTCTTAGAGATTTTTCCCGAGGAAAAATGAAGGCCTTGTTTTAATATTAAAATATTTTAAATGATTTGGAATTCATAATGATGCTGAGAATGAATTAACATGTCATTTTGGTTCCATCCACAATGGCTGTTCCATCACTTCTTGAGGAGTCAGACTGCTATTCTTCATGACCTTTGAATACAAAGGGAAAACATTTTCAGTGAAAGTATTTCTAATTTTCTTTCTTTTTTCTTTTAAGGTTAATTTACTTTCTTTGGAAGTATAAAACATACGAATAACCACAAAATCTACAATTATGGCTGATGAATCTGTGATTTTGAGTTATACTTCCCTACATAACATCTTCTTTGAGCCTAGGGCATTATCCAGGGAAACAGTTCCAAAGAGTAATGGATTAGTTATAAGCAAGAATAACCTAAGACCTTAGAAAAAAATAAGACTGGAAAACACAAGTGGACAAATAATTTGCTGTCACAGGTGCTTTTGAAGGTAATTATATACCTTCCTAACATCCATTGATGGCATCCATTTATACTATTTTGTGAGGAAAATAAAAAGAAACACTCTGCCTCTAGGACTTTTCAGGTCTTTCATGGAGGCATGAAAACTGTTTACTGAGGAGAGTAGTAAAGCTGTGAGCAATCTGGTTTACCACTAACACTGCTTCTGATCCCAAGACAATAAGGTTATATCAGTAAGGTTAGGTTAGGTTTATGTTACAATAACAATTTCTTACTGGTAGTACTATCCTGTAAAGAAAGGAACTTCTGTTTCACATAGTCACTCAGACTGAGATTGTTGAGGGCTCTACTATCTATTATATAGCTACATTGTCTAAAAGACAGGATTCCATAGTTTTTCAGTACAGCAAGAGAAAAAAAAATGCTGAAGAGTTTTTCACCAGCAGTTAAAATGCTTTAGTCCAGAACAGATGCGTACCACAAACTAATGCCCAAAACTAATGACATGGCTTTCCCTTTCAGGGAAACGAGGAAGTAAAATCACCCTCCCGTTTGCCTGGCAGCACAAGAGAATTAGCTATGAATGAACTCAACTACAAAAGTGCTTGACCACAAAAGTGAACAGAGACCAATCTTAAAAACAAAACAAAGCTGCTGGGGACCTTGGAATGAAAAGACACAATTATCAGACAAATATAAAGAAGGGTTATACTGGGGCGCCTGGGTGGCTCAGTGGGTTAAGCCGCTGCCTTCAGCTCAGGTCATGATCTCAGGGTCCTAGGATCGAGTCCCGCATCAGGCTCTCTGCTCAGCGGGGAGCCTGCTTCTCTCTCTCTGCCTGCCTCTCTGTCTACTTGTGATCTCTGTCTGTCAAATAAGTAAATAAAATCTTGAAAAAAAAAAAAAAAGAAGGGTTATACTATCATAAATAGAATTTGGGAAAATCTATGAGCCAGAATAGAACTTTTCCTTTGAAGTTTGTGTTTACACCTGTGTCTTAGAAACTTGTCATCCATCCATTGTTTCGAAACTGTTTTGGTCATAAAATATTTTAAATGAAGTTATTAAACTGGGAAACAAGTATGATCTTTTCAAAAATAAAAGTGTATAACTGTAGTCAAGCTTTTTAAACTAGAAAGGATTGTAATCATCATAATAAAAATGAATAGTTTCTCAATATATGGATTTTGGCAGTGGCTGGAAAAAATAAGAAAAAGTTGGTGCCAGAGAAATGTTTACTGAATAAAAGACAGTCACTGAGGTTGAAAGAAGCCAGTTGCATCATGCTGAGTCATTTCTTTTTCCATTTCTGTTGCAAAACCAGACAGGTACAGAAAGAGGACCATCTCCCAAAATCCCAAGATCTTCTAGTTGATTAAGAATACTAGTTGTATATGCTGAAAATAGTAGCAGAATGAGTTAGTTTAACTGATAAAAATTAAATCATGGATTTGGGTGTCAGTAGATTTTAAAACCTCCTTCAGGAAAGTTAAGGTAGAACCTTAGTGATGGAACTATTGCTGTTAAGTGAAGCAGGGATCATGTCAAGTTTTTTGCACCACTCTACCTCCGAAGTCTAGCATAATCCCTATCATATAGTAGGCACTCAGGAAATATTTGCTGAATAAATGAAGTTGATGGAATGAGTATATGTGAAAAAAAAAAACTTTATAAAATGTAAAGCACTACCTAGACAGACGCTCACAAAGACTTGAAACAAGAAGTGTAGTTTTAAAAATGAAAATGAATTAAAGTAAAATACTTTTCTTTGACATTATTGGATACACAGGGTCATGAGATATTTGTATATTAATTTCATCAGGTAAATACAATTAGGTAATTAAATAGAGGGTTGTTTCCCTCCTCCTTCTGAGAGCAGTGATAGAGCAGGCATTAGCACTCATGTAAGGATGAACCACTATTCATTTAGATGCTTGGATTTTCACAGAACACAGTTACATCTGTCTTGAGAGAGCTATAATTAAATGACATTTTATAAGAGTGATTAAATATAATGACCACTATGACAACATACTCAGGACTCCTTTGGTTTAACTCTCATAATTTCTTGCCACTTGTCAATTTTATTTCTTTTCAAACACTTCTGACTAAAAATTCTGCTGCCTTTCTAAGAGAAAAACAGGATAAAAAAGTGGTGCTATTTTGGGTAGATTCTTTCTTCATTCAAGACCATTTAAAAAAATCATTTATCCCTACTTCTACCTGATTCAAAATTTCTCTCTATTCTTACTTTAAAAGATTTCCCTTTTTGGTCTTCATTTCCTTTCTCACATTCTGACACTTCTGTTATTTCTTAAATCAGCCTCAGCTCTGTGTCTCAGAGGCTTCTTTTAATGTGTTGTTCTAGAGCCCATGATTCCATAGACACACAGAGAGAGTTTTTTTTTTTTTTTTAAGATTTAATTTATTTATTTGACATAGAGAGAGATCACAACCAGGCAGGCAGAGGTTGGTGGGGGGAAATAGGCTCCCCACCGAGCAGAGAGCCCAATGCGGGGCTCGATCCCAGGACCCTGTGATCATGACCTGAGCTGAAGGCAGAGGCTTAACCCACTGAGCCACCCAGGTGCCCCCAGAGAGAGATTTCTTAACATAGAAAAGGTCCTTCAGGGTTTAGCTTTAACCTGTATTTCTTTTCTCTCACCATTCATCCTTCCAACGTCTCTCCCTCCAAAATAGGCCCTTAGTACGTTGGGGAGGGTATGTGCTATGGTGAGTGCTGTGAAGTGTGTAAACCTGGAGATTCACAGACCTGTACCCCTGGGGCTAATAATACATTATATGTTTGTAAAAAAATAAAAAAAATATTTAAAAAATAGGTCCTTAGTTACTTACGACATTTTGACTGTTTTCCAAATACATCATATGTTTTTATGCTGCATCAATTAGGATGTTTTCAGAAAACATATAAGTGGTTTAGATAAAAGAATATTTATTATTTCATATAAAAAAGCTCAGAGCGAGCACGTGAGAGAGATTCTACTGTTAATTGATTCAGTGGCATAATGAAGGCATCAGAAATCTAGGTTCATTCCCTTTTCCTTTGTTCCATGCTCAGCGTGTTGCTTCTTTTCTCTTCATGGTCATAAATTGGCACTTTCAAACAATAGGGTCTGCAGGCAGTAGCAAGGGGTTTTTCTGTCTTATGTCACTTTTTTGAGTCAGAGGACTTTCCTAAAGTTTTCAGGCATTAACTCTTGTCCCGTTGGCCAGAATTGTATCTCTTGCCCTTGGCAATCTCTTGCTGAGAGGAAGATGGGCTTAAACCATTTGTAATTCACCCACAGTGGTTGGAGGGAAAACTTATCTTATTGGAAGGACTCATTGGAGGTCAAATGAAACTGGGGTCTTCTTGATAAGTAAGAAGTTGGGAAATATCTGTTGAGTGGGGAACTCACTTTTATAAACACAACTTTACTTTTCTACCTGCAATATTCTCTGTCTTTCTCCCCTTCAGGTAAAATTGTATGTCAACCACCATGATTCTCTTCAAATGCCATGTTGTCTGTGAAGCTTTATTTCAACTCACTTCCTTTACTTCCCAAACTAGTTGTTCATATTTCTAATAAAACACTTAGCAAACTGTTTTGCATATATCTATATACATATCTATCTCTTGAATTAGATGAAAGATTCTTTAAATTAAGGGTTTATTTAACACTGAAATCCTAGTACTTGACACTTTACCTGACTCAGATTAGATGTTGAGTAAATGCTTGAAATGTTGAATGAATGATCATAATCAAACTATCAGAATATCTCAATTAATGTGTCTTTTTTATTATTTATATAACCTAACCCACAATAATACTATTATTCTAAGGATGGCTATTAAAATATATAGCTGGACTGGAAATAATAGTAATATATAGCTGGATTAGAAATGATTTTCCTATCTTTTGAAAACTTCTTTGGAATTAGACCTTTAGATGCCAAGCTTACCTGGACATATAAATCCAAAATGTATGTGTCTGATGCTTTCCTAGGCTCTTGGGATACAAAATAACATAGGAATAGACATTGCTGTCGCAAAGCTCAGAATCTGGTAGATGAGATAGACTTTTTAAATAAGTAATTAAAATCTAGTATGTAGTCAGAGTGATACATTTCCAACCCAAAGCAGGAACTTCCAAGAGAAAAGTGGTAAAAGAGTATATTTTCTTGGATATCCCCTTGGACAATCCCTGTCCATAGTGGAAGTGATATCCAACTTTGGTCTGGGAGGATGTTGAAGACTTTCCCAGGTGAACCAGAAAGAAAAGGAATGCCAGCATGAGGCAGAAGAGTATACAAACATACAGTGACATATAATCATTTGCATAATTAGAAAGTGCAAGTAGTTCTACAGTCTTGGAAGGCATATTTTGTGAAGAACAATAGCAGGAGAAGTAACTTTACAGGGTAATAAGGAGTTGGACTATAAAGTGTGTTTTATATCATAGGGAGAACCTAGAACTATTCTGAAGCCTTTTACTGGGAGTTGGTTGGTTAACTAACTGCATTAAGACAAGGGGAACATGCTCTTCAGCTGACAAATGCATTGTGAGTACTCAATGAGTGGATGATGGTAAAGTCTTTTATTGACAAATTAGAGAACCTCAGCAGACTAAATTGATATAAAATGACCAACTTTCTGTTTTACTTTTAAAATTATAGGAAATCTGCAATGGATCCTCTCCCCCTGAGCATTTTTCATTCTCTTATTGTCACCTGGGGGATGTTAATGCTTTTGGACTGCTGCCTGCAGCCTTGCCTTGCCCCCTAAGTGGATATTCAGTGATGGCAGCACATCCTCATAAAAATAGACTGCGGATTACATTTCCATTAAAGACCAGAGCCATATCTGTCTGCTAATTTCCCTGCCAATAAGTTAGATTTTTACAATGGCCAGTTTATTGTGGAAAGAACCACTTTTCTTGTCAGAGTGCAAAGAGATAGCATACAAAATGTAAGATCGTAGACTTCATCAACAAATATCCTAAATAGAGTTTCTACAATAGCCCTTACATATCATTTTTCTGAAAAATCTTATCATATGCCTTTCTTTGTGGTAAGTTATATTACTGTCTACGTTTTCAGATTCTGTTTGTCTACTGCAGGCATAAAAATAAAAGAAAATGGATCTGGAGAGTATAATTCCAATTATTTGTAATCAAACATCTATGAAACACTTATGTCTCAGGCATCCGTATAGCTGCCATGGTTTAAAAAAAATGAATGTGGGACACCTGGGTGGCTCAGTGGGTCAAGCCGCTGCCTTCGGCTCAGGTCATGATCTCGGAGTCCTGGGATCGAGCCCCGCATCGGGCTCTCTGCTCTCTACAGGAGCCTGCTTCCTCCTCTCTCTCTGTCTGCCTCTCTGCCTGCTTGTGATCTCTCTGTCAAAATAAATAAATAAAATCTTTAAAAAAAAAAAATGAATGTGACATAGCTGTTGTCCTCAAAAAGCTTAAAATCTAATCCTGCCTACTTTGAATATAAAGTGTGATAGTAAATACAAAAATAAAACTCTTATAAAGAAAAGAAAAACCATCATAGTACTGTGATTAGCAAGAGAAACTATAAGCAAAATTCTAGGATTCAGATTATCATTAGTAGTGGGTTTAACTATAATAGCATCTGTAACAACAATTTTTACAATTTCATTACTTTATTATTCTTTGTTGTTTACCATTGTTATGGATTAAATGTTTGTGTCCCCTTCAGAATTCATATGTTGACGCCCTAACCTTCAATGTGATGTATGTGGAGGTAGGGGCTTTCGGAGATAATTAGGGTCAAATGAAGTCACGAGATTGGGTCATGAGATGTTGTTATAAGAACAAACATTAGAGACCGAACTTTTCTTTTCCCTCTAGATTTCTCACTCTCTTGCTCTTTCTAAGTGTACAAACAGAGGAAAGGCCTTGTGAGCACATGGTAAACAGGCAGTTACTTACAAGCCAAGAAGAGAGCTTTGGCCAGAATCTGACCATGCTGGCACCCTGATCTCAGAATTCTAGCCTCCAGAACTGTGAGAAAATAAATTTGTTGCTTAATTTCCTCAGTCTATAGTACTTTGTTAGGGCAGTCTCAGCGACTAATATACCCATTCTATGGTAAGTAGTTTCCTTTTACATTTCTTAATGCTTACCATGATCCTTGAAGACAGCTTTGTCCTTATGTTACAGGCATGTAAACAGAGTAGGGGCCTTAAATAATTGGCCTGAGATGATAGAACTGGTAAATGGCAAGTCAAGATTTGAGTCCACTACTAAATTATATCACCTTGTGGCATAGATTTATTAGTCTTTGTTCTCATATATAGCAAAGTATGCTACTCAGATATTTATATTCTAACTCCCAAATCTCCACTTTTTTTCATCTCATAGTTTAGTAATAATCAGACAAACAAATTTGTTCTTCTTTCTAATAAGGATTTAAAATGCCTGGCAATAGTCTATCATTTCTATAATGATTTCAAAAGACATAGAAGCTGGAGAATATTTTGTCCCCTGAGATCCAAGTATCCTTTTCTTCAGTAACTATTTAATTTTGTAATGTTAGGGGTAAGCAATATAACAGTTGTCTGACACAATATGATAGCACATTCATCATATGATTACTGTGATTCTTTGGCCCTGTTTTTATTTATTGTAGAGAGGATGTGATGATGGAATCAGTGGTGGTGGGACTATCAGGTACATCATTTAGGAAGTCATACGGGTGTTCTGTTTTTGATAGGTTTACTTTTTGTCAATTCTGGCCCTGCTTTTCAAATATGGAGTATATACACATTTAGTAATATTTTCCTTTTCCAGTGTGTTTTGAACTTATGTATTTCTTTGGGTGGCTGTAATAATGTATATTTATTCTTGGTATCTTCTAAGGGAGGTCTGAATGTATTCACATTATTGCCTCATTGCTCTTTTTCCTCTTAGGGCAAAACTCCTTCAGGAGTGGTCTGCAACCACTGATTCTAATTTCTCTCCTCCCAAACTTTTTAAAGATAACTTAAGTCCAATTTACTTCAGATTGCCCTGATCAAGTGACCTTCCAATTGCTAAATCTAAGGCTTAATTCTTATCATTAGTAGTATTTGACACCATTGATATTGTCATAGTCTCTTATTTCTTTAAATAGTTTTTAATGGTTTATGTATTGTAAAATGATTTCCACAATAAGTTGAGCTAGCATCCATCTTCTCATATAAATACAATTTAAAAAAAGAAAGAAGAAAAGAATAAAGGAAGAAAAAGTATTTCTCCTTGTGATGAGAACACTTAGGATTTTGCTTTCTTAATAACTTCTCTGTATCATAAAACTGTTTGAGATATAGTCATCATGTTCTACATTACATTCCTACTACTTATTTATCTTATAACTGGAAGTTTGTACCTTTTGTCCACGTTCCTCTAATTTCTCCTACCCCAAAACCCTGGCTCAGGTAACTACAGATCTGATCTCCTTTTCTATGAGTTTATTTTTTTTTGTTATTGATGTAGTTTTGTTTGGTTAAGATTCCACATATAAATGAGATCATACAGTATTTGTTTATCTTATTTCTTTCAGCATAATGTCTTTTTTTTTAATTTTTTTTTATTTTTTTTAATTTTATTTTTTATAAACATATAATATATTTTTATCCCCAGGGGTACAGGTCTGTGAATTGCCAGGTTTACACACTTCACAGCACTCACCATAGCACATACACTCCCCAATGTCCATAATCCCACCCCCCTTCTCCCAACCCCCTTCCCCCCATCAACCCTCAGTTTGTTTTGTGAGATTAAGAGTCACTTATGGTTTGTCTCCCTCCCAATCCCATCTTGTTTCATTTACTCTTCTCCTACCCCCTTAACCCCCCATGTTGCATCTCCTCTCCCTCATATCAGGGAGATCATATGATAGTTGTCTTTCTCCGATTGACTTATTTCGCTAAGCATGATACCCTCTAGTTCCATCCACGTCGTCGCAAATGGCAAGATTTCATTTCTTTTGATGGCTGCATAGTATTCCATTGTGTATATATACCACTTCTTCTTTATCCATTCGTCTGTTGGTGGACATCTAGGTTCTTTCCATAGTTTGGCTATTGTAGACATTGCTGCTATAAACATTCGGGTGCACGTGCCCCTTCGGATCATTACCTTTGTATCTTTAGGGTAAATACCCAGCAGAGCAATTGCTGGGTCATAGGGTAGTTCTATTTTCAACATTTTGAGGAACCTCCATGCTGTTTTCCAGAGTGGTTGCACCAGCTTGCATTCCCACCAACAGTGTAGGAGGGTTCCCCTTTCTCCGCATCCTCGCCAGCATCTGTCATTTCCTGACTTGTTAATTTTAGCCATTCTGACCGGTGTGAGGTGATACCTCATTGTGGTTTTGATTTGTATTTCCCTGATGCCGAGTGATGTGGAGCACTTTTTCATGTGTCTGTTGGACATCTGGATGTCTTCTTTGCGGAAATGTCTGTTCATGTCCTCTGCCCATTTCTTGATTGGATTATTTGTTCTTTGGGTGTTGAGTTTGCTAAGTTCTTTATAGATTTTGGACACTAGCCCTTTATCTGATATGTCATTTGCAAATATCTTCTCCCATTCTGTCAGTTGTCTTTTGGTTTTGTTAACTGTTTCCTTTACTGTGCAAAAGCTTTTGATCTTGATGAAATCCCAATAGTTCATTTTTGCCCTTGCTTCCCTTGCCTTTGGCGATGTTCCTAGGAAGATGTTGCTGCGGCTGAGGTCGAAGAGGTTGCTGCCTGTGTTCTCCTCAAGGATTTGGATGGATTCCTTTCTCACATTGAGATCCTTCATCCATTTTGAGTCTATTTTCGTGTGTGGTGTAAGGAAATGATCCAATTTCATTTTTCTGCATGTGGCTGTCCAATTTTCCCAACACCATTTATTGAAGAGGCTGTCTTTTTTCCATTGGACATTCTTTCCTGCTTTGTCGAAGATTAGTTGACCATAGAGTTGAGGGTCTATTTCTGGGCTCTCTATTCTGTTGCATTGATCTATGTGTCTGTTTTTGTGCCAGGACCATGCTGTCTTGATGATGACAGCTTTGTAATAGAGCTTGAAGTCCGGAATTGTGATGCCACCAACTTTGGCTTTCTTTTTCAATATTCCTTTGGCTATTCGAGGTCTTTTCTGGTTCCATATAAATTTTAGGATTATTTGTTCCATTTCTTTGAAAAAAATGGATGGTACTTTGATAGGAATTGCAGTAAATGTGTAGATTGCTTTAGGTAGCATAGACATTTTCACAATATTTATCCTTCCAATCCAGGAGCATGGAACATTTTTCCATTTCTTTGTGTCTTCCTCAATTTCTTTCATGAGTACTTTATAGTTTTCTGTGTATAGATTCTTAGTCTCTTTGGTTAGGTTTATTCCTAGGTATCTTATAGTTTTGGGTGCAATTGTGAATGGGATTGACTCCTTAATTTCTCTTTCTTCTGTCTTGTTGTTGGTGTAGAGAAATGCAACTGATTTCTGTGCATTGATTTTATATCCTGACACTTTACTGAATTCCTGTACAAGTTCTAACAGTTTTGGAGTGCAGTCTTTTGGGTTTTCCACATATAGTATCATATCATCTGCGAAGAGTGATAGTTTGACTTCTTCTTTGCCGATTTGGATGCCTTTAATTTCCTTTTGTTGTCTGATTGCTGAGGCTAGGACTTCTAGTACTATGTTGAATAGCAGTGGTGATAACGGACATCCCTGCCGTGTTCCCGACCTTAGCGGAAAAGCTTTCAGTTTTTCTCCATTGAGAATGATATTTGCGGTGGGTTTTTCATAGATGGCTTTGATAATATTGAGGTATGTGCCCTCTATCCCTACACTTTGAAGAGTTTTGATCAGGAAGGGATGCTGTACTTTGTCAAATGCTTTTTCAGCATCTATGGAGAGTATCATATGGTTCTTGTTCTTTCTTTTATTAATGTGTTGTATCACATTGATTGATTTGCGGATGTTGAACCAACCTTGCAGCCCTGGAATAAATCCCACTTGGTCGTGGTGAATAATCCTTTTAATGTACTGTTGAATCCTATTGGCTAGTATTTTGGTGAGAATTTTTGCATCTGTGTTCATCAAGGATATTGGTCTGTAGTTCTCTTTTTTGATGGGATCCTTGTCTGGTTTTGGGATCAAGGTGATGCTGGCCTCATCAAATGAGTTTGGAAGTTTTCCTTCCATTTCTATTTTTTGGAACGTTGCAGGAGAATAGGAATTAGTTCTTCTTTAAATGTTTGGTAGAATTCCCCCGGGAAGCCATCTGGCCCTGGGCTTTTGTTTGTTTGGAGATTTTTGATGACTGCTTCAATCTCCTTACTGGTTATGGGTCTGCTGAGGCTTTCTATTTCTTCCTGGTTCAGTTGTGGTAGTTTATATGTCTCTAGGAATGCATCCATTTCTTCCAAATTGTCAAATTTGTTGGCGTAGAGTTGCTCATAGTATGTTCTTATAATTGTCTGTATTTCTTTGGTGTTCGTTGTGATCTCTCCTCCTTCATTCATGATTTTATTTATTTGGGTCCTTTCTCTTTTCTTTTTGATAAGTCTGGCCAGGGGTTTATCAATCTTATTAATTCTTTCAAAGAACCAGCTCCTAGTTTTGTTGATTTGTTCTATTGTTTTTTTTTTGTTTCTATTTCATTGATTTCTGCTGTGATCTTTATGATTTCTCTTCTCCTGCTGGGTTTAGGGTTTCTTTCTTGTTCTTTCTCCAGCTCTTTTAGGTGTAGGGTTAGGTTGTGTACCTGAGACCTTTCTTGTTTCTTGAGAAAGGCTTGTACCGCTATATATTTTCCTCTCAGGGCTGCCTTTGTTGTGTCCCACAGATTTTGAACCGTTGTGTTTTCATTATCATTTGTTTCCATTAATTTTTTCAATTCTTCTTTAATTTCCTGGTTGACTCATTCATTCTTTAGAAGGATGCTGTTTAGTCTCCATGTATTTGGGTTCTTTCCAAATTTCCTCTTGTGATTGAGTTCTAGCTTCAGAGCATTGTGGTCTGAAAATATGCAGGGAATGATTCCAATCTTTTGATAATGGTTGAGACCTGATTTAGGACCGAGAATGTGATCTATTCTGGAGAATGTCCCATGTGCACTAGAGGAGAATGTGTATTCTGTTGCTTTGGGATGAAATGTTCTGAATATATCTGTGATGTCCATCTGGTCCAGTGTGTCATTTAAGGCCTTGATTTCCTTGTTGATCTTTTGCTTGGATGATCTGTCCATTTCAGTGAGGGGAGTGTTAAAGTCCCCTACTATTATTGTATTATTGTCGATATGTTTCTTTGATTTTGTTATTAATTGGTTTATATAGTTGGCTGCTCCCACGTTACAGGCATAGATATTTAAAATTGTTAGATCTTCTTGTTGGACAGACCCTTTGAGTATGATATAGTGTCCTTCCTCATCTCTTATTATAGTCTTTGGCTTAAAATCTAATTGATCTGATATAAGGATTGCCACTCCTGCTTTCTTCTGATGTCCATTAGCATGGTAAATTCTTTTCCACCCCCTCACTTTAAATCTGAAGGTGTCTTCGGGTTTAAGATGAGTTTCTTGTAGGCAACATATAGATGGGTTTTGTTTTTTTATCCATTCTGATACCCTGTGTCTTTTGATTTGGGCATTTAGCCCATTAACATTCAGGGTAAGTATTGAGAGATATGAATTTAGTGCCATTGTATTGCTTATAAGGTGACTGTTATTGTATGTTGTCTCTGTTTCTTTCTGATCTACTACTTTTAGGGTCTCTCTTTGCTTAGAGGACCCCTTTCAATATTTCCTGTAGAGCTGGTTTGGTATTTGCAAATTCTTTCAGTTTTTGTTTGTCCTGGAAGCTTTTAATCTCTCCTTCTATTTTCAATGATAGCCTAGCTGGATATAGTATTCTTGGCTGCATGTTTTTCTCGTTTAATGCTCTGAATATATCATGCCAGCTCTTTCTGGCCTGCCAGGTCTCTGTGGATAAGTCTGCTGCCAATCTAATATTTTTACCATTGTACGTTACAGACTTCTTTTCCCGGGCTGCTTTCAGGATCTTCTCTTTGTCACTAAGACTTGTAAATTTTACTATTAGGTGATGGGGTGTGGACCTATTCTTATTGATTTTGAGGGGGGGTTCTCTGAACCTCCTGGATTTTGATGCTTGTTGCCTTTGCCATATTGGGGAAATTCTCTCCAATAATTCTCTCTAATATACCTTCTGCTCCCCTCTCTGTTTCCTCTTCTTCTGGAATCCCAATTATTCTAATGTTGTTTTGTCTTATGGTGTCACTTATCTCTCGAATTCTCCCCTCGTGGTCCAGTAGCTGTTTGTCCCTCTTTTGCTCAGCTTCTTTATTCTCTTTCATTTGGTCTTCTATATCGCTCATTCTTTCTTCTGCCTCATTTATCCTAGCAGTGAGAGCCTCCATTTTTGATTGCACCTCATTTATAGCTTTTTTGATTTCCACTTGGTTAGATTTTAGTTCTTTTATTTCTCCAGAAAGGGCTTTTATATCTCCCGAGAGGGTTTCTCTAATATCTTCCATGCCTTTTTCGAGCCCGGCTAGAACCTTGAGAATCGTCATTCTGAACTCTAGATCTGACATATTACCAATGTATATATTGATTAGGTCCCTAGCCTTTGGTACTGCCTCTTGTTCTTTTTTTTGTGGTGAATTTTTCCGCCTTGTCATTTTGTCCAGAGAAGAGTATATGAAGGAGCAAGTAAAATACTAAAAGGGCGGCAACAACCCCAGGAAAATATGCTTTAGCCAAATCAGAAAAGATCCCAAATCATGAGGGGGGAGAAAGGGGATAAAAAGAG
>NW_019154086.1:57485601-57621290 GCF_002288905.1 Enhydra lutris kenyoni | reverse complement strand
AAAAGATCCCAAATCATGAGGGGGGAGAAAGGGGATAAAAAGAGGTTCAGAAAGAAAAAAAAAAAAAAAAAAAAGAAACAATTAAAAAAAGAAAACCAATAAAGAAAAAATATAAAAAGGAAAAAAATATATATATCTTAGATAAACTAGTTAAAAAACGTTAAAAAAGAAAAGTTAAAAAAATTTAGCAGAAGAAGAAAAAAATTGAAAAAGAAAAAAAATTAAATTAACTGCAAGTCTAAAGAATCATGGGGAGAAAGCCATGAGTTCCGTGCTTTGCTTTCTCCTCCTCTGGAATTCCGCTGCTCTCCTTGGTATTGAAACTGCACTCCTTGGTAGGTGAACTTGGTCCTGGCTGGGTTTCTTGTTGATCTTCTGGGGGAGGGGCCTGTTGTAGTGATTCTCAAGTGTCTTTGCCCCAGGCGGAGTTGCACTGCCCTTACCCGGGGCGGTCTGAGTAATCCGATCGGGTTTGCTCTCGGGAGCTTTTGTTCCCTGAGCGCTTTCCGTAGAGTTCTGGAGGGCGGGAATGAAGATGGTGGCCTCCCGGTCTCCGGCCTGGAGGAGCCGAGAGCCGGGGGCCCCACTCCTCAGTGCGCCCTCAGAGAATAGCGCCCAATTACTCCCGTCACCCTGGCCTCCGGCCACGCTCCGAGCTGACCGAGCCTGCGACCGGTTCAAGGTAACCCCGAGATTAGAGCTTACTCCTCAGCTCTGTCTTTGTAGCCGGCTTCCCCGTTCTAATACCTGTAAGCTCTGCGACACCCCCGATCCTTCTGTGACCCTGTGGGACCTGAGGCCATGCTGACCCCGCGTGGGCTTCACCCCAGTTAAGCCTCTGGAGCGATGTCCCTCCGTGGAACAGACTTTTAAAAGTCCTGATTTTGTGCTCTGTTGCTCCGCTGCCTGGGGGGAGGCGGCCCCTCCCCCCGCAGTCTATCTTCCCGTCGCTTTGGATTCACTTCTCCGCCAGTCCTACCTTTCAGAAAGTGGTTGATTTTCTGTTTCTAGAGTTGTTGTTCTTCTTCTCTTCGATCTCCCGTTGGATTTGTAGATGTTTGCAATCTTTAGATAAGCTATCTAGCTGATCTCCCGCTACCTGAAGTAGTCTCAGCCTGCTACTTCTCCGCCATCTTGACCACTACTCTCAGCATAATGTCTTAAAGTTCCATCTGTGTTGTTAGGAATGGTAGTGTTTCCTCATTTTTATGGCTGCATAATATTCCATTGTGTGTGAGTGGTGTATGTGTCTGATACACACACAGACGCACACAGACTACAACTTCTTTATTCATTTGCTGAAAGACACTTATGTTGTTTCCATGTTTTGGCTGTTGTAAATAATGTTACATGGGGGTGCAGAAACATTTTGAGTTTGTGTTTTAATCTCCTTTGGATGTATTCCAAGAAGTGGAATTGCTGGATCATATGGTAGTTCTATTTTTAACTTTTTAAGGATCCTTTATACTATTTTTCATAGTGGAACCAGAGTGTACCTATTTACAATCTTACCAGTAGTGCACAAGGGTTCCTTTTTCTCCACATCCACATGAGGATTTGTTATCTTGTCTCTTGCATGATGGTCATCTTAGCTGGTAAGAGGCAGTATCTCACTGTGGTTTTAGTTTACATTTTCCTAACGATCAGTGCCGTTGAACATCTTTTCATGTATCTCTTGGCCCTTTATATATCTTCTTTGGAGAAATGTCTATTCAGGTCCTTTGTCCATTTTCAATTTTTCTTTTCTTTTCTTTCTTTTTTCTTTTTCTTTTTCTTTTTTTTTTTTTTGCTATTGTGTTGTATGAGTTCTTTCTGTGTTTTGGATGTTAACTCCTTATCACCTGTAGAATTTGCATCTGTTTTTTTGCAATCCTCAGGTTGTCTTTTCACTTTGTTGATGGTTTCTTTTGCTGTGCAGAAGCTTTATAGTTTGGTGTAGTCCCTGTGTTTATTTTTGTTTTTGTTGCTTTTGCTTTAGGTGTCATATCCAAAATATCATTACTACGTCCCATGTCAAAGAGCTTTGTTCCTATGTTTTTTCCTAGGAGTTGATGGTTTCAGGTTTTACATTTAAGTGTTTAATTCATTTTGAGTTAGTTTTTGTTAGTTGTGTAAGATATGGGTAAGATTCTTTTACATGTGAGTATTCAGTTATCCTAGCACCATTAAAGACATTGTCTTCTCTTCACTGATTATTTTTGGCTGTCTTGTCAAATATTAGTTGACTGTATATGCGTATGTTTCTTTCTGGTTGATTATTATGCTGTTGATTCTGTTCCATTGGTCTATTTGGTTTTATGCCAGTACTGTACTGTTTTTGATGACTGTAGCTTTATAATATAGCTTGAAATCAAGAAGTATGGTACCTCCTGCTTTGTTATTTTTCAGGATTTCTTTGGCTCTCTGGCTTTGTGGTCTTATGTGGTTGCATATAAAATTTAGAAGTGTTTTGTCTATCTCTGTAAAAAATGCCTTTAGTATCTTATAGAGACTGCACTGAATCTTAGTGGCTTTTGGTAATATTGACATTTTAATAATATTAATTCTTCTAGTTCATGAACATGGTATACTTATCCATTTATTTGTGTCTTTTTCAATGTCTTTCATCAGTGTTTTGTTGTTTTCAGTATGGAACTCTTTCACCTCCTTAGTTAAATTTATTTTTAAGTATTTTATTGTTTTTGATGTTATTGTCAATGGGATAGATTTTTTCCCATTTTTAGATTTTTTGTTGTTGTTAGTGTATATAAACACCTACTGATTTTGGTATGTTAATTTGTATCCTGCAACTTTATTGAATTCATTGATTAGACATAACAGTTTTTTGGTTGAATCTTTAGGAAAATCTTTAGGACCTGAATAGACATTTCTCCAAAGAAGATATATAAAAGGCCAACAGATACATGAAAAGATGTTCAACAGCACTAATCATTAGGAAAATGTAAACTAAACAACAAAATCCTGTTGTCTGAAAGCAAAGACATTTTTACTTCTTTCTTTCCAGTTATGATACCTTTTATTTCTTGTTCTTGCCTGATTGCCATGGCTTGGACTTTTACCATTTAATAGTTGTGGTGAGAGTGGGCTCCCTTGTTTTATTTTTGATTTTACAGAAATAGCTTTTAGCTTCTCACCATTGAGTATGATGTTGGTTTTGAGCTTGTCATATATGGCTTTTATTATATTGTTGTTTCTTCTGTGCCAAACTTGAGTTTTATCATGAATGGATATTGAATTCTGTCAAATGCATTTTCTGCATTTATTGAGATGACCATATGCTTCTTTCTGATTATTCTATTAATGTGATGTATCACCTTGACTGATTTGTATGTGTTGAACCATCCTTACATCTCAAGGATAAATTCCACTTGATTATGAAGAATGACCTTTTTAATGTGCTGTGGACTTTGTTTTCTAGTATTTTATTGAGAATGTTTGACTCCATCTGTATTCATCAGTGGTATTGACCTGTAGCTTTCTAGTAGTGTCTTTCTGGTTCTGGTATCAGGATAATGCTGGCCTTGTGAATAAGTTTGAGAGTGCTCCCTGTTCTTTGGTATTTTGGAAGAGTTTGAGAAGGGTTGATGTTAATTCTTCTTTAAATGTTTGGTAAAATTCCCCAGAGAAGCCATCTGGTTCTGAGATTTTTGTTATTCTTAGAAGATTTTTCATTCCTGATCCAATCTCCTTACTCATAATTGGTTTATTCATATTTTCTATTTCTTCCTGATTCATTCTTGATAAGTTGCATGTTTCTAAGAATTTTCCATTTCTTCTAGGTTGTCCAGTTTGTTGTTCAAGGTATTTGTTCATATTAACCTCTTAGAATCTGGTATTGAATTTCTGTGGTATCAGTTGTAAGGGCTCCTTTTTCACTGATAATTTTGTTGGTATGTGTACTTTCTCTTTTTATCTTGGTTAGTGTAGTTAAGTGTTTGCCAACTTTGTTTCTTTTCAAAGAATCAACTCTTAGTTTGGTTACTCTTTTCTCTTGTTTTTCTGTTAATTGTTTCATTATTTCTGCTCTAATCTTTACTGTTTCCCTTCTTTTGCTAACTTTGGGCTCAGTTTGTTCTTTTTATGGCTTCTTAAGATGTAGAGTTAAGTTTTTTATTTGGGATCCTCATTGCTTCTTAATGTAGGAATTTATTACTATGAACTTTCCTACTGAAGACTGCTTTTGCTACATTCTATAAATTCTGGTATATTTTATTCTTACTTTGTCTCAGAAACATTTTTTATTTCTTCTTTAATTTCTTTGACTTATTGGTTGTTCAGAAAAGTTTTATTTAATTTTCGTGTGTATGTGAACTTTCCAGTTTTCCTCCAGTTTTTGATTTCTAGTTTTATGCCATAGTGATCAAAGATACTTGGTATGATTTCAATCTTCTTCAATTTGCTAAGACTTGTTTTGTTACATAACATATTGTCAATCCTAGAAAATATTCCATATGTACTTAAGAAGAATGTATAATCTGCTGGTTTGGATAGAATGTTCTATATATGTCTGGTAGCCCATTTGGTCTATAGTGTTGTTCAAATATTCTACTTCCTTATTGATCCTCTGTCTGGGTGATATATCCATTGTTGAGACTGTGGTACTACTGTCCCTAGCCATTATTGTACTAGGTGTATTTCTCCTTTTTCTCCATTAGTTTTTGCTTCATATATTAAGGTGCTCTGTTATTGGGCCCATAAATATTTACAGTTCTTTTATTTTCTTGATGAATTGACCCCTTCATCTGTATATAATGACCTTCTTAGCCTTTTTTTTTTTTTTATCATTTTTAGTTTAGAGGTTATTTTGTCTGATATAGGTATAGGTTTTCCTGTTTTGTTGTTTTTTTTTTTTTTTCCATTTGTTTGAAATGTCTTTTTCCATTCCTTTACTTTCAGTCTATGTGTGTCTCTGAGGCTAAAAAGTGAGTCTCTTGAGGGCAGTATATTGTTGGAACTTGTTTTATATCCATTCAGCCATTCTTTTTTTCTGATTGGAGAATTTGATCTGTTTGTGTTTAAAGTAATTGTCAATAGTAAGGATTTACTATTGCCATTTGTTAATTGTTTTCTGTTTTGTAGATTTATTATTCCTTGATTCTTTTCTTGCTGTCTTTGTGTGTGTGTGTGTGTGTGTGTGTGTGTGTGTGTGTGTGTTGATGTCTTTTAGTATCTATATACTTTGACTTCTTTGTCATGTTCTTTTGTGTAATACTACCAGATTTTCCCTTGTGGTTACCATGAGGCTTATATGAAATATCTGATAACAGTCTATTTTAAAATGGTTACAATTTAACTTCAACAGAATTTGTATACTTCACACTTTTGCTTTTTCTTCCCTTCACATTTCAGGTTACTACTCTTACAATTTACATGTTTTTTTATATTGTGTAACTAGTAACAGATTATTGTATTATGGGTTATTATTGCTATGTTCTTTTTTCTTTTTAAAAACTTTTAAACTGGAGATGTGGGTTATATATCACAATTATCATATTGCAGAATCTAACTATGACTATATGTATATGATTACTAGTGAGATTAATGCTATCTTTTTGTGTTTTTATGTTAATTATTGTTAATTTTTACTTTTACTTCCATTGAAAGAACTCCTTCAGCATTTAAAAAAAAAGTTTAAATTTATTAACATAGAATGTATTATTAGCCCCAGGGATACAGGTCTGTAAATCAACAGGTTTACACACTTCACACCACTCACCATAGCACATACACTCCCCAATGTCCTTCAGCATTTTTTATAAGGCAGGTCTGGTGGTAATGAACTTCCTCAGCTTTTGTTTGTTTGGGAAAGTTCTTATCCCTTCTTTGTTTCTGAAGGACAGCTGGGAGCTACCCTCCATCTTGACTATGACTTTATCTCTTTGCCTGTGAGTGTCATAGGAAACCTCCACAACTGGTACTGGCTTTTCTCTAGGGACAGTCTGCTGTGCCTGACTGTCTCTTGGCTTGAGCTGTGCAGCTTCTAGGAATTGTCACCAGAACTTATGGTCAGGTGGGGGTCAAAGGCATTCTCCAAAGCAGGTGGGGTTTTGACTCAACACCTCTCCTTAGTGTGAGCAAACCAGGCCCTAGGCCTGGCAGAAGTGCTCACTTCAGGTTTTCAGTCAGACAGATCTGTACTCCACCAAGTTCCATGGTCAGTGTGTGCCCTCTAACTTGGTTCTGCAGATGAAAAAGCTGTCGTTGAGATCACTACTTGGGCACTGCATGTGTGAACTTAGTCTACCAAGATCTGCGTGCTGGTTGTTATAAGCCCTTCCCTACTTCTTCATCACAGTGAGATTCCCAGTGGCTGTACCCTGTAGATTTCCCTGCAATCCCTGTGGTGTGTGATTAGAGTACGGGCCCCTGAACATGACCCACAGTGCTGAGGTGTGGGGCTGGTTGTGCCTTCTAGACTTTCTTTTCCCACTGGAGGATCCAAAAGCTCAGGGGAGACCTCTATATATGGTGCTGTGATGTCCTGGGAGAAAGTCAATAGGGTCAATGTGTAGATGCTACTCCTACCTTTCTAATGCAGTCTGTCTTTGTCTCTGAGGTGCAGGAGATTGGGTCAGCTTCATCCCCATATTCTAAGATCCTATCAGTGGCATCTTGTTCTTGAATAAATGTTAACTCTTTTTGGGGGGGAGTGAAGGCAGAGTGGGCTGTTGTCACCATCTTGGTGATGTTAGTGATCTCATTCAGTCTTTATTCAAATAAAATACCTCATTTTGATCTTCCCTGGAGCTGTATTATATATTAGAGCCCTTATTCCTCAAAAAATTAAAAATAAAACTACTCTTTAATCCAGTATTGCACTACTGTATATTATCCAAGGAATACAAAAACACTAATTCAAAAAGATATATGCATACCTATGTTTACTGCAGTATTATTTACGATAGCGAGTGTCCATTGCTAAAAGAATGGATTAAGAAGATGCGATATATATATATATATATATATATATATATATATATATATATACACTCATACACACATACACACACAGGAATATTATTCATCCATAAAAAAGAATGAAATCTTGCCATTTGCAACAATGTGGATGGAGCTAGAGAGTATTACGCTTAATGAAATAAGTCAGTCAGAAAAAGACAAATACCACATGATTTCACTCATATGTGGAATTTAAGAAACAAAACAAATGAGCAAAGGAAAAAAAGAGAGAGAGAGAGAAACCAAGAAACAGATTCTTAACTATAGAGAACAAACTGATGGTTACTGGAGGGAGTTGGTTGGGGGGATGCATGAAATAGGAGAGGAGGATTAAGAGTACACTTATCATGATGAGCACTGAGTAATGTTTAGAATTGTTGAATAATGACTATATTGTATAACTGAAACTAAAATAACACTGTATACTAACTATACTGGAATTAAAATAAAAAACTTAATAAAAATATTAAAGCCCTCATACAAGTCACTATTATTTTTACCATAACACTTACCACTACCTAACTTATTATATGTTTTAATTTATTTATATGTATTTTTTCTGATCCTTTATTAAACTGTAAGCTCACAGAAACCAAGGGCTATCTTTGTTTACTTTTGTATCTTCAGTACCTGAAAATCAGGAACTAACATATGGTTAAAGTAAGATGGCTCCTAGTTTTTTTTCTCACTGCACATCAAATGAGAGAGTTTATTTCCCTATCCCTTAAATATGTGCAGGCTTTGTGATTGGATATAAGATGGCAAATGTGACATCCTTCCACTTCTGTGCCTAGTTTCTAAGAGTTCTGGAAGCTTTTGCTTCTTAACCAGTTAAAACATCTTAGAAAAATCTTAGAAAACAGCTAATGTGCTGTGAGAGAAAAGGAGAGACAATATGTAGGCATTCTGCTAGACTGTCCAAGATGAACTTTTAGCCAACAGCCAGCCTAAACTACCAGCTATGTGAATAAAGTGTCTTGGGTATTCAAACCCAGTCAGGCCTCTGGATGATTCAGCTGCCAAAAGTCAGTGGAGCAGACTTGTCTGGTTGAGTCAAATCAGTCTAAACACCATGAGAGATGGAAAACTGTCCCCCCCCACTTTTATTGAGATATAATTGGCATAAATGATGTTTTAAACCATTGAATTTTGGGGTGCTTTTCATGCCTCAGTAGCTAACGGGAACAGAATTTGGTACTAGATGTAGGGTAATACTTTAAGGAAAACCTAAAATATGTGATTTTTGGCTCTGAATTTGGTAGGGCTGAATCTGCAGTAGTCTCAAGGAGGTTGCTAGTGACAGTTGAAAGGACAGGAAAGAAAACTTTCATCAGAGCTGGAGAAAAGGTGAACTGTGTAGTGGAAAAAAGTTTGGCAATAACTTTGGACCACACTGTGGTAATGTGGAAAATAGAAAAAATACATATAGATTTGACCAAGGAAATTTTCAGAGGGAATTTTCAGAAAGAATGTTGAAAGTACCACCTTGTTATTTAAGCTGCATGTGATGTCATTGATACCTATCTATACCTGTATCTGTATCTATATCTATATCTAAAGAAGAAATTATTTAATCTTCAAATAGAATTTGAATAAAGAAACATTTTTGAGTCAAATTTTGCTGGGTTCAAAAATGACAAAGTTTCCTGTGACTAATCTCTCATGGAAAAAGATTTTCAAAGAATGAGCGAGCCTCAGGGAAAATGTCAAATCCAGGCATGTGCCAGTAAAACATGATTTTAGGGTCAAGATTTCAATGGTGCTGCTAAAAGATACTTTATTAAGATCTCAAAAAATATTTGAGGCAGGTCCATATAGACTCTTGGTCAGGAAAAGAGGCTTCTAAGAATCTTGACACTATAGCCATCTTTTTATTCAGGGCATATCCAAATAATATGTGAAGGATTAATTCACAAGTTTTAGACCAGAGTCAGGAGTGGGATATATGAGATGTTCATCTCAAGCATTGCAGAGCTGTGAGAGACAGAGAGACAGAGAAAGAGACAGAATGTGAGGTGGGGTGGGGCGTGGAGAAAGAAATCTCTTTCATTATTGAAATGTTATACATTTGACATTTGACATACAGTAAGTATCCCATTAGTTTCAGATATACATCATAGAGATTCAGTATTTTTCTACATTATGAAATGATCCCCATGAGTCTAGTAAAAATGTTACCATAAAAAGCTGTTATTTTATTGACTGTATTCCCTATGCTGTACATTATATCCCTGTGACTTATTTAATTTATAAGTGGAAGTTGTACCTCTTAACCCCCTTCACCTATTTCACTCACCCCTATAACCACTGTCTCTCTGGTAACCAACAGTTATTTTCCTGTATCTATGAGACTGTTTCTGTTCTGTTTTGTTTATTTTCCTTTGTAGATTCCATGTAGAAGTGAAATCATGCAGTATTTGTCTTTCTCTGTATTATTGCACTTAGCATAATATACCCTAGGACCATCCATGTTGGCACAAAAGGCAAGATTTTATTCTTTTTTATGGCTGAGTAATATTCTCCTGTGTGCACGTGCACATGTGTGTGTGTACATACACCTCATTTCTTAAAAAGAAATCTTTGAAATTAAGTATTCCACCAAAATTTAGAATATACTTTATACATTGGGATATTATTCCTCCTTTCTCTCAATTGTATTTCCTACTCTGCCCTTTTGCTTAATCATAGCTACCTTAGCTTCTTATGGATGTTTCTTGAGATAGCTACTTCAAAGTAAGTTCATCGCCACATTCTTCAAAAATCAAATATGTATTTAAACAGTGAAAGCAACAGTTGTTGTTTGGTTGTATATTTTAGAATAGGGATTGGTAAACTAGAGAAATGGGCCAGCTGCCTGTCACTTTTGCAAGTGAAGTTTAACTGAAACACAGGCATGCCCATTGGTTTATGTATTATTATGGCCACTGTCACACTGTGATAGCAGAGCTGTGTAGTTGCCACAGGAACTTTATGGTCCACATGCCTGAACTATTTACTGTCTAGCCCTTTCAGAAAAAGTTTGCTAACCCCTGTAGTGGAGCATAAATTTGTTAAGTTCAGGGACCATCATCTGTTCCATTTTGAATGTTCATCAGTACCTAAAATGGGACCATAGTCAGAGTTCAATGCCAAAGAAGTCTCTGAATGGTAGGATGAGTGTATAAACTAATTCATTCTAGTAGAAAAGAAATCCTTACTCATATTTAAAGTACACAAAGAGTTCTGTACAGGTAATCTATGTACAGAAAACATCATTCTTTCAACAAATTTTAAAGATATGTTTCTTAAGCTCTTAGAAAAGAAGGCTTTTTAAGAACCTTACTTCCATTGCTCCAGAACACACTGACCCTTAATCTAAGGGAGAGAGGGTATAAGCTCGAAGAAATTTGAAAGTGTGATGCTCTCTAATGGAAAAGATTATAACTTGTGCTCACATTTTTTTAACGGAATTATTGTAACTTGGACTGAAAGAGACAGAGATAATCATACTCAGCATGTAAGGAGGCACAGTGCTGGTTCAGAATGAGTAAGTATTCACTGGATATTTACTTTATTCTGGGCAAATTGTAAAAATTTTTCACATATCCTCATTTTACTTTAGTCATGTGAAACAAATATCATCTCTAATTTGGAGGTCAGAAAACAGAGATTTAGAATTTGAATAATTTTACAAAATTTTTTATCATTAGAAAGTGGCAGAGTTAAGAGTTAAACCCAAATGTTCTGAACCAAGATTAATATTTTTTTGATGATGGCCAGCTATTTTACATGTTGACATGTGTGAATAAAAGCAAACATAGTTTTGTCTCATTGAAACACAGTTTAACATAAGGTCAAAGCACTTCTCAACAAGTGGACAATGGAGCACAGATTATATTAGGAAGACAGGGAGAAGGATCTTGGGACATAGAAGAATGATAAAGATAATATGGAGTCAATATAGAAAGACTTATTTGGTGGGGGACACCTGGGTAGCTCTGTTGGTTAAGCTTTCGACTCTTGATTTTGGCTTAGATCATGATGTCAGGGTCATGAGACCGAGTCACATCAGGCTCTGTGCTGGGCTTGGAGCCTGCCTAAGATTCTCTCTCTCCCTCTGTCCCTCCCCCACCCCCCAAAAGAGAAAGACATTCGGTGGAATCAGATGTAGGGTTGGTTGGCAGAGGACAAGAGTGTAATACAGGAAGAGAACAATGTGGAGAAAAAGCAGAAACACAGTGACTTTCCAGGCCATTGCTTTAACTTGAGGGGAGTGTTATAACAGAACTTTCAGGTCATGATGGAAAGCTGTAGAAAGTAGAACATTGAAAATAGGAAGGGAGGCTTTATTTATTTCTTTTTTTGACATTTGTTAAATTCTTTATATTTTAGCATTTCTAAAAAAATATATGAAGAAAGTGTGAAATGCAATTAAAACAGCTTGTCCACATGCCACATTGAATAGACAATCATTTTGTCCATTTTGGAAAGAGTGTGCAGAATGCAAAAAGGTACACAAGATTGAAAGATGATGAGCTCATTGTACAGAAGGTCTGTTTTTTCCAGTACGTTGGCTGCCTCAATTGAGGGCTCTTCAGAATCCCTTCCAACAAGTCAATCAAGTAGTAAAGAAGAGTGCATTACAGCAACACTAAGAAAAGCTCATATTCTCATTACCCAACATAAACAAGAAAAAAAAAAAGATAAGAGCAAAAAGTTGAGGAGCCAAGTATAGTTAACTACAGATACTTTTATAGTCTGTAAAAGAGAAGTACAGTATGTAAGGAGGAGAGTTTCCTTGGGGAGCTGGGGAATTGACTGAGTGCTGGTACATTAATCCTACTTAGAAACACTTATCACTGTAAATAATTAAAAACTTTGAGTTGGGGAGACAGTCTGTGCTAGAGGAAGTTCCAGGAAGCAAAACCAAGCAAAATAATGGTCTCTCTTAAATAATCTGAGTATGGAGAAGTAGAGAAATCATTCTGATATTATTGCTCTTGAAGAAACAATGTCCCACTCTCTCTAACTTAGACCTTCAGAAAAATGAATGAGGACATGTTCTTCATCAGACACTCAATGAATTGAACAGGATTGAACTTGAATGGATACTGAATTACAACAAAGAGGTGGAGGGGAGCAAGAATGTAGTTGCAGATGAGGCTCAAGTAAAAGTGATCTTCTATAAGCACAGAGGCTATAAACAACA
This sequence comes from Enhydra lutris kenyoni, assembly GCF_002288905.1. Taxonomy (NCBI): domain Eukaryota; kingdom Metazoa; phylum Chordata; class Mammalia; order Carnivora; family Mustelidae; genus Enhydra; species Enhydra lutris. The sequence continues at coordinate 57,609,145 of NW_019154086.1, read as the reverse complement.
TGGAATAAAAGAAGCTAAGATGTGTTTAATCGTGCATATCCTTCAGCAATCCCTCAAGTATAATTGGGGAAACCATTTTATAAAACTAGATGTCAACGTGCATATTATTTTGTTCCTGAAAATGTGAAAACAAGTTAAAGTTTAGAAATAGTTCAGTTTTTTATTGGGGGAAATGCTGAACCATATCTTCTTCTTAAGTGTAGTCTTGTTCCTAGAGCCAGATCACTAGTGAAACAGATTTGTGCACTGGTTGATACATGTGGTCAAAAAAGGAATTGAGTTATAATAATAAAGGAATATAAGAGAGAAGAAAAAACTCAATTTGGATACCATAACTTTTTATTCCAGGGCATTTGTAAAGTCTAACTCTTTCTATAGGAAACTACCTTTTTTTTTTAATTGAAATTTTAATTGAAGTTGACATACAATTTTATATCAGTTTTAGGTACACAACACAGTGATTCAACATCTCTATATGTAGTGCTTTGTCACCTCAAGGGTAACTACCATTTGTCACTGTACAACCCTATTATTATACCCTTGACTATATTTATATTCCCTTATGTGTTACCTTATATTCTTGTGATTTATTCATTCCATAACTGGAAGCCTGGCCCCACTCCCCTTCATCCATTTGCCCATCCCCCTTACCCTCCTCCCCTCTGGCAGTTGCAAAATATTTTAGCAAAAATATTTTAAAAGCAAAAAAAAAAAAAAAAAAGCTTTCCTTGTTTTCATAAAAGAAGTCAACTGTGCATTCTAAAATGAAGGTAAACTTCTTAATTTTAATATCTCAGTACCTTTGCATTGTTCACATTGTCAAAGCTTAGGTAGACAAAGTGCTTCTAAAACACCAATTAAAATATTTAAACATATACATGTGTGTACACATTTATATATGTGTGTATACATGTATATGTGTGTGTGTATATATATGTGTGTGTGTATGTGTGTGTGTGTGTGTGTGTGTATATATGTTTATTGTCTTCACAGACTTGACTGGATGAACAAACTCCAGAGACCTTTAAATGTCCACATTAAAAAAAAAACCCTCGTGTAAGAATAGGTAATTAATGATAAAAACTTGAATGAAAAGGTACCCTTAATATTTAGATTGTTCTCTGTATTTATAAGTCTGATTCTGCTTGTTGTTTATCCATTTGTTTTTCATATTCCACATATCAGTGAAATCATGGTATTTGTACTTCCCTGCCTGACTTATTTCACTTAGCATAGCACCCTCTATGTCCTGTCATGTTGTCACAAATGACCAAGATCTCATTCTTTTTTGTTTCTGAGTAATAATCTCTTGTAACAAAATTACCTCTTAATTGTAAGACTTTTAGCATCTGAAAAATCAAGTATGAAAGTTAATAGTCATGTCCTTTTTTGTCAGACAGAAGGGGCAATCTGACAGATTCCCTAGCAGTCACAGTAAAAAACCCCAGGATCTGTAGTCACCTAATTGGCAGTTTTCGCTGATTTAGGAAGAGCTCAGATGACAAATGGTTTTAGGTATTTTTTTTGAACCATTATATGTGATTTTTTAAAACCTGATCTATGATGAGTAGTTGTTCATAAACCTCTAATTCATATGAGTGGCATTGCAGTTAAAAATCTGAATTTAGCAGTTCCTAATGATTTCTCAAAAAAGGAATTGCTACTGTTTGCCCATGCCTTGGATTGTATTTAGGTTTAGTAATGACAGTGAAAATATTCACATTAATTATTCTTTTTACTTGCTCCTTCTAAACCATATAAAGGATTATAAGAGATCCCAGAGAAGACTGTATTTATTTACAACTCATAACAATTTTAACTGGTCGCTTTTGTTATCTGCATTTACAAATGGAACTGAAGTAAAGAGCAGTGTTACATTGAAACATTTTCTCAATCGAGATATTCTTAGTTCCACAAGGTAAAGTTGTCCTTCAGACCCAAGGCTGTCTGTCTTCAAACACTATTTTCCCTAAAAAAATAACACTTCCTATGAGGACAGGAACATTGAAGTGTTTAACAACAGCTAGCATGAAGGTTCTTTTATGATTGAAACTACTGTGAAAGTTACTCCTTGTTGAGGCTTGGTTTCTTCCCTTTGCATGATATTCAGTAGGTAAATGAGGACGTACTGGGCCACCGGGGTGGCTCAGTGGGTTAAGGAAGCCTCAGAGTCTTCAGCTCAGGTCAGGATCTCAGGGTCTGTAAGATTGAGTCCTGTATCAGGCTCTGTGCCTAGCTTGGAATCTGCTTGTCCCCCTCTCTCCCACTTGCACTCTCTCTCAAATAAATAAAATCTTTTTTAAAAAAAAGGAGGTGTCCTATATCTTGCATTTGACACAATCACTGTGGCTTGAGAGAGAGATTGCTGGTGGCACCTCAAAGTAAGCTGATGGGGTGGGCATTTCTGAGTTTATTCAGGTTCTATGTTTGGTCAAAGATTACCCCTCCTCTGAACGTGGTCCAGGTGGTAAAAACAATGATGAAAGAAAGAATGACAACATCTAGACTTCTAGTAATGTTACTAGTGTTTTTGACCCCTAAGTTTTAAATGGTTTTGTTCACTCAAAGCTTACATTCAACACATTAATGATCTTAAGGCATTTCCTTCTTTCTTTTTTTTTTTTCCTTCTTCCTCTTTTTTTTTTTTTTCTTAAGGCATTTCTGAAGTTCTGGCTTTTGTAATGCTTAAGCAAAAATATACTTTGGTTTCTAACTACTTAAGAGATGTCAGGGACTATTTTTATATGTTTCTTATTAAACTTTCAATTATAGAATTGATTCGTTTGCTTGGTTAAAAATTTCACACTATCTAGTGGATTAAATAAAATATAAAATGTAGTTGACTTCTTTGCTCTTCAGTAGCCATCCCTAGCCAACTCACTCTTCAAAGGAAACCACGGTTAACTGATTTCCTTTAAATTGCCCCTCAAATTTCAAGTAATATATTCATTTGATATATGATTTACAGACTTGTCAAATTAATACAGTGTCTTATGAGTTTCCATCATAAATAGTGAGAAATTGTACACATTCAGTTTTTCTTTCAATTCTTAATTCTTCTTCAGTTTTTGTTAGTTATATTATCATTTTTATGTTGCCAGACTTTGTAGCATTTTATTCTGTTCTTTAACATTAAGACTTTCACACTATGTCTAGACTGATTTAAAAAAAAATCAAATGCTAGGAAGCAGCATTTACAATAAAGTTTTCTAAATATTTTGTGCTATGTCAAGAATCTGAATGGATTCAGAAAATAATGCTTTTAGGGAATTAAAAATTCACATCTGGGGAAGACCTTTCCAAATATATTGTTGAATGAACTCTCTTATTTTTTGTTTAGTTTCCTACAAGCCTTCTGGGTCATATATGGTGCCTGGATGGTAATTTTCTGAATTCTGACATAAAACTAAAATCTAAAACTAATCCTGTATCGTTCTCACATTTTCTTAGCAGTTTGGTTAAGAATAATATTCCAAACATTTTCCATCAAGAATATGAAGATATTTTTTCACCCTCTTTTTGTTGAGAAAATCTTTGTCACAATATGATTTTCATTCAAGTGCTTTGGATGTATTTAGTGAACATCTCATTTTATGTAGGAAACTTTCATTTCTTTGCAGAAGCTTACAGAACTTTCTATTTTTCCTTAGATTTCATAGCATTGTGTCTAGGAGTTAGTCTTTTTTCTCACAAATCCACCAGGTCTTTTCACTCTGAAACTTCTTCAAATTAGGGGAATATTTTGTTGTATTCTGACTGGTCCCTTCATTGTTTTTACTTTCTACTTTGAAAATATTTTTAGGTGACTATCAAGCTTTCTGGATCCTTCATAATTTTTTCTCAATTTTTCTGTCTGTTTTTACTTTATCATCTTCTAATTTATCTTTAAAGTCACATACCTGATTTTAAGCCATGTTCCCTTTCTACCACTACTCCATATTTGTAAAATCTCATAATGATTGCTGATAATTATCTGAATATTCCTTTTCTTTGTAATTTGTGATAATAATTTATTATTGAAAGTGATTAAAATTTTTCTTGTGGGATCCATTATTTTATATGTCCTTTGAAATTATTGATATCCTTTAAAGATCTTATACATTTTTATTATTTGTGTATATATTTGTATGTATTCATAACTGAAAAAACTATGATGGAGTAAGTAGGTGTCTCCTCTAACTTTGCGTAAATCTTTTCTCAACAGATTTTTCTTTTAAAGAAGGGATGGAGAAAGGTAGCCTCTTTAAGTTAGGGGAGCACATAGACAAGCCAGCTTCCCTATTGGATGTGTGGAGGGAATTTATTTGATGACATGGCAGATTCCTGTAATTTAGGAGAAAAATTATCTAAGATAATTACTCATTGGTGGTCCAGTTGGGACCTTATGGTAAGTGAAACTTGGGTTGTCCATGTTCTTTAACAGATTGTTTTCTTGGTGACTATTGCTAAACTCTCTAGTCCTGTGTCTCATCTCCAAACATTTTGAATAAAATTCTGATAACCTTTATCAAGAAGGCTTTTTGTTTTGCAGCTTCTTTAATAAATATTCTGTTATTAATAGAAGTCTTTTTATTTATTTATTTATTTTAAGATTTTATTTATTTATTTGTCAGAGAGCACAAGAAGGGGGAGTGGCAGGCAGAGCAGGCAGAGCAGACAGAGAGGAAGCAGGCTCTCCACTGAGCAAAGAGCTTGACGTGGGACTCGATCCCAGAACGCTGGGATCATGACCTGAGCCAAAGGTCGAGGCTTAACCGAATGAGCCACCTAGGCTTCCCAGAAATCTTATTTTATATGCTGCATGAATTTCTTAGAGATATTTCAAATATTCACCACGGGAAAGAGGTGCACCCAGAATTAAACAGTAGTGATAGAGAAGTGATATATCTCATAACAGGAACATCATCTCACAGTGAAATGTTTCAGAGCTTGTTGAAAAGCATTTGAGAAAACTAAAGGAAGTTTATAAGCATATGAAATATAGATAAGGTAGAATAATGCTTCCTGGATGAATAGACAAAGTTATTAAACAGCAAATTGAAAAGCATGTTTAAAAATCCTCAGCACTTGGTTTTATTCTTTCTAGATCTCTTGTAATAAATCAAGAGATTTACCTTGAGATTTACCAAGAGATTTACCTTGTACTAAATAAGGGTGATGTTTGTCCTTCCTAGGGAAGTTTGAAGAGAAATCCTGATGCAGTCTTTGGAAATACACCCCATAGTCATCTGGTGCACTGATTTGAAGGCTAGTCTTACTTCAGTTTAATGTCAGAATGTCAATGCTTACTTGAGTCGTAGGGGACTTCCACTTATTTTCATTTTATTCTTCTTTAAAAGTCAAATCATAAACTTTCTAGCTTGCATTAATGTATGCTTAGAAAAATTAATTTTCATGTTAAAACAAAACCTGAGTTCTGATATACGGGATGGGATTAATATGAACAATATTTTCTAGATTCTAAATTAACTCAAATATTAGTTCCTTACAATTGTATTGTTTGCCCTTTTTTTATAATTGTGCTTGACTACAAAAGCAATAGTTGGCCTATTTACTAAATCAAAATTATTTCACTATTAGAAAAACTAGTTGTCATATCCTGAGAGCTTGATTGTTTTTTTAAAAAAATTACTTATTTATTTGTTTTTAGACATTTTATTTTTTCACTTGAGAGAGAGAGAGAACAAGTAAGCACAAGCTGGGAGAAAGGGAGAGGGAGAAGCAGACGCCCTGCTGAGCAGGGAGCCCAATGCAGGGCTCAATCCCAGGACCTGGAGATCATGACCTGAGCTGAAGGCTGATATTTAACCATCTGAGCCACCCAGGCACACCAGAGCTTGTGTTTTTAATAACAAATAGAAGGTACAACCTAAGGCAAAAATGTCAACACAACTGAGCTGGATTTAATTCACTTTATCTTCAAAGGTCCAATATGTTGTTTTGATTTTCTTTAGCTCCTGTTGCTCAAATATATAGATTTTCATTAGTTTAAGGTCAATGATTTTTTTATAGACATGGTGTAGAAAAAAAAAAAAAAGTACGGACTGACTCTAGTGTGTGTGTGTGTGTGTGTGTGTGTGTGTGTGTGAAGTGAGGGTGTGTGTTTATGGGAAATGTTTTAAGGAGAGATCTATCAACCTTTACTAGGATGGTCTATGTTGTCATTGATGCTTTATTTTGTAAGATGCATGCTGGTATGCAAGAATGCAAAACTTAGTCAGTAGAGGGCTGTGGTCTTATTACCACTGTGCTGACTAACTGAGTGAATCTGCCACAGAATGAAAACCATGACTACAATGTTTGTTTATGTTGGGCTATGCTAAATATAGATAAATATATAAATATATACACATATATAAAATAAATATATGTATATATTGTATATAGGTATAAAATGGTACTATATATCTTCCTAGATGATACTTTTTGGTCTGAGGATCCAGTTATTTTATGATGTTTATTGTATAGCTGTAAGAAGAACAGTATCGAAAGTGCCATTAAAAGGGAAAAAAATGAGGAAAATTTCATGGAATCCACTTGGCTGATGTCAATTGCAGTTAGATTGTGCCTGAGAAGGATGATGTTTTCTCAAAATACAATATAGTATGTATATGTAAGTAATGCTGCTTACTTATATAATATGTAAGTACATTACTTACATAATATATAAGTAATGCTGCTCTTTTTGTTACTGATCATAGGAGTTTTTAGTCATTTTTTAAAAATTCAGTAAACACTGTTACTCTAAGTGGTCCTTCATCCTGGGAATATATCTAATCCATTTACAATAGTCTATTTTGTGTACAATACAGAAACTCAAAGAGACCATGGCTCCCTGACATTTTTCTTGGTCTAAAAAAATCTCTGTGTAGACCTAGAACCTTTTTTTGGTGTGCAGTGAAGCCTCTGAAGATAAATTTTTTTTAAAAAGTACAATAAATGTTAATGACTTTGGAATTAAGTTTTGTCCTATGTAAATAGTTGCCCAGTCTTTGAAATCCACCATTTTGTTCTTGCACTGGCATATTCAAAACTTATCGTGATTTTAGGTTAACCTAAAATATGAAATGCAATAGAACGTTAACTGCACAAGAACTTGGGAAAAAATTCTTAATGGGTTACTGCCAAATTTCATGAAATTATGGCATACAGATATAACTTGTGTCTGCTTTCCAATCGGTATGTTTTCTTGTACAAGTCCAATCATTCTACTCAGAGTGGTCTTGAATTTTTACAGTTCCTGTTCAATACCGATGACTATAAACATGATTAGAAGGTCTAATACAGAAATATAAAGCATTTCTTATCTAGTAATAATAATTAGAGATGGTCCGTGCATGCTTTTGGAACCAAGTGTTTATGAAATATGTATGTGTAATATGTTATATATAACATTAAAAATGAATTTGAATCATTTCAACAAAGGAATATAGAGACCTTTGGGTCTCCTTGTGACAATAAGGGGAATATCCATGAAAAATCCTGCATCAAAACTATAGTTTTGGGGGCACCTGTGTGGCTTAGTGGGTTAAGCCTCTGCCTTCAGCTCAGGTAATGATCTCAGGGTCCAGGATCAAGCTCCGCATCAGGCTCTCTTCTCAACAGGGAGCCTGCTTCCCCGTTTCACTCTGCTTGACACTCTGCCTACTTGTGATCTCAATCTCTGTGTCAAATAAATAAATAAAATCTTTTTAAAAAGATTTTAAAAACTATAGTTTTTGAGCTATAGCTGAGTGAAAACCTTGTCATAAATTCTATTATACTGTAGTTACCAGTGTCCTTAACTCAGTTGCACTTGAATTTTAGTACCTTTAAGGAAGTTCATTCAGCTGCCCTGAAATTGAAAAAGACGCCCACACATAAATATAATTAATATAGATATTTAAATGAAACTTTTCAGAGAGACTGAAAGAGTGCGGAATTAGAAAGCATACACACCTTCTGCTGAGTACCTTATTTTCAAGGTGTTTTACCTCCTTGATGTGTATAGTTACTGAAGTTGATAAAAGAGTTCGTATGGAGAGACAAAAGAATTTTCCTGGTGTGATAAGCACAACCAGCGACAAGGTTAGCTATGAAACAAAGAAGATGTTTTTGAAAAGCATATTGTACATATTGAATACACAATCACATACATTGTGATAAATGTTTTTAAATGTATTTTCAAAACCCACAGAATAAATTAAATGGATACCATGACTCTTTTTCACAGAACTCAGCATGTGTCTATGCTATTATTTTGAATCCTTAAAAAAATAGAAAAACTTTCCAGTTGCTTATTGCATAGAAGGGTAGAAGGCAACCCCTACCTTGAAAATCTTTGTAAGAAGGAAAACAACGTATTTCTCAAAAATAATTTCACATTTCAGGTTCAGGAAGTCTTGTTCAGTAAAACACTAGATTTTGTTTTCCCTTGAACTGTTAGCACATGAAGAGACTATAGATAAAATAAGAAAAAATAAGCTCTCATGAAGGGAGTGAAATAAGTAAATAAAAACCCCCACAATGTGCTTTGCACCTGACAGGAGTTTCACAAATGCTATGATAAGAGATTCGAGGGAATTCATAGGTACAGTCTCTAAAGCATTGTGTAGGTAGGCTTTGTGCTATGTATGAGTCAAAGAAAAACACTGAAATTGAAGGCAGTGTAGAAACTGAAAAAAAGTAATAGGAGGAATTTTTTTAAGAATGTGTTACTGAAATACAAAAACTAAAAGAGAAATTAAATTTTCTGCTTTGCCCAGAGAATGTAGAGTCATGCCAAGAGAGTCATGGATTTAAAATTAATGATGTACTCAAAAGAAATGAAATCTTGCCATTTGCAACGACGTGGATGGAACTAGAGGGTATCATGCTTAGCGAAATAAGTCAATCAGAGAAAGACAACTATCATATGATCTCCCTGATATGAGGGAGAGGAGATGCAACATGGGGGGTTAAGGGTGTAGGAGAAGAATAAATGAAACAAGATGGGATTGGGAGGGAGAAAAACCATAAGTGACTCTTAATCTCACAAAACAAACTGAAGGTTAATGGGGGGAGGGGGTTGGGGGGGTGGGATTATGGACATTGGGGAGGGTATGTGCTATGGTGAGTGCTGTGAAGTGTGTAAACCTGGCGATTCACAGACCTGTACCCCTGGGGATAAAAAGATATTATATGTTTTAAAAAAATAAAACTTAAAAAAAAAAAAAAAAAAAATTAATGATGTACTGTGTGGTGATTAACAGAACATAATAGTAAAAAATATATAAAGGGAAGGAATGAACTGAAAGGATAATTATTTCAAATGATATATCAGATTAAAACATATTATATGCACTAAAAGTCATGCAATTATATTCTTGTTATACTTACATAATAGAAAACATATTTAACATTTGTATACTTGTTCCGGAGGAAGAAGTAAGAATTAGCTGCTAGTGGATGCATTCTGTGTTCTAGGAACCTTGCCTGATGCTTCTAATAACTCTCATTTAATCATTATGAAACCCTAAGAGGAAACCATGTAATCCACTCTCTTAATAGGTGAGGCTCAAATGGGTTGGAAGCTTGCCCCAGTTTCAGTTCCATCCCCCTAAACTGGGACAGAGTTTTACTACAAACCTTTAGTCTTTCTGACTTGAAGTTTGATGATCCTCTCTCTTGACTATGCTGGCATCTTGGGTTTTCAAGCCTTACTACTGTTTATGTGACTTCATTTGATTATCATGAGAACTCTGTAAAACTGATCCAAAAGAAATGGACATTCTTAATTTAGAGATAAGGAAATGAAGACCGCAATAAAAAAATGGACTTATCCTATTTCTAATTTGTGATGAAGATGATTTTTTTAAATCCATATTTCAAAGACCAGATGAATATTTTCTGCCCATCATAGCCTGCTTCTAATTGAACCAGAAGACAAAAATTTCTTTGGTAGAGAGAATTTAGACACTAAACTGTATACTCATTCAGAATTGTGTATATCCAGGATTGTCTGGGCAAGGTTGACTCCAGGGTCATTTGTCAGAGGGCTCCTGGTGCCTAATAGGATGGACCCTGATAAGATGACCTCTGGCAGTAAGGAGGGCCTTGGGCTGAAACCACCTAATACTTGAAGACAGTGGCCTTCCATTTTTCCCAAGTGGGATTAAAGAAGGGTCCAGGAAAATAGGTTTGGTGTGGGGAATACAATTTGGGAATGAGGGGAGGACTAATATTGGAAGGCAGGGTCACCAGTATCAATTATGTTTTGACCAAAATTCCCTTTATATAATATCCCTTCTCAGAATTGATAGAAGATCAAGAGGGGCAAAAATATATTAAAGCATATATTAAATAAAAAAGCAGTATCGCTAGAGGCATAGCAAACATTGGGAAGCGTGAAACCACTGTTTTGTGGCCTAATGGAGTTTAACTCAAATCGGAGGAAGGTATTTCTTCAGACTTTAGTATTGTAATTTATGGAGCAGGATTAAGAAATGGAGCTCACGTGGATGATGGCTAAAGGTGAGCACAGAATAGCCGTGAGAGCCCTGAGGATGAGGTATTAATTTTTTATTACTATATCTAAGGCCATTAAAAGAAATAGCTGATTTTATAAAACTAATTACCAGATATTGAAATATTAAAGATTTTTTTAACTTAAGCTCTAACATTGTTAAATAAAGTGAATTTTGAGAAGGTATCTACTTTGATTCTGATGTTTGTATTGTTCATTTATTCATTCCTTCATTCTATTTCTACTCATTTATTAAATTCCTACTAAGATCCTTAACTCTGCGTTGATTGCCAGGTGTGCAAAATGAGGCAGGTGATAGAGCCTGCCTTCAAGTAATTAACAGGTTAATGAGAAAATACGTGATATGTTAAGCAGTTGTGGTGGCCAAAGGAAGAAGCTTCTCAGAGAGCAGTGAGGTGCTGAGCTCACCCCTGCTGAGAGGGCAGCACCTAACCCCGGAGGTCCTGGCCTACCCGGTGCCTAGAAAGAAACAGTATTTCAGGTAGAGGATATAATGGTGATGAGATTTGTCCTCAGGGTTCCTCATAAAGAGGCTTTCATTTATGCAGAACATTATAAAAAATCTTAGTCCTCATTGAGAGGTTTCCAAAAGTTATCCTTTATTTCTAGACTTCCAGTGTTTCTTCTTGACCTCTTCCTTGATCAGGTTTCGGATAACATGCTGTATTATGCTTTTTTCCTCCTTGTTATTAGGCTCTAGGTTGCTATTGACTTTTGTTGCTCACTTTAGTTGCATCAAACTTAAGGGATTCCGTCTTCCAGGACTGATGTTATTTGCACATACAGTCTATGGACGCGTGGGCTTAAGCTATCTGACTATTCCCCCTCGTCATACCTTTCAACTTTTCCTTTAGCTTGATCATTAAAATGGAGTACACAGTTATATCAGTGTTCTTCATTTTATTATTTCTTGTAAAGTGGTCAAAATAACCTTGGAAGAGAATTTTCATACCACGCTGTAAACTGTTTTTACTATCCCTTTGCCCACACACATATTTCTCTTTAATTTTACTGATCTCTAAGTTGCTCCCGACATTTGAAACTTAACATCTTGCTCAATTTCTCTTCTTTGTATTAATTTCCAATTTCCCAAGCTGAATCACATTTTAAAGTCCTCTTTGGACTCTCTGGTAAAGCCTTTCTGTCTTTCACAATTTTGTCTCGCTTTTTCATTTTGTACTATTTTAAAGCTTATTACATTTATTTAAGAACTGATGTAAAGAGAATTGGATTCTTGGAATAAAGGCCATTCTGATTCCCACACACTTCAACAGGTTCTGGCAAGGTCAAAATTTGGGGGCCATCAGCTGGGATGTTGAGTTAAAGTCCAAGTTGGAGAGAAAAGAAAGGTTAAGCATAAAGCAGTAGCACCCACATACTCCTCCACACTTACACTAAACTAAACTTGAAAGCAGGAAAGCATCCTCTTTTAGGCGGCTCTATATCTCAAGCCCATATTGCCAGAGAATACTTTTAACAGGTCTAATAATTTGGTTGGGAATCTCTCAGAAATTCCTTCTACCTGCATTCAAGGAAGTTGAGCTATTTTATTATCCTACTAGACAGTATGGTGCTATTGAATATTCCCTTAAGTAGGTTCTCCAAAACACAATTCTGGTTTATTCGGGAAAAGTAATCTGTATTTAAATACATTGGGAAAGGACCAAATGTTACATCCCTTTGCATGTTCACTGTAGATATTCCCATAAGATGGGAAAAATTCCAGACTAACAATTTCTGTTCAACTCTCTCTCTCTCTTTTTCCAAAGAGTTTATTTATTTGTCAGAGAGAGAGAGAAAGAAAGAGCGCATGAGCAGATGTAATTGTAGGCAGGGGGAGAAGCAGGCTCCCCGCCAAGCAAGGAACCCCATGTGGGGCTCGATCCCAGGACCCTGGTATCATGACCTGAAATGAAGGCAGACACTTAACTGACTGAGCCACTCAGGTGTCCCTGTTCAACTCTTTTTTAAGTCAAGATTTCCAAAATGTATTTGATTAAAGAACTTTTCTGATGTGGTACAACTACTGTCTTCTTGTGCAAAAACATCCAGAAAACAGAATTCAAGTGAATCACTAGTTTCCTTCTGGGTCTAACTCATTGAATCTTTTACCAACTATAGGTAGAGTATGGAAAGTTAAGTATCTATAGGCAGATTATCCTAAGGAGAAGCTGATATTCCATATCCTTTTCTTTTCCTTTCCTTTCCTTTCCTTTCCTTTCCTTTCCTTTCCTTCTTTCCTTTCCTTTCAAGATTTCATTTATTTATGTGAGAGAGAGAGAGAGTGACTGAGAGAGAGAGCACATGAGCAGGGCCAGAGTGGGAGGGAGAAGTAGACTCCTCTGCTGAGCAGGGAGCCCAATGCAGAGCTCAATTCCAGGACCTTGGGATAATGACCTGAGCCAAAGGCAGATGCTTAACTAACTGAGCCACCTAGGTGCCCTTCCACAGCCATTTCTTTTGGAATCCTGAAACCTGTCCTTTGGCCCAACTCTGACATCAACTGTGGCTCTTGTGGATAGCTCTTTTGGACACTGATAGCTCTTTTGGACAGCTTTGCATTCCAAGTTCCTATCTGCCTTCTCCAATTCTCTGCCTCGGGAATTTTTATGAAGTACATTAAGTTACTCATCCCAAACAGAAGGCATTCTAAAAATGCTGAGGCAGAGGGTCTGGAAAGGGCATTAACCTCTGAGTGACAACTCTCAGTCAGTAAGGGGACAGATGAATGTCCCAGATTCTGTCCTTTGGGTGGATAACCCTGCGGTGTAGTCTGCACCATTCCTCAGAGTGTCCTCAGAGGGTTTGAGCTCATTTGCCCACAGCGGTAACCAGCGCAATCACCTACACTTTGTCGGACTTCTTCCCATTCCTTTCTGCTTTCACTTCTATTGCCCGAGATCATCTCCCAAATAAGCTGAGTCCTTATTTTAGGGTCTTCTTTTAGGGAAAACCAAATTAAGGCACTCTTTCTTCTTTACGAAGTGGCAAAAATAGGAAAGGGTTAAGTTGACATGTGGAAGCATATATAGTCCATGGGTTCCCTGACTCCCATATGTAGTCCATGTTATGTTTTGAGCCGATTCCTATCTGTGGCTCAGGGCTATTTTAAGGTTATATAGTGTAATGGCCTCTTAGCCTTGCCATTTTAGCCCAGATCTTATCACTGAGCTTCTGCTTTGTTCTAAGAGGCATTTCCAACTTATAAAACAACAATACCAGTTATTATTTATAAAGCAATTTTGGCAAATACTGTGCAGTATGCTTAAAATTATTTTATTCTCACAATTACCAATATTGATACCATTGTCATCATTTTATAAGTATAAGAAAACTAAGAACCAGAAAAGTTAAATAATTTGCAGAAGATCATACTTCTGCAGATCTGTGGCTCAAACTCCTAGCCACTGTGCTCCCCTGCTTAAATTCCATTTCTAATGATTGGCTACCAGAGATTTTCATTTGGAGATAATTATATCTATAGAATGGGGATAATAGTGCACTTTCCTCGTAGTGCCCTAAGAAGTATAAAGTTACTTAATGTATCTGAACATAAAGCAATGCCTGGCAGTTTTTGTAGAAATGTTTACTGTATTACTGTCTGATTTAGAGAGAGACCATCTTCTTCTCCTGGAGTCCTTTAGTCAATCCTTTGCAACCTCTGGCAGCTGAGGAAAAAGTGCTGGCCCATGGAAGACTACCTAGGGACTGCTTCAGGAACTTGGGCTAGAATACTGTGTATCAGTTCTATCTTTATCCTATAGGCCATTAGCTAGTCACATGACCCACCTAACTGAAAGTCACACTGGGGACTGTAGTCTAGCTGTGTGCCCAGGAAGAGAAAGACACGAAGTAAAGTGATTGTATAGCAATATCTCACATGTTATAATCATCATTATTAATTTTACTGTAATTTAACATATTAAGAAATGAACTCAACCTCCAAGATACATTTAGAATCCCACCATGTCTCACCACAGCTCCATCACTACCTTTCCAGTTCTGGCTATTATTTCTCTCTTCTGTTTTCTGCAATAGCTATCTAACTGTTTTCCCTCCTCCACTCTTGTCTTTCTAAAAAGGCATTCTCCAGTCAGAAAACACATCAGTCTTATCATGATCAAATCATGTCTCCCCCTACTCAAAACTCTCTAGTCCATCACACTTAGAATAAATGATGGATGCCTCCATTATCTGTCTCTGTCTACATCTTTGGTGTCATCTCCTACTATACTCTTTCTTGCCTTAGAGGTATAGATTTGCTCTTTCCTCATTTTGAAATGCTCTTCCCCTGCATCTTTGCATGGATTCCTTCTTCATTTCGTTTAGGTCTGTCTCCAATACGATTTCCTTAAAGAGACCATTTTAATCACTTAACTTGGAATATGCCTTAGAGTAGTTACTCCCCTAACCCCTGAATCCGGTTTTCTTCATAACACTTAAAATGACTAATAATATATGTATATTTTTAAAAGACTTTATCTATTTATTTATTTAATTTTTTGAGAGAGAGGGAGTACACACATGAGCAAGCATCAGCAGGGGAGGGGCAGAGGGAGAGAGAGAGAGGAAATCTCAACCACACTCCACGCTGAGTACGGAGCCTGCCCTGGGACCCAACTCATGACCCCGAGATCCTGACCTTTGCTGAGACCAAGTGTTTATTGCTTAACTGACTGAGTCACCCAGGTGCCCAAAATGACTAATAATATATTGTATATTAATTATTGACCTGGTTTACATTGGGCTTTCCCCATTAGATTAAGTTTCTGAGAACAATGACTTTGTAAGGTACACTTCTGTATTCCTAACATATGGACAGTCTCTGGCGTGTAGGAGGTGTTTAATACATATTTATTAAAGAGATGAGTGTCTGCTTGACTCCCTGCAATGACAATTTTAGCTTTTGCCAGTTCTCATAGGGCTTATTTTCCTCTTTAAGGGGTTAAATTGCTTTCTCGCTATCTCACACTTTTTATTTATTTATCATTTCTGGGGTTCTATAAAGTGGTGACAATTACCATGGTCCTTGCAGCCCAGCTGTCTATATGTCTGAATGTATTTGTTTTGTCTATATTAGATATAAAGAGAAAGGCCACCCAGGATTTCTATTCTGGTTTCTTCATAAGAACCAATTCTGCTTATTTCTTATGATACCAGTTCAAAATATTAATGCAATTTTACAAGGTTGGCCCTCTTTCTTTCTTTCCTTTTTTTTCCCTTCCTTCCTTTTCTTCCCTCCCCTCCTTCCTTCTCCTCCCTTTGTTTTTTTTTTTTTTTCTTTTTCTTTTGGAATAGCTATTCATTCAGAAAATACAATCTGAAATAATCCATAAGAAATAGCCAGTAAATGGACCCTCAGCATATTTGAATTTTTACAATGTGTTCCTATGAATGTTTTCACATAAGAAGGCTGCACAATGGGTGACATTGTTCATGTTGGTGTTACTAATACTATTGCTGTGATGCACACCTATAACAGCAGCAGCTGGTGTCATGTCACTCTGCCCCTTAGATTCCAGAGTACCATAAAGAATCATCACTGCCCGTCACCCTCTCACTTCTCCACACCAAAGATGCTCTTCAGAGACATCTATATTTGGGGAAAACATGACCATTACTCTAAGGATGTTTCTTTTAACAGTGTCTTTTGCTTCTGAAGAAGCTCATTCCCACTAAATTCCCCTAGAGGAAGAAAGAATCAAAGTTGTTTGATGTATATCTTCTGGTTCTAGGAATGACTGATTATGTGGCTGCCACTGTAATTTAACTCATCAGTTTTGGTTTTATTACTTATAAGATATAAAAATACAATATTTTTCTTATTTGTGTTTTAGTTCTTGGTCATAAATAACCCAGGTACTCCTAAACAGTACTTGAAAAAAATAACATCTATAAAGGACTATATGTTTCAGTTAAATTTTTATATTCATTTTTGGCCAATTTCAAAAAAGCAATGGGGATGCCTGGGTGGCTCAGTGGGCTAAAGCCTCTGCCTTTGGCTTAGGTCATCCTGGGGTCCTGGGATCCAGGTTCCTTGGGCTTTCTGCTCTGCAGGGAGTCTGCTTCCTCCTCTCTCTCTCTGCCTGCCTCTCTGCCTAATTGTGATCTCTGTCTGTCAAATAAATAAATAAAATCTTAAAAAAAAAAAGAAAGAAACATTGAGCCACGGTTGTGATATGACCTATAATGGAAGATTTTGAATGAAGAATCAGAATTTACGGTTTCAGATTTGTTTCAGTTTATAACAGCTAACACTCCTTCCCAAATTCAGAAAACTTCCTGCACATACTCCCAACTGTTTCTTGCATTCTCATAAGAAACATTAGTTTTAGATGTTCTGTTTCAATTAACATCAGTAAAGGTTCTCTTAGCCTAAAACAAGTATTTGCCAATTTGAAAAATAGGACTTTGATTGCCATGCAAAAGTGATTCCAAATAATGTTATTTGCTTTGTGCTGTCTCTTTTTCTATTATTCGGTTCCTAATGCAAACAAAGATCTGTATGCTAAAAACAAAAATAATGTTAGTATTTCCCTAAGTACCATCATGAAAGTGTCTCAAAACTTATACAGGTTTTCTGATTTCAACAAAAAAGTCATTTGCATCATAGTCAATGACAGCCAGTTGTCTACCAGGTTGACTCTAGGTACATCCTTCTATTTTAGAGCTGACACTTAAGCTCAGAGCAGATTTTTAACTCCTCAAACCAATCAAAATTGTTTTTATAGGTAATGAAACTAAATTAGGAAAAAAATAATATAACATATCAGCAGGTGTTTAGATCAATACAATATTATTCTATTTTATACAACATTAGACTTTTGGAGCCAGAAAGAGAAAGTGTACATTAAGAAGCCTTGAAAGTTACAAACATTATTTAAATGTAGAGTATAGAGCAAATCTAAGGCACATATACGAAAGATGGCATGTACGCTCATTTTCAGTAGCACTTGGGTTCTTTTCTTTACCCCTCTGAAAACCTTACCTATCACTTCTCTCCCTGCTCACATCTCCACTCGGCTCATGAGAGTTAACCGTCTCTCTTTACTGTCCTCTATACTCTGTCATTCTGTCAGGAAATACCAGAACAGAAAAACAGTCGCGGTACATTGCCTCCACCCTAAAGTATAGGCTGTTATCCACTGAATGCAAATTATCTTAAGAATTACTATCACTTAGAAAATATTTATGAAGTCTTTCTGTAAGAATACAATGTCAAAAAGTCAGGGTTAGAAAATCGATAAGATACAGAGACTGACCCTTGGATGAGTAAGGATGTTGATGAACAAGGAAGACAATACAGAAAGAAGAAAGAGTTTTCACAGAGTTGGGGAGAAAATAAAACAAATATTCCCTTTTCCCTAATAAAATTGGGTCAGATTTTTGGTAGATTGCATACATTTCTGAGACTAGGGAAGACAACTGCTCAACTGCATAACTGACAAAATCCTGGAGTACAGCAAGAGATTCTCAGTCAAGTCTTTTTCAGCAAGTGCTTCCCCAGGTTATGAAGCAATTCCTAAGTAAACCAGGAATGCTCAATATTTGAATTAATATAACAGCTAATTTGAAGGATAAAAATACTATGAATATGGTGAAAAATTATAAAACTTGGAACATGGATCTTATAAACCAGAAGTAAGTTAGAGGAGACACTCTCCCTGAAAATAATTTAGTAATAATTTCAGCATCTACAGCTGGTGGAGTGTCTGTCATTTACAAAACACTGTGTCAGACACTAAGTGGGGGTGACAAACATGAATGGTGTATGAACTTGGAATTCAGCAAAAACCCTTCTAACTTAGCAAAGTTCAGAATCTATACTAGAAGTCATCATACATTTTAACAAATGATCCATTCCCTTACCTACTAATATTTATGTTCAAAATATCCAAATAAATATTGATGAAAATATTTATAAAATTATGAAAGTTTTATCTACGGATCATTGCCAGTAAAAAAGTTATGTGACCTTGTGGTAAGTTTCCAGAGCTCACCTAGGAGACGGCATACACATCTTCCTTAGACTAATTTTCTATAGACACAGACTGTACCATGGTTATATTGGATCAGCACTTAGTAAATATTTAATAACTTACACTTAGCACTGAAATAACCATCCACACACTTTGCTCAATGACTGCAATGCCTGTGAAAGATGTTGAGCTTATTGGAGAGAAAGAAAAATCACAGAATCTGTGCTTAAAAAATAGCTACTGGATTCTTTGTGGAGAAATGCCATGGGAAATCAGCTTACCACAGATGAATCTCCATCATTTAACTTATGTTTCCTATGGTTTCTTGTATCTAAGCATTATAGAACATAGTACACTGACTTGCATTTAAAATATATATCAGTGTAGAGGGTGAAGAATAAGCAAGACAAAAAAAAAAGTGTTATTGATCATCTTGTGAATGTAAAAATAAGGTTAAAAACTACTTCCTGTTCTCTTAAGAGTTGCTCTTTTGCCTCTTTCTAGTTTGTTCTTTTCCTAGATGTCCCATTAATTTTGGCATACCATGTTTCTGTCTTCACATTTCTCATGACATACTTACTCTGTAGAATTTCATTTATTCTTCATTATTCACCCCAAAATGAAAATAAATATGAAGTTTTTCCCCCCGAGGCCAAACACAACCAGGATCATGAATAAAAGGAAACAGTGCAGATCTTACCTATAAAGTAGAAAATTAAATTCTTACTGAAATCCTATCCCTTGAATTTTATGTTTAGCCATCATTTGTTTACTGATGATTTATATATCCAGCACTGATTCTTGCCTGAATTTTAACCATGCATTAAAATGTGGAACTAGATTTCTGACAGGTTGCATGAAAGTTAAAACATCCAAGACTAAACTTAGCATGTTTTGCCCCCATCATCCTCACAAGACACCAATACAACCTGCTTTTCTTCTGGATTCTTTGTCTCAGTTAATTATGTGGACATTAAATAGTCATTTAACCTAGGAATCTGTAGCAATCCTTAATTTTTTCAAGTTTCCATGTCCTTCTACTAGTAAGATTCATGGATTTTCCCTCTTAAATATTTCCCAGGTGCATTCCTGTTCTCAGTCTTCACTAGCATTACTATTACTTTTGTGTCAGCTCTCATCTCTTAGCTATCTTCTTTGCTCTTATTTTGCCCCCTCTAATTCATCCTGTACTTTTGCCAAAGTGGTATTTTTATCCCAGAAGTTACAGTTTAAGTTTCTTAAACTTGCATATGAAACCCACCATGATTGTATGCTTCTCCTTCCTAACTCAAAACTTCAAGAACATTGAACCACTTGTAATTCTCCCTGCTCTATGCATCCATCCTCCCCTACATAAACCCTCAATATGTTATACTTTATGCTTCATTATATTGTTTCCTCTTCCTGGACAGCCCTGCTTCCATCCATTCCATAACCTTGTTCCTCTTCCTCAAGACTCTTGTTCCTCCCTGAAGGCTCAATTTGCCTTCACTTCCTCTGGAAAGCCTTTCCTGATGCTTGTCTGCTGGACTTGGTTGTGTGCCTCTGGGGTTCCACTAGCAATGACCTGCTTATGTTTGTCTTCCTCACTCTACAGAGAATTTCTTGAAGTCTAAGACCATTCCTATTTCACCAGTGATTTTCCAGTGCTCCATAGAATCTAACTGATCAGTCAGTGTTTGAACAATCAACAACAAAGAGGGTAAATGGAAGTGACCAAGAAAGGAACAAAACTAGTGAGTTATGGAATCCACCCCTTAATCTCTGCTATTCTCTTTATATTCACTGCCTTAATGAGTGCAGATCTCATTTCTCACTGGTAGGCTGAAGATCTCCTATTGTAGGTATGGCTGTAATCTTTCTCCAACATCTGCTTGGGTATTGGGCATCTCCCACTTGGATGTATGTAATGGCATCATTTCTTCTGTCTTGACACATTACTTTTTTATCTTCCCTGTAATGGCATCATTCTTCTGTCTTGACACATTACTCTGACTTTTCCATGTTATCATCTGTCCTTCCAGCAATCCATTAAAATCTATTAAAAGTCTGATATATTCTTTTCTTATAGTATTTCTCTTTCTGAAATGATTCTTTCCTTTAAAATCCTCTACCATTATTCCACTTTGAATCCTTATAGACTTGTTCTTAAATAGTAGTGTGCCACTAGATATCCTTCCTGTCTGATCTGTCTTCAATCCACTTTTCATATATATGTGTTTGTATATATATATATGTATTATATATATATAATTTTTTTTTACCCTCATCCAATAATTAAACTCTTTCTTTTCCTTTGGACAGGATGGTCTCACTAAACTGCCTAAAACTGTCTTTCCAAAACTTTCACTACATAATAAGTACCATATAATTCATTTCTTCTCTCTCCTCCCCCTTCTCTTTTATTCATTCTTCATCTGTCCGGAACTCATACTCGAACTTTACACACAGCTGTAAAAACAACTTGAGGGTAAATAATCATTAATGAATTGATAGGAAAAAAGGTGCCACATTCTTGGTTCTGTCTTGGGGTTATTACCCCTTGGCTCTCTGATCTATATCATATTCATTCATGCCCCTGCCTCTTCTTCTGTACCTTAGCACATCATGATACTTGCTAATTTGCCAAAGGTTAATTTGTGCTTTATTACACTTAACCTATAGAGTCAGGTAGCTGAGTGGTGAATAGTAGAGGACTGCCATTAAAGAAATTGATATACATTTTTAGAAAGCCTTAGATAATAATGTCTGAAAAATATATCCAGAATGACCCTGAAATTTTTCTGTATAACAAACCATAGCTATTCCCCTTGTACTCTTTTGTACATATCATTAACATTCAATATCAGGGGAAAAAAATTGACCTTGCTTTAGTAGAAAGATTTATTATAAACCTTATGGAAATGATTTAAGGCCCATCAAGTTAAAATAGAACGACTTGGGATAGCTTCATGAGAGAGAAAATTCACATTTGAAAGTATTAAAACTCCTCAAAGAGCTTTAGTTAAATTCAAGACTAAGCCAGAAGTCCAAAATAGAAGGCCTCTAAGCCCAGTTATTACCTTTAGCTGATGCTTTCTCTGTGGTTACTCTATCTGAGGGAGGAGATTCTAAAGCTAGGAAGCCTATTTGTTTTTTAATAGCTAGTTGGCTAGACCACCAATTGCTTTATGATACTGTGGCTCTGAATACAGTGCAGAATATTAGATTAATGGCTTTTTCTTTGACCAGCAAGAACAGGAGAGTTAGGGAATAAAAAGCAGGACCCCTGTTTTCCCTGTTGCAGAATTCTTTGTTCCCTGAACCACAGGGAGGATTAGTTTGAATAGTGGCGTGTAAAATGGATTCAGTCTTATAGATCCTATCATTTTTTTATCATTCTGGTAAGGGAAGGCTCAATTTAGTAAGACATAGTATTAACTGTATTTGGTTTGTTTAGGACTTTTATATAGATTAACAACCCTGGACTCTGATTTTCTCTCTCTCTTTCTTTCTTTCTTTCCTTTTTTTCTTATTATTTGATGATAGTGTGATTAGCAGTAACAGGAGTTAATGGCAGGAGTGAAGGGAATTTTGAAGGTGCAGCTTTGATAAATATCAGAGATTTGGGACTCACAGGAAGACATTGCATCCCACATCTTTTGTTTTGGGAATCTCTGTGATCAGGATCTGTCGGGAAAGTCTCAGTGGTTTTTAATTTCTGGCTAATGTAATAAACAAAAAAAAAATCTCTCTTTGGTTTCACTCTGCTTCTAAGTCGTCTATCAGTCAATCTTCATTCTTACAAATAGAAATTGAATGAATACAAAAGCAGTTTTCCTAGTTGGGATTCTGGGCCCCATCCTCAGTTGCGACAACCACCGTGTCTCCTCTCCATTCTCACAATCTCAGTCTCTGTTTAGCATTTACTGAATGCCAGGCATTATATTAGGTGTTGAAGGGGGATAGGAGATGAATATAAAACCTAGCCTGTGCCCTTGTTTTCATCACCTTGAAAACTCAGTTGTATCTCATAGAGTGATTTATTTCTTTAGTAATCTAGATTAGAAACTAGCCATACAAAGTACACCTGGAAGTATAGCTAAATTCAGATACTAAATACAGCAAGTCACGGGATCCAGGGTCAGGTTACAGCAGAAGGTAGGTAGACAGGGTCCTGAACAACACCTGGGTTCCAAAGAACTCTAGTGAAATTGTAATTGTGTGGCTCCTCCCAGATGACTTTATTTCTTTGTGCCATTTAGAATTAAAGTGTGTGTACGTGCATGTACACACACAAACTGCTTCTGTCTGCAACCACACATAATATGCACAAAAGATATCCAAATGAATTGACTGGCATCTGACATTTAATAATTAGTGGTTTCAGAATGTCTTTTCTTTTTAATTTAAAATTAGATAAACTATCAAAATGAAAATGAATTGAATCTATTTTATTCTTTTGTCTAATAATAGTGTTGATGATGATGATTTGCATAGTCATCCTTTTATCCTAAGGAAATTTAGAAAATGCATTATACAGATATTTTCTGCTCCTATGTAAGTTATAGAATCACAAATATTACCATCTTTATTTTAGAGATAGAGAAACTGAGACACTGAACTGTGTAATGACTTTAAAAAGACAGAAAACCAGGATTAGAGTTATTAATTTTAGAAACAGATTTTACATTGAGGCAGAAATTGATTGTCCAAAAGAAATTTTTCTATTGTTCTTTGGTCTTAATCTGCTTACTTGCTTTCCTGCTAGATTTTAACACACTCTGGAAATCACAAGAGCAAAGTGATTGTACTGAGCCAGGAAGGGAGGGGGATAGTGCCCTTCCTTCTTTGTTTGGCAGAGCTGGTTTGATAAGAAGAAAGTTTGGAAGGGATGCCTGGCATGGTCTTGAGTTTAAGCCCCATGCTGGGCTTGGAGCCTGCTTTAAAAAAAAAAAAAAAAATTAAAAAAGAGGAAGAAGGTTTGGAAGTAAGAGGAAATTTTTTTTTTTTAAAGATTTTATTATTTATTTGACAGACAGGGATCACAAGTAGGCAGAGAAGCAAGCAGAGAGAGAGAGGAGGAAGCAGGCTCCCCGCTGAGCAGAGAGCCCGATGCAAGGATCAATCCCAGGACCCTGGGATCATGACCTGAGCCGAAGGCAGAGGGTTTAACCCACTGAGCCACCCAGGCGCCCCAAGAGGAAATATTTTTTAATGTAAACTGGTACTACTGCTTTTTTTTGTTGACTGAACCAAAAAAAAAATTGTTCTGAGGAAGCAAAATTTCTAAATGGAAGAATTATAGTCATGATCTTTGCTTTCTTCCCAAATTCATTGCAATGGAAAGACAACATAAAATAGTTACCCTGACTTCAAGCCCAGCTTTAACCCTCTGATGATTTGGAATCTGGGTATTGTATTTTATTTTTTAAAATATTTTTAAAAGATTTTTTATTTATTTATTTTTGTTTATTTGACAGACAGAGATCACAAGTAGGCAGAGAGGCAGGCAGAGAGAGAGGGGGAAGTAGGATCCCCGCTGAGCAGAGAGTGAGGCTCAATCCCAGGACTCCGAGATCATGACCTAAGCCAAAGGCAGAGGCTTAACCCACTGGGCCACTCAGGCACCCCAAATCTGGGTATTTTAAATTAAGCATTTTTATTGTGCTTTAATTTTAAAAGACACATGAGTTTAAAAATAGCTGTATTTCCAAGATGCTGAAACAGTTTGTAAATTTCATGAATTGTTTACACTTTTCCCTTTCATACTTCCAAACAGTTTGCAAATAGCTAAGAAATTCTTTGTGACAGTTTAAGCAGCCTGCTGTTGATGCAGTGTCTAACATGTTTTGACAGTCGTGGGAGCTTTCCAACATATAAATTGCTATTGTATTTCAGCACAACTCAAGTTTCAACCACCTGCATTAGAAACAAATGGAAGATATTTTTGTGGCAACTAGTACTGCTTTTGACTTTTTAGAAGGAAATTTGCAGGGGTACTTGGGTGGCTCAGTTGGTTAAGCATCTGCCTTTGGCTCAGGTCGTGATGCTGGGGTCCTGGGACCCAGCCAGGTATGTTGGGCTCCCTACTCAGTGGGGAGTCTGATTCTCCCTCTCTCTTTGCCCCCTCCCCACCACTTGTACTTGTTCTCTCTCTCAAATAAAGAAATAAAATCTTAAAAAAAGGAACTTTGCAGTAGAAGAGAGGAGTGGATTTACATATATGAAAATATAAATAAGTAAGTAAGTAAGTTAAGTAAGTAACCAACCACACTGACACATAGAGTCTTAGGTCTGAGAAGGACTTAACTATCCAGTCAGTTCCCTTCTTTCCAAGCAGTATCACCTACTTCTGGTAGACATTCATTTGCATGTCATGATTTCACCAATTCCACCAAGAGAGCCCCATCTCTTGGATTATGTATTATCTGTAAAGATATTCTTTTAAAATCTAAATAGCCATGAGATAAGGAAAGGTTTAGTGGAAAGACAATAGGATCTGGGATCAGAAGGACTTATTTTCATGTCCTAACTTTATCTCCGACTCTGTGTACAACTTGTAATCTTTTTTAAATCATTGCAAACCTCACTTTCCTTATCTGCAAAATGGGGATAATAACAGCTTCATAAATTATTGTACGAAATAAATGATATAACCTATGTAAAGTTTCTAGTATTGTACTTGCTACCAGATATGGATGTTTTATTTTATTTAGTCCTCATATAAGCAGTATGAGAAAGATGTTACCTATATTTTATAAAAGAAGAATCTGAAGTTCAGAGTGGGAATATGGTTTCTGTGAATTTCTATGTTAAGTAAAAAATAATACCAGGACAGCCAGATAACTTCTTATTTATTAGAGCAAGTAAACTTTGGAATCTTCACACTTTTTCCAACATTTCAAATCCATCTCTCAGTCACCCCCTAGGGTAGATGTGGTGCCCATTTTTTCATAGTCCATACACCAAAGGTAACTGAATTAAATAAAAATAGAACAAGATTGCCACAGTAACAAATAGTTCTTTATCATTGAACACAGAGACATTGATGGCAAGTGCTAATTGAATTTTTAACTTTGATGAACAGTTTTCAAAAATATGTATTAAACACCTGTCTTTCCCTCTAGAAGAAGGTTTCAGGAAAGCAGGGATCACATAAATATGCTGTATCTCCAGTGCCTGGCACATGGTAGTTACTTCTAAATATTTAAATGAATACTATTAATTGAGTAATATTTTTACAGTGGTATAAAATTCCACTTTTTTCAGTATATACTTATTTCTGTTTCTGGAATTTTTCTTCATAATCTGCACTTTCTTTTTTTCCTAAATAAAATACATTCTCATTGGTAAGGAAGATTTAGAAAATATAGACAAGATAAAGGAAAAAAAATATTCACCATGTTATAGTTTGCTGTTTTGCTTTTTTAAAGAATTGAAGATCAATTTTAGTTGGACTTCAGAAAGTGTAGATGTATCCCTGGGGATTTCCTGGTCTAACCACAGGGTTCTTCCCATTATAAGAGATAAAGCTTAATAATGGCATTGTTTGCTTTTCAGTTTCAGCCAGAAATGTCCCAGGGAAAGATGACAGAAACTCCTCGACACTGTTTGTTTTGTTATCATTTTGGTAAAATTTGTTTAGGGAGCCACTCCCCTCAGGAATCTTAAAATTAATCTTTTATTTAGCCTATTGATTTTCACACAGTGAAGCAGGAATATTTTTTATTAATATATATTATATTATAATACCTCTATTCTGTTCAGGTTAATTTTAAGTCATCTTTGGACTTTCTGAAATCTTCAAGCAATTTCTTTTAAGAATACCTACATAGGTAGCTAATATTTCAGCTCTGAACACTTTAAAGTTTGACTAAAAATATATATCAGTTGCTTTTATGACTAGAACAAGAATTTGTCTCTAACTAAATTACTGGATCATAGCCTTTAACTTCACAGAGTTTTATAAAGACAAATATATATATATATATATATATATATATATATATATACATATATCTGGAGTTTTGGGACTCTTTTAAAATTTGTTAATTAAAAAAATTTGCATGATGTATTTAAAGATGAACTTACTTTAATTTTGCTTTCCTCTCTATACCCATTTTTTTAAGCATACAGCTTTTTTCCAGTTATGTTGATTATATCTTTTGATTCACTTATGTTATTTTCAGTTCTTTCTTAGAACATCTAAACGTCTTTATAGAATGTTGATTTTTAAAAAGTGAAGTGGTACAAGTATACAATTAAATACTCAAACAGAACCAAAGGACATTAAAAATCAGCAGTTCGCTGCCCCTCACCTTCCTCCATCCTTTTCTATGCACAGTTTTATACACATTTAACTCTTTTTGCTATAAATTCTATTACTGCACTCCATGTGTTAAAATAATATTTTTATACTGCTATTTATTGACATATCCATTTGAAATAATGACCTTTTGAAGATCTGGGTTTGAGACTGTTAGCACCATCCTTTCCATTCTCTGTCTTCCAAAAACTTTTGGTTTTATCAACAGCATTTACATCATTACGATTATAAAATATTAGTCATTACTGAGCCAAAGGATATACTATTATTTCACTAGTATATTACCTTTAGTTTGTCTTAGAGCTGGTAATTACTTTTTGTTTTGCTTGGTTTTCTTTGTGTCTAAAACAATCATTTACTAAATAAACGGTTCAACAGAGCTGGGAAATACCTAGTAATAAAATTTCCCTAAACATTCAAAGATACCATATAGTCTGTAGTTTGATTAGTTATTCTTCTCGGAAACTGCCTGCTCCCATACTTCTAACCTCATGCTCTGCTATGGGCTCTTGCTCTTCGAGTCTGCTCCACACCTGCTGCCATGGAGCTTCTTAACGAATCTTCTGCATTGAACCCCCAGTTTCCTGTACCATGTCTGCCTCTGTCTTTCATTTATTCTGCTGAAATGTGACCTCCAGTTACCTCCCAAGGAGGGGGAAGGGAAGTAGGTAGTAAACTTCTGAATTATTAGCTGTCTGAAAATATCTTTATTTCACCCTTACCACTTGACTGGTAGTTTGGGTAAGAATAGAGTACAAGTCTGAAAATCATTTTCCCTGAGAAGTTGGAAGGCAGCATTTCTTGGTCTTTCAGTGTCAATCTGGCCAATGAAAATTCCAAATGCTATTATGATTCCCTTTGCTTTGTGTTTTGTTATTTGTTTTTGCATTATTTTCTGGAAGGTTTTAGTCCCTTTTATGCCTCTTGTTTTGAAATTTTCATTTAAGTCATTAGCCTTGTCATTCTGAGAAATTTTCACATGCATAATTAACTTCTCTCTAGTTTTTTTCAGTTCTTTATTTTGGAGGGGGTAGAAGGGTGAAATTTCACAATTGTTGGATTTTGAATTGTTAAGATAGAGTTTCAAAGATTATCATAGTAGTTTATCTTTTCCATGTTCTTTTCTGAGGGATTTACTTGGCTTTATCTAATAGCACATCTAATTTTGCATTTCAATTATATTTTCATTTAAAAGTCTATTTCTTATTATCTTTCTTTCCTAATGGCAGTTATGCTTGTTTGTCTGTCTTCTAATATTTATTATTCATTAATTTTTTCTGTTATTTTTAGCTGACTACATTTCTTTTTTTAATCCTTTTTTTAAATTAAATTCAAATAACTAACACATATTATTCATTTCAGAGGTATAGTTCTGTGATTCATAAGTCTCATATAATACCCAGTGCTCATTACAACACATACCCTTCCCAGTGTCCATCACCCAGTTACCCCGTCCCTCCACCCTTCTCCCCTCAAGCAAACCTCAGTTAGTTTCATATGATTTAGAGTCTCTTATGGTTTGTCTCCCTCTATGGTTTCTTCTTATTTCATTTCTTTCCTTCTCTTCCCCTGTGAGCCTCTGCCTTGTTTCTTAAATTCCACATATCAGTAAGATCATATGATAATTGTAATTCTCTGATTGACATATTTCACTAAGCATAATACCTTCTATTTCTAGCCATGTCATTGAAAATGGCAAAGTTTTATTTTTTATGGCTGCATAATATTCCATGTGTGTGAGTGTATGTGCGTGTGTGTTTGTGTGTGTGTATATACACCACATCTTCTTTATCCATTCATCTGTCAATGGACATCTGGGCTCTTTCCATAGTTTGGCTCTTGTGGACATTGCTGCTATAAATATTGGGGTATAGCTAGCCCTTAGGATCCCTACATTTGTATCAGTAGTGCAGTTCCTAGGTCATCAGGTAGCTCTATTTCCAACTTTTTGAGGAAACTCCATACTGTTGCAGAGTGGCTGCACCAGCTTGCATTCCCACCAAGAGTGTAAGAGGGTTCCCCTTTCTCCGCATCCTCACAAACATCTGTTGTTTCCTGATTTGTTAATTTTAGCCATCTGGCTGGTGTAAACCATCATCATGGTTCTGATTTGTATTTCCCTAATACCAACTGATATTGAGCACTTTTTCATGTCTGTTGGTTATTTGGATGTCTTCTTTGGAGAAATGTCTGTTCATGTCTTTGTCCATTTCTTGATTGGATTATTTGTCCTTTGGGTGTTGACTTTGCTAAGTTCTTTATAGATTTTGGATACTAGCCCTTATCTGATATGTCATATGCAAATATCTTCTCTCATTCTGTCAGTTGTCTTTTGGTTTGATTGACTGTTTCCTTTGCTGTGTAAAAGCTTTTTATCTTGATGAAGTCCCAATAGTTTATTTTTGTCTTTGTTTCCCTTGTCTTTGGAGACGTGTCTAGCAAGAAATTGCTGTGGCTGAGGTAGAAGATGCTGCTGCCTGTGTTTTCTCTAGGATTATGATGGTTTCCTGTCTCACGTTTAGGTTTTCATCCATTTGAGTCTATTTTTGTGTATGGTATAAGGAAATCATCCAGTTTCATTCTTCTGCATGTGGCTGTCCAATTTTCCCAACACTGTTCGTTGAAGAGACTTTTTTTTCCCATTGGATATTCTTCCCTGCTTTATCAAAGATTAGTTGACCATAGAGTTGAGGGTCCATTTCTGGGTTCTCCATTCTGTTCCATTGATCTATGTGTCTGATTTTGTGCCAGTACTATACTGTCTTGGTGCTTACAGCTTTGTAATAGAGCGTGAAATCTAGAATTGTGACGCCACCAGTTTCGGTTTTCTTTTTCAACATTCCTTTGGGTATTCAGGGTCTTTGCTTTTATCTGTCTTTTAATATTTATTATTCATTAATATTTTAGACACTGAGTCTTCTCTTGATTTTCAATATGTATTATATGCATATAATATTTAAATGAAGTTTTCATCTGTTCTCTATACTTTATTTTTTTTTCTTTTTTTATAGTTTTGTTTTGAATTCCTTTAGCTTCTCCTTTTTACATTGAAAACATTCTTTAAATAATGTTTATTTATTCTTAATGCTTAATTTTTCTTTAAATAATGTTGATCTGTCCATTCATATTCCAGAGGTACCAAAATGCTCATTAAGGGTGAGTGCCTTGAGGGAAAGTAGTCTTGTTACTTGAGAGATTAGTTACTTCTATACAGAGCAGGAAGAGAGCTAGCCTTTTAATTCAGGGACCACAAAATGTCCTAATAAAGATTTCTTTTTTGGTCTGTAGAGTTATACCCATGATGATCCCTTTTCTAGCTTCTTGTCCAGGATACAGAACTGAAGATCTCTACTTCCAATCTAGGCAAGAGAAGGAGAAGTCTCCCAAGAGTGTGCAGTTTTTAGACTCCCTTTCATCCTATTTTCACTCCTACATGCTCTCTTGCTCTGCATAGTGCCCCTGTCACATGGTCTGGCACCTTTCTGAGAACAGACAGATGTTGTCCTGCCAGTGCAAGGGGATGTGGGAAATGATCCTCTGACTACAGGCATGAGGAAGTGGACCTGGGATGTTCCAAATGCCCTGTATACAGTCTTCCAACTACTCTGTCTTTCCAGTCCTTATCTGCCTCACTTTTTTGGTACCAGGTGCCTCCAGGAGTTAAGCTTATCAAAGGCTTTGGGGAAAATTGCCTTATTTTTTTCATAGTTTACCTATAGCCACCTGGATTGTTACTTTACCCAAGCAAATCACTTATTCCTCTTGTGCTTTCCATCACCCAAAGATTTATTAAAATCTTTTGTTTATATTATCTCCTCTTTTGTGTTATTTGTCCTGTGGGTTGATAAAAAAAACTTATTTTCTGTAGGGTCATTTCTGGGTTTTACTGCTGACACCCCAGAGTGTTGTGGTTCTACCCTCTTCATTTTCTTTCATCATGTTCTCTTTTCAAGATACTATGTTCTGGGGCACCTGGGTGGCTCAGTGGGTTAAACCTCTGCCTTTGGCTCAGGTCATGATCTCAGAGCCATGGGATTGAGCCCCACATCAGGCTCCCTGCTCAGCAGGGAGCCTGCTTCCCCCCTCTCTCTCTCTGCCTGCCTTTCTGCCTACTTGTGATCTCTGTCTGTCAAATAAATAAAATCTTAAAAAAAAAAGATACTATGTTCCATTTTCTTAGAAACCATGTTTTCACACATCATATTAAGATTTCAAAACATTAAAAAAATGTCTTTGGGTCTTGATCTCTAACTCTGTCCCATTAGTGTGATACTAATCATACTCCCTTTCTCTTATCTGCAGAAAATTTTAAGGCCCTGCATTGGTCCTTCTGTGTTTAATGTGCTGTTTGAAATCTCTCCTGAAGTCTATGATATTAAGCTTGTTTGTGCAGTTCTCCACAGCCTTGCCTGCTGAGCCCATGCTACTGAGCTGTGGTGGGACTTTGGGCACTATGAAGTGTTTGAGCTCCTTAGAGAGGATATCACCAAAGACCACTGTTTCCAACAATTTCTCTGAGTTTTTTTATTTTTCAAAAAATTTTTCTTAATTTAAATTAAGTTAATCAACACATAGTATATTATCAGTTTCAGGGGTAGCATTTAGTGATACATCAGCTGCATATAACACCCGGTACTCATTATATCAAGTGCCCTTCTTAATGCCCATCACCCAGTTTCCCCATACCCCTAGTCACTCCTCTCCAGGAATGTTCAGTTTGTTTCCTATAGTTAAGAGTCTCTTATGGTTTGCCTCCCTCTCTATTTTTATCTTTTTTTTTTAATTTTTTCTTTCCTTCCCCCATGTTTGTCCGTTTTGTTTCTTAAATTCAACATATGAGTGAAATCGTATGGTATTTGTCTTTCTCTGACTGGCTTGTTCCACTTAGCATAATATACTCTAGCTCCATCCACATAATTATAATTGACAAGGTTTCATTCTTTTTGGTAGCTGAGTAATATTCCATTGTGTGTTTGTGTGTTTGTTTACCCCACTTCTTTTTTATTCATTCATCCGTTGATGAGTATCTGGGCTCTTTCCATGTTTTGGCTATTGTGGACATTGCTACAATAAACATTGGGGTGCATGTGCCCCTTTGAATCACTATTTTAGTATCCTTTGGATAAATACTTAGTAGTGCAATTGTTGAGTAATAGGGTGGTTCTATTTTTAACTTTTTGAGGAATCTCCATACTGTTTTCCAGAGTAACTGCACCAATTGCATTCCTACTAGCAGTATAAGAGAGTTCCTTTTTCTCCATATCCTCACCAATATATTGTTTCTTGTGTTGTTAATTGTGGCCATTCTGAATGGTGTGAGGTGGCATCTCACTGTGGTTCTGATGAGTTTTCTTCTTTTTCTTCTCTTCTCCTTTCCTACTCTTCATCTGGGATTGTATACAACACTACTGGCCCCCCACTACTTCCTGCCAGATAGTTTTCAGCAATTCACTGTCTCTTTCTGGCTAGAATTGAAGCACTTATTGGTCTTTTTTGGTGTATATTGGACTGACGCTGGAAGACTGTTCGAACAGTACTCACATAATATCACAGATGGCTCACTTTTTCCAAATGTTCAGGTTTATATAAGTATTGCTATTCTGTGTGCTGGGAGGGAAGAGATAAATGGTAAAGATGTTCCTGCTTCCCTAGTACTGAGATTAGCACTAGTGGACCAATGATGACGTTTCAGTGTATATGAAACTTTATAGTCAGGGGAGTTTCAGTGAATGCTGGCAATGGTGATTTTCTGCTTAATTTGCAGTATTATTTCAAATTTTGAAATTATCAAATTTCAGTATTATTTCAAATTCATCTTTATGTCTTACTCAATAGTTCTAAGAGGGAAGTCAAGAGATATTTTTAAGTCTTTTGCAAGACACCATTTTAAATGATAACTTCATATAGTTTTATTTAAACTCAAAATAGTAATGTTATGTACAACAGTTTCATATAGTCACCAAATCTGATAAGCTCTGTTCAGTAAGGGTGAAGTCACATTTTGGAGATAGTTGCTAATATAATACAAAAATAATTGGTTGGTAATGCTTACTATGTGTAGGTTCACAACCCTTTCAGGAGCTTCCCTGTGGAATTGAAAACCAGCCCTGTATGCAGAGAACAGGGAGAGACCAAAGAGGCAGACCACTCCAGGTTGGTAGTTAGCAGTTTTAAACCTAGCAAAGGGAGCTTACATATGAGATTTCTTGTGGGCAGTGGCAAGATGTATGGATCCCTCCAGTTGCCTCCAAATCTTTAAAGCTTATATAGAGGCCCTAACTGGACTCCGTTATGTATACTGTGCAGGTGTTTTCAACATCACATCACCATCTCAAGGTTATGTCCTTAGCACAGGGGAGAAGGCAAGCAGAACCTAATTCCTAAGACAGTGGACTGGGTGAAAAGTCTTCTACTGTCAGGGTCCAGCTCACAGGTCAATTGGCGGTCATGTCTTTTTTATCACGTTCCCCAATGCTATGTTTCAAGAAGGACATACACAATTATTTCCTGACATTTTGCCTTCTAAATTTTTAAAGTGATGCAAAAGTCCTACAGCCAAATATCAGTTGCAATGTTTTGTAAAAAGAAAACTCAGGATCTATGAAATTAGGTGGTTAGAAGGAGAAAAGGGACAGATATGGAGAAAACACATTAAAGTTTTATTTTTAAATTCCACTAGAGTCTATTTGAGTATACTTTTTAGTTAGCTAAGGTTGTAACTGCTATTACAGGCGAAAGGGAAAATTGAAATGGAAAGCAGATTATACCTCATAAAGATATAGACAAGAAATGCCTAATAGGAAAGCTTTAGCCAATAAAGTATCTCTAAATGTTGTTTTCATTGACCCTGTTAGAATAATAGTACCACTATTATGGTGCATAGCTAAGAGCAGACATCACCTTAGTATAATATTGCATAAGTTATTTAGCATATCTGATTCTCAGTTTTCTCCTTTGTAAAATGCACAATCATAAGTTTGTAATAAGGATTAAATAAGGCAATGTTACAACATGTGGTAGCTCTTGGTGCATAGTAAATATTAAAAAATTGGGTAGGTTTTTGTAAAAAACATAAATTCTGTGTATTAATATTCTGATAAATTTTTTTCTTTTTTTAAAGATTTTATTTATTTGAGAGTGAGAGAGAGAGCATGAGTGGGAGCAGAGGAGTAGAGGGAGAAGCAGACTTCCCACTGGAGCAGGGAGCCTGATGCAGGACTTGATCCTAGGACCCTGGGGTCATGACCTGAGCTGAAGGCAGATGCTTAACCGACTGAGCCACCCAGGTGCCCCCTGATAAATTTTTTCTTTTCATGAATTTCAGTTTGTAGATTTAAATGTGTCTTCCTTTCTTTATTTGGTAGCCCATACTATGTGAATTACCTGTTCTTACTTGCTCACTAGGACTAATAAAAGAAATGCTGTTGTGTTGATTAGACAGCAATGAGCTTTATATCCATAATTCCAAGAATATTGTGAGTACGTTATAAATATTTGTTAAATTAATACAAATGTAAGGCCATCCCCTCTTTATTTATTAAAATCGCATGAGCTTAACCTGTAGAACATCTAGATAATATTTAAGGACTATTAGTTATTTCTAAACCTTACTCTTCAATATTAAATACAGATGAAAGCTATTGATACAGATAATTTATCTATACAATTATGGGTTGGGAATGTTTCCCCTGTTTCTTAGGTAGGAAACAATTTAGACATTTTTCATGAAAAGATTACCTCCACTTTTCTTTAAACTTCTGCGTTAGAGAGTATTATACTCCTTAAACCTCTGTCCAGTAGCTGATGTTAACGGCTCTGGGCTCATTGAGAGGTTTGAAGAATTACAACACATATGTCTCTCTAAAAGCTTATGAGACATTTGAAGGTGTAAACTATAGGACTCAAAAAACTTTCAGGGCATTAACTGAATAATACACCCAAACTCTACAGATGGAAGAGATAGGGTTGAACAAAGAAGATTTTGTAAAGAAATTGACACTTGAGGGGGGCTTTGATGCTGAAAAGGTAAAGGTAAATGAGAATAAGAGAGAGAGTTAACCAAATAGAGGCAGGAACAGGAACGGTACATTCAGAGTTCTTGAAGTTATTTTAAATCTCTTTTCTGTTAAAATGAGTATTGGTTTATTCTTACATGAGGTTTGTTAGCAGTGAGCATATTTTAATTTGATGGTGTTTCTGGGAGTGATATGAATATACTGCCACTAAAAAATGTTAGGGAGGAAAACCATGATAATGCATATAAAATAACCAAAACTAGAATTCAGGCATATCCAGAGACTCAAGTATAATTTTTCCCCTTCAGGTTTTCCTTCTCACCCTTGGTTTGGGCTGTATTTATGACTTTTATTCCCCCTGTAGTCTTTCAGTGGAAATCCACTGATTTAAACTAAAACAGAAAAATAAAACTAGAGATGATTCCCATTGAGAGAAGTTAGGTTGGGTTCTCTTGGAAATAGATTCTGATGTGAAAGGAAGCCTGGAAAAAGTTTGTTAGGAAGGGCCCTTAGAATCAACATCTGTGGAAGAGAAGGCAAAGAAAGAAGCAGGCTTCAGCTGAGGGGAACTTCAGAATTAATTCAGGCTTACTGACTGTCCCAGCTAACCCCACAAGTTGTTCTCAAGTGGGGATGACATTTCTTAGTACATGGTGGTGTGGTGAGGGGAAGGAAGGAGATGGAACTGAGGTTGAGACAGCTTTCTGTAGCTGAGGGCAGTTTCTTGAGAGGGCTGAGACCTCCGAGCTGTTAGCACTCTTCCCATTTCTTGAGGAGTAAGTCATTAGTCCTGAGGTGGGTCTGGCCAACAATCGAAGCATCTCTGCAGGAGACCAGGCCATTTGGTGATCTGGATGCTGAAAGCATTGTTTAGCCTGGGTGCAGATTGGGATCGTGGGGAGGATCCTCCAGGTGATGTTGCCAGTGATGGTCTCCAGGGGCTGCTACCACCTCACTGGAGTAAAGAGAAGCTTCGAGGCCTGTGTTGGTTGGCTTGTGCTGCCCGGACAAAATATTTCTAAGTGGCTAAACAAAGGAATTTCATTTTCTCACAGTTCTGGAGGCAAGATCAGGGTTTCAGCAAATTCAGTTTCTGGTAAGAGCTCTCTTTCTGGCTTGCAGGTGGTGGCCACTTTCTCATTAAGTCCTCACGTGGTCTTTCTTTATAACCATTTAAACTGAATCACTTTTTCTTAGAGGACCCGTCTCCAAATATAACCGAATATAACTGGGGGTTAGGTTTCAACACATAAACTTGATAATGATGGGGATGGGGCACAAACATCCATAACAGGGCAAGTTCACTCAGATTTTCATGTATATTTCCTTATGACACTGGAGAAGTATAAATTATACATGATTTTTGCTCCCCTAAAGAAGTAGGTTTTTTGTTTATTATTTTTTTAACCTTAGGTGAAAAACAAATAATTAAGCAGCAAAAAATAACACTACTCCCCTACTTTCATCAGTATAAGTTTTTCCTGTATTGCCCTTTTGCAAATTGCCTAGCGTGGCTTGTGATTAAAAGTAATAATTATCATTCAATTTACTCAATAAATATATTTTAAGTGACTACTGTGGACCCCATGCATTTCAATTTATATTTAATACACCACCCAATATGTATCCCAGTATATCCTCAATCAAAATTACTGACATACCTTATGAAAATTAGAAGAGTCTCAAATAGTTGTCATATTTAATTTTTAATTTAAAATGAACTTTTATTTGTGCCAGCATTAAAAAGCTTTTTTGTTTTGTATAACATGAAAATTCCTAGAGCTATAATTAGAAATAACAGTAATTTGATTTGCTTTTCAAAGATGGGGGATAGGTTACAAAACACTTAGTAGAATTGATTGATAATTGTGGAAAACAAGTTTTGGGGATAAAAGTGATTGGGTTAAATGGAATCTTTTAGAAACATATGCATCACAGTATGCCTCCATAATATTTGACCTTTTAATTACCAAGCATATGCTCTGCTCAACTCTTGATAGACTGAGGGGACTGCTTACAATAGAGCTCTCTCTTTTCCTTTTGAGTGTTTATATGACAGTGCAGTATACAAAGACACCTATTCCTTTGATATTTGGACATAAGAGAAAGAGGGATTGGAAATCTTACCCTGTCAATAGTGCAGAAATATTTTATAGCTTGGGGGAAGTCAGACAGAGTGTTTAGATAGTGGATGGAGGACTGAGATGTGGAAATAGAGCAAAATTTTTTACACTACAAAAGTCTGAGTATGTACTGAACCTTATGTCCTATTTGACTTTACTTCCTCTTCTGTGTTTAGCAGTTTATAGACAATGATAGATAAGGTTTTGAGACCTTCCTCTAAGCCTGACCCTACTGGCAAGTTGTTCATAAAATCCACAGCACACTTTTTCCCAGACATTGAATTGGGGATCAAATCACATTTTAATCTTTTGTTTCTGGAATATTTCCACTGGAGGGTAGAGAACAATTCCATTGTTCTCTTTTGTGACAGCTTTATGTGTTCTGTGGAGGCTGATGAGCAGTAGAATTTCTTTTCTTCTCTTTTCTTCATTTCTTCATATGCCAACTTTTAAAAATTCATGGTTGAAATATGTGACTTGTCATGTCCATACACTAACATTATCCTCCTATTGAATGTGGAACTCATCTAGTCATACTTCTTAAATGGATTCTGACCTGAAGGATAAAACAGTCACTTAAGTTCATCTTTTGTGAAGTTCATATGAACTAGTTGGAATTCAGACCTGCTGAAGGCATTTCACATACATCATCAATTATAAGCACTCATCTTTGTGGTGTAAATGGATATTTGGAAAACCATCTTACGCTGTGATATCTATACATCAATATACTTATATATTGTTTCAAGTAATGTGTCAGACAGAGGCACATTGTATGGTCAAGGGCTTAAATCTGTGAAACAGCTGTAACACAAAGAAATTACTTAGAGCAGGAATAATAAGGAAGATTCATGGAAGAACTACATCATGAGTAAATCCTTAAACAATAGAAATATTTATCCTGAAAGTGAAGCCACAAACAAGTGTAGGAGCAGGATTAATTAGAATATATTTCAGAAACCGTGGGAAGATGGGTCTAATTTTAAATTGTCCAGAGACAGTGCATAGAAAGCACGCTTATCTTTGGTTCACCATTTTACCCCCAATATCCAGCATAAATTAGGTTCCCAAGAGGTATTTGTTGAATGAGAATGGATGTAAATTCAAGTAAGTGAAAAATCCAGAGGTAAAGCTGGGTAGGTCAGGATTATCTTCTGACCACCTTTAGATAAATATTTGACTTTGTAAGGGAGGCTTGTAAGTCATTTCATTCAACTGACCGCTTGCCCTTTTCTACCTGACACTGATACTAGTGACTTGATGTTCAATCCCCTTTTCATCTATAGTCTTACAGCCTCAAGCAGATAATGCCATTTTGCCATGATGAGAATCATGTACAAAGTAGTGTTTTCTTCGATTGAACTTTTGAGTGTGAGAGGTTACGGAAATCTAGAGCTTAGAGCAAAATCCAAAAAAGAAGCTGAAAAGACATGAGGAAAAAAAAAAAAAAGTCCCACCAAACAAGACATTTTCTATTGGTCTGTGCTTTACACATCTTCTCACCACAGACGTGCTTAGAAGGCAAATTGTTGCTTCATCAGGAGAGAGCTAGGAAGGTACCCCAGCAGGTCAATAGTAAGATACTGTGAGCTGACTGGTACTTTCACCCCTGTCTGACTTTCATACTCAAAACAAGTGTGGAAGTAGGTTTGACATTCTCTGATTCAGGTGAAACAGAGAATAGTATACCTGCCTTAATCTTTGTAAAAGTTTAGAACACACCAGAGGAATATTACTGTAATAGATTTTTAACTGTTCCCTACCTATATTCTATTCTATTCTTTCTATTCTATTTTAATTCTTTCCCCATAGTGTTTTTAGATGCATGGTTGGAAAGGATGAACCTTGATCACATTGGCCCTACTTGAAATCCTTCAACATACCCCATGGCCTTCAGTGTAACATTCAGTCATTAGGATAGAGTACAAAATTCATCAGGCATCCCACATTCCCCCTACTTTCTTTTCCTTTAATGAGCATTTATTGTCCACTGTCTGGACCTGGGCTTATTGCCAGGATATGACCGTGAATAAGGAATACAGACCTACAGGATCATTTTTCCCCACTTCTTATCCCTAATCTCAAGGATATTTAAATGGACTCTTTTTCCTTTTTGAATAATAATCTTTGTGTCCATCCCTCCTTCTCCCTCCTTTTCTTTGTGATTCATACTTGTCCTTAAAAATCCAGACCCCTGCCCACCTGTCCCTCTCTGGGACCTGCAGGCCAAAGCACACGTTCTGCATTGCCACAGTTGTGTTTTGCTGTCTCATAGCTCTTGGGTGACATGCTTTTCTCTGAAGAAAAGCTTTTTCATCTTTATCCCCAGCAACTTGTACAATGCCTGTCACATAGTGGGTACTTAATAAACTTTAGTTTCCTTCTTCTGTTATCTTAGAGGTTATCCTTTTTATGATCGAATTTTGTTTTTCAGATGATTACTTTGATGATGTGGATTTTATTCATTCCTGCGACTCACATTTCTTGAGAATCTGCTACGTGTCAGTCATTATGTTAGGCACATTTCACTCTCCATTTCTTCAGCGATAATGGTGTTGAAGAAATACCAGCTCAGATGTGATGTTGTCAGTCTTATATCTTGGCAGAAATCTTCTCAGACTCAGATCCACATGACTCCAGAACCCGTGCTCTTTTTTTAATGCCCTGCATAATTCATCTGAGGTGCAGCATAATATCCTGTACATTTTATGTAGCAACTAAGAATATCCTGCAGTTGAAATTCTGTCCTAATAAACTCTGTAAGACCTTCAAGTTCACTTGTCACTTGATTATAATGAGCGTGTTGTTAAAAATCCCTCTTACAGTCAGGATCTGAATGTAATAGAACAGAATCTTAGGACTTTTTTTGTTTGTTTGTTAATAAATAATCAGATGGAAAAACAAAATCAGGCTTTGCAGCCAGAGGAGGAAGGAGAAAGGGGCAGTGTTCTCTCAGCCCTTCTCTAAGCTCCCGGATCGAATGTACCAGGAGCTGGTTTGTTGAGAAGCAGTTTTGTTTCTCTCTTCAATCACTCTACTAATGAGGGTCTGTGGGGAAAGATTTCTTTTCCTGTTTCATGTCCCTTTTATAAATTTTATATAAGTGCAGGAGCTTCTTGATCTGTGTGTGTTGTGGAAACAAGAATGAATGAGGAGGGGCTGAGGCAAACATAGAACAGAGTTAAGCTATGACTAATTTTTATCAATGTTTGTGCAGCAGATTAGAGATGGCTATAAATTCTTTGACATTCTTCCCCATAGAAAATGAGGTTTATTTCTCCTTCCCCTGAATTTGAGCAGACACTGGTTGCT
Organism: Enhydra lutris kenyoni; assembly: GCF_002288905.1. Lineage (NCBI taxonomy): Eukaryota > Metazoa > Chordata > Mammalia > Carnivora > Mustelidae > Enhydra > Enhydra lutris. Next base: position 57,568,904 of record NW_019154086.1, on the reverse strand, counting down.
TTGACCGATTTGATATAGTAGAAGGGATACATTGTTCATTTCCTGGCCCTTAAAACATTGATAGTTGCTACTTTCTGGGTCTTCACTCTTGAAACTCTGATCTTTCATGTGAGAAGTACAACATGGTGGGGCGCCTGGGTGGCTCAGTGGGTTAAAGCCTCTGCCTTCGGCTCAGGTCATGATCCCATTGTTCTGGGATCGAGCCCCATATGGGGCTCTCTGCTCCGCGGGGAGCCTGCTTCCTCCTCTCTCTCTGCCTGCCTCTCTGACTACTTGTGATTTCTTGTCTGTCAAATAAATAAATAAAAGAAAAAAAAAAAAGTACAACATGGTGACCATGTAAAGAGCATGTCAACATGGAGGAGAAAGGGGCCCACTGAGCCTGGTCTTCTAGAGTTCCTTTCAAGGAGCCACCTCTAAGACCGGACCAGCCACCAGCTGAATACCACTGAGTGACAGCAAGTGATGCTACATTCTTCTGGGAGCAGAAGAATCTTCCAGATGAAACTTTCCTGAATTCTTCAACTGTATCAATCCACTAAAGTTTGAGGTAGTTTATTGGCAATAATAGGCTACTAGAGCAGTTTGTACATAGTTATCAATTAACAATTACTTCAAGCGATTCCACATCTACTGCAGGACTCACTGAGGCTGACTGGATATATTGTGCTTTCCTTTTCTTTGATGGTTACCATGCTAGCTAAAGGGGAAGATATGGGTTACTCATGTATTTAAAAAAAAAATACCTCTCTAACTGATGATAATCTTCCATATTTATTTACCACATGGAATTTTCCAAACCACATTGTCTCTGGGTATTATCTCTAGGTTTGTGTTGTCTCTAGGTATTCTTATCAGATGTGTATCATGGTTGTTTGCCAAGTATAGTTTATGCCATCTTGCAGATGGTGAAGCTGAGGCCCAGGGGTCTGGTTACCTCTCTATGGTCACACAGTTAAGATTCTCAGACCATGCTGTGTTTTCCCTTTGCATAATTCTTTTTATTTATTTATTTATTTATTTATTTATTTATTTATTTGACAAGCAGAGATCACAAGTAGGCAGAGAGGCAGGGAGAGAGAGCAAGGAGGAGGAAGCAGGCTCCCTGCTGAGCAGAGAGCCCGATGCGGGGCTTGATCCCAGGACCCTGGGATCATGACTCGAGCCGAAGGCAGAGGCCCTAACCCACCGAGCCACCCAGGTGCCCCTCCCTTTGCATAATTCTGAATCTAATTACTTATAAGATAATTATCTGTTTAAGAACCATCCTACCAATGAGACTCTAAGCTCCAAGCAGTTAGCAAACTTTTCTCATTCACCGTTCTGTGCTTAGAACTTAGTCCAGTGCCTGGCAGAGAAAATGCTCACTTAATATTAGTTGAATGAATAAGTTAAAGGAGAATGACAGAGCTTTGACTAAAATTTAGGTTTCCTGATTCAGAAGTGCATTCTCTTTCCATTACACCAATGAGTGATGAAAGGGCATGAGCCCTCCCCTCCCCATATTCACTTTTACAGAAGAGCATGTCTTTGTTCAGGAAATAATGGTTTTTTAAAAATTTTTCCTGTTAATTACGATATGCCTCCTGTTGAGAACTAAAACACAATCCTACTATTTTTCCTCTTAATCACATGTTATTATATATGAAGGAAATGCTCTGGAAAAATACAGTGGTTTTATCCTTGGAAAGAAAACACCTGAAAGCTAAGGGTCTACTTTCATGATTAGGTGAATACAAGATTGGGGGCAGAGAGAGAATCTGAGTTAACAAGTCATCAATGACATGAGAAGACAGTCATTTTAGGAATTTCAGCACTTCTTAGCTAATGGGTACTGGAGCTCTCATAAAGGGAACTCAGTAAGTTGCTTCCACCATTGCTTTTCTAAATGCTCCTGAACTCTAAAAGGCCCTTCAACTAAATATGAGTCCTAACAGTTGATAATGAATTATCCTTAGGAACTGACTGCAGGCCAGTACACTGGGGGAGTATGGAGATGCCTCCTAAGATCCCTTTTCTTGCCTTTTGTGCTTCTCAGGGTTCCCAGCCAATTGAGTAATGGGAACAACTGGCCAACAATTCAGGGACAGAGTGCTATAACTTGTGTTTCTGGCTAACTCAACTCACACATGGGTTTCTGGATTTGAGTGTCTAAAATGGATGTGGTTCCATATATCTGTACCCTATAGGTATAGCTCATTAGTCTGGAGTAGGCTAAAGGAATACTGATACCTTAACATAACTGGAATAATTTTTCTCTAATGTCTTACACTAACAGCAGCTGCTGCTTTCTGGAGTCAAAACTAGACCCTCCAGTGAAGGGAGGAAGGTGGGCAGGGAGAGAGAGAGAGAGAGAGAGAAAGAGAGAGAGTGAAGGGAGGGATGAAGTAGAAAAGAGGGAAAGGAAAAAGAAGAGAAATTGGAGAGAGGAGAGGGAGAGAAAGATCAGGAGGGAGACTGACCTTAGCTCTAAGAAAAATAACTTCCTGACAATGTATGTGTATATATTCACACACCTCAATGAAAACACTATTGGATTAAAGTTACATGTAAAATAAGGGCTTTAAGAAGCTTGACTAGTTCTAGTAGACAACTGATGGTATATCAGATACCAAACACCAAATTACAAGATAGACGTTGGTACATAGATTATCTCAACTGTAACTAAAGAAGAAGATAGAAGAATCATAGCATCCTGAGGTTGTTTGTGAACTATGTTCTGTGCCTGTTGGTTTTAAGAGAAATGCCACTCCTCCAGAGAAGTTATACTGAGAATCATAAGAATGGTTCCTAGACATAAAGGGATGGTTTAAATATATGTTACATAACTTCCTTATTAAGTTTGGGAAGTGTGCAAACTTTTAAAGATGTTTATTTTTTGTTCCAAAGTTAACTATTAGCAGTATTTGGGAAAAAGCTAAAAATACTAAAATTTGCTAAAAATACACAAAAGTTCATCTTTCAATAACATATTTTGTTAACATTTTGGACTATCTCCTATTTTTTGTTATATTGAACAAAAATAATCTTACTAAAGCAACATTCCATAAAACATACAGCTTATCTGTTTTGTCCTACTCTAGGCAAATTGCTCTTGTTTGCAGTGGTCCTATGGAGTGTAGCAAGCCAATAACTCTATATAACTCTATATCCACTTTAAAGGCTACTTCAATGTGGAACTTTAAAAAAAGAAAAGAATCTGGGTGCTTGGGTGGTTCAGTGGGTTAAGCCTCTGCCTTTGGCTTGGGTCATGATCTCAGGGTCCTGGGATTGAGCCCCACATCCATCGGGCTCTCTGCTCAGGAGGGAGCCTGCTTCCCTCTCCCTCTCTCTCTGGCTGCCTCTCTGCCTGCTTGTGATCTCTGTCAAATAAATAAATAAAATCTTTAAAAAAAAGAAAAGAATCTGTTGTGAATGATTGGACATAGACCCTGTAATGATCTATGTGTGATTTATTATGAAAATTACATTGGTACACATTTATTTTATAAATTATGAGTGTGTAAAAGAGTCTGCTATAAACTTTTTATTCCTCACCACCAAAGAACATGTAGAAAAATGTTATGAGCTGTGGCTAAGAAAGTAATCATTGTTATAATCCATTCTGGATTTTTATTCCTCCAAAGTTTACTAACCCTCCTTGACACATTTTACACCATTTGTTTACTATGCTGATTTATGGTGTGATGTACACTTTTATTTAAAAGAAATTGAGATCCTTAATTAATCTTTGTCACCTTATAATCAAAGTTACTCAAAGGAGTCTTTAATTAATTAGTGTGCTTCCTCTTCGACATTTTGTAGATGCTGTGTATTGCTTTACACGCCCTGGCAAGATCTCCTCTACCTATTTAATGGGGTAGCTTCCCCTCTCACCTCTGTGCTGTCTACTTGTTGCCATTTTATTTTCTTCTCAATCAGCATTTCTTTTGTATATCAGGGAAAGTGGATGTTTTAGATATTTTATAGCAGGATGAATAATTTCCTCTTTAGGATTTGAGATGCCTTGTGGGTGGGTGATGTAGCATGTATAGTCTACTTCCCCACTCCAGCCCATCCTGTCTAGTCTGCAGCAGCTTGGTGAGGTGTTACTGCTTGAGTTTTTATATGGTATAATTTTTTAAGGATTGCTTTGTATTTTGAACATCATAATGTAATTATGACTATATAACATCTTTCATTCCTCTTTACACATAACGTTTTATTATACCCTAAACATTTTTGTACTTCCCATAAACTTAGAATGAACCAAAGGTATGTTATATTGGCTTTTTTCCTTTTAAGGTTAACATAAATCCATTAAAAAATTGCCAAATAGAGGAAAGAAAACAAAATTCCAACACTATTTTTTTAAAGATTTTATTTATTTATATATTTATTTGAGAAAGAGAAAGCGTTCAAGCAGAGGGAAGGATGGAGGTAGAGAACTCTGAGCAGACTCTGCACTGAGTGTGGAATCTGATGCAGGGTTTGATCCCATGACCTCGAGGTCATGACCTGAGCCAAAATCAAGAGTTGGATGCCCAACCGAATGTGCCACCCAGGCCCTCAAACACTGTCTTTTTTTTTTTTTTTTAAAGAGTTTATTTATTTATTTGACAGACAGAGATCACAAGTAGGCAGAGAGGCAGGCAGAGAGAGAGGAGGAAGCAGGCTCCCTGCTGAGCAGAAAACCCAATGTGGGGCTCGATCTCAGGACCCTGAGATCACGATCTCAGCCGAAGGCAGAGGCTTAACCCACTGAGCCACCCAGGTACCCCTTGTCTTTATATTTTATTTCAGTATAAATATAAAACATTTCTAATAAACTTTGAGAGGTTCAACTACACATTCTTAAAAACCACTTGCACAGTTAAAGTGGAAAGGTTTATAATTTCAAAGGAGAAATTTCCAGAAGTGAGATTAATAGGTCTAAGGCTGTGAATGATCTTACAGTTTTTGATGCTTTTTGCCAATTTTATTTTTCAAAGTGGTTGAACTGACTTGTGCTGCCACCAACAATTCATGAGTATAGAAGTTCCATTTAAACTTTGTCATCATTTGATATCACCATCAATTTCAGTTTTACCCCAGCTACCAAGTTTCTTTATTTAATTTGAAATCATTGGTAAAGAGTTGAATGTTTGAAGGCCTTATACCTTTGAACACTTTTTTAGAAAGTGTGTTTGGGATGTGCTGAGATCTGTTTATTATAACACACTCCTGTTTAACTTAGTTCAGGATTATAAAAAAATAATATTTCCCCTTTTGAATGAAAATTACTAAACATATTACCTCCAATATTAAAATTAAAAAATAATCTAAGATTTTAGCAGAAAGAAGTTCAGAAGGCAGTTGTCCAGTCTGGAGGTAGAGGCTAGGAGCTGACATCTTCACATTCACCTTTGCAGGAGTGTTCTCACTCTTGCATGAGTTCTGCCTTAGTCATGGCAGACCACCAACATCCCAACACAACCCTGAAGTTCAGGTGAGCATGCCCCAAATCCCTTCTCTTAGATTGTTTTAGCACAACTAAGAAGAACAGAAAGGAATGAATTTGAGAGGCAGTTTAGCATTTGTGCTAATTTTTTTTAAAGTTGTACATGAGGAAGGCATAACATTCAAATACAGACAAAAAGTATAAAATATAAAGTAAAGCTTGCCCCAACATAGTTTTCATTTTCAGAAATAGGCAGTGTTACTTCTTTATGCATTTGCAAGCAGTTTCTGCTCCCATTTCCCTCACTCTACACAGATGATGGTGTTCTGTCTGGCTACTTGGAAATGATCAAAAGCTTTGGCCTTAGCAGGAACTTTATAAATAGCAGAGCCAGACTCAAAACTATGTGACCTTCAGAAAAAGAAATTTCATCTCTATGAAGTTTAATTTTTTTTTCATTTGTGAAAATGGAGAAAATGATTACCTTGAAGGATTGCTTACCTCAAAAAAAAAAAAAAAAAGATCACTAATACAATGACTGGAGCATAGATGGTTCAATAAATGATAATTATTGAATGTATCATTATTAAATGTATTATTGCTATTTTTATTGGTTCTATTACTGAGAGATTGAAAACAGAACTGATTAGAGAAAATTCTAAAAGCATAAACAAAGAGAACTATTCTCAGTGAGGAATCTGGTTCTAAATGTCAGAGGAATCCGGGAAGAGGTTTAGTTGACTCTGAATCCCTGTACATGTTGGGAACTTCTCTTTGGTTCTTATTCAGGTCTCTTTCCTCTCATAGTGAGGACATCCCACAGCATCTCCTCCTAGGATGAAATTTTTAAAACCCCTGGTTTAAATTCCCCAATCTCTTAGCTTCTTTTCTCTCAGGTTATGTTAGAGAAACTTACTGAATTTTTTGAATTTAATTTAAGTCTTCCTGATCTAAGATTTAGTTGTACTTATCACTCTGGGCATTAGTTATGAAAAATTGCTTCTGGGAAACTCCCCAGGAAAAGAAGTGATTATGAGAATGATAACCATACTTTGTTCATGCAAGGTCCATGAGAAAAAGCTCCATGAGGGTAGAAAATGTGGTTTGTGTCACAAGCCATGTCTGGTGATTAGCAAAATGCTTGCATAGAATATGGACTTAGTAAGTGATTACATATTAATGCATTTCTAGCTCACAAAGCAATGGACACTTTCACTCCAGCAACTTGACTATGGCTGGCCTGTGTCCTAATTCTTCTGCCTACTAAACACCTATGGTCCTTTAAGTGTTCTTAGGACATGGTTATCTCCTACTTTTCAGTCCCTCTCCTCTAGATGTTTGTTACCCAGACTAATTAAGGAACAAAGAGAAAGAGCATTGTACCCAACAACAACAAACAAACAAGTCAAAGGAAACTCCAAAAGTCTTGCATTCTGTCCAGAGTGGATGCATTAGTTTTCTCCCCTGTTCTCATTGTTTGCATTCACTATATACACTAGATTTTTTCAGTTGTAGGACACTTTCTTCAGGTAAAGAAATCAGATCTAGAAATCTTCTCTGTTAGTGTTGATTGACTCATTTATCCTTCAACATCAATAATTGCCTGTTTTCCCCTACACTCCCTGCCACTCCCTTAACCCTCCCCCCCCCCCCAAAAGAGACAGAGACAGAGACAAAACTGAAGAATGTTTATTCTCTTCTGGAAATCTCATTTGTTTTGTTTGATTTGATTTTTGTTTTCTCAGTAGGGGAAAAATTGGGGGCAAACATATATATCATCTTTAAGAAGTTAAACTGCTTTTAAAAATTAATTATGTAAGCTGTAACAACAGTGATGAATCTGTGCATATTAAGCTGATAAAATCCCTTTCTCTCTCTCCTCTCTTTCTTCTTCTAATTTACTTCTTATTGTGCCATTCTCTTATTTTTAAATCCTATCATGGGCAGAATATTCTTACTCCAATTACTGACCATGGCACTAGTCTTTCTACATTTTCTGCATAAAAATGTAATTGCCATTTATAAGGCATGTCAGAAGAAAACATGTAATGTAAATATATAGGTAAAGACTAAAGTTGGAATACTATTCATAAATAGGAAGTAACTCAGCAAATTAGTCAATTAGGATCATCCTAGTGTTTCTGTTGGGATGGGTCATGAAGGATAGCAATTTAGCTTCTGTTTTTATCCTAATTGTCATTAATGGAGTGATTGATACACAGTGATACCAGAAATGTTGCAATTGATTTTTATTTACATTTTTTTCAAGAATATTATCTCAGATAAGTAGTAATTACTGGAATAAAAAAACCTCTTTATTACAAGAGGCTAAGTAATATTGTTACTAATAGGAGGATACTTCCAATTAATGCACTAATATCTCTCCTTTCCAATCTTAAAACTCAGCTCCTCCCTAGTTTTTTTTTAACATTGCCAATTTTTTTTAACATTAAGAATAAAAGTAATTCTTTTATATGAAAACAAATGTCTATATTATATATAAATACAAGAATATCTCTCCTGTGGAGTGAGTCTAAATTCTGTAGACGATGTTCTGGAACATGCTGAAGCCTCCTTTGTCTATTTGCCACCTTTCCACACTGTTAGGGCAGGGGTGTGGGAGAGGAAGATGTGAAGGAGGCAGTGGTAAGGAAGCCATAGAGCACCTAATTTAGCATCCACTTGTGAGCACATAGTTTCAGATGAATAGACATGAATGTACAAGGGACAGAATATTTGAAATTATGACAGTGATTGAAAATTTGAAACCTCAGTCATGTAGGTTTTCTTCTTTACCTTTATGATTTTCTGTAACAAATCTGTAACCATTAAATGAAACAAATAGCACAGTTAAGTCTCTTTTGCTTAAGTAATTATTTTAATGGTAAATGGGTCTGCTTAATGAGTATCCCTTTACTAATCAAATGTTGCATATGCTAAAGAAGAAAAGGTAGTTGTATACTCAATATTATATCTTGTTTATTCAATAATTATTAATTCCCAAAGCCTTATCTATTTTAAGTGTGCTTTGGTATGAAGTGGGACATACAAATAAATATAGCTCAGGCCGTATATTGGGCTACCGGGGGCAGTAAGACAGATTAATAGAAGGGATCTTGGTCAGAAGGAGTAGCAATTTCCTCATTGACTTTGAGTACATTTCATAGGAATAAAGATTATGTAAATTAAAAACAAGTCTCTACTTTTACTGACTATCAGTTTGTTTTATTAAAATAGAGGCAAAATAAGGAATATCCTGGCGCTGACAAGTAGTCCTAAGGGACAAAATGAAAGAGCCATTTGTGTTTCAGACAAATTCCTTGGTCTCGAATGGTTGTGAAGACTGATTATGTTAACACTGGTGTTCAGCATGTATTGGTGAATGGGTGTCACCTAAGGGAGTGATGTGTGAGCGGCTGATAGCATGAGGAAGGGGATTTAAGTGAGTCATTGGAGAGCAGCGCTTGATGTTAGAGAGAAAACGCTGTGATTCTTCTCTGATCCTTGTGAACCTACTTTGCCTCTCAGTTTCTGAATAGTTGCAGACAATCCTAAAGAACCTCAATCACATTTATTTTTTGCCTTCATTCACATTTTATGTAATAGCTGCTACTTTTAGAAAATGGTGCAGGAAAATAAAATAAGTACTCATGAACCCAAGAATCCAAGAACCTAAGGACAAGAATTTGACCTCTAAATGTTGAAGCTACTTTTGTTTGTTGTTACTTAATCCCATCCTTCTGCTATTTTTGTCTGAGTAACTATTACGTTTTTTTTTCCCACAGATTTTTACAAATATTTATAGTTTTGTCACATATTTATGCTTTTGTGTTTGTCTTATTTTGATTTCTTGAGATGTATAAAAATTCTGTCATACTACAATCTATATTTTTGACTTATATTATTGCCTATATCTGAGTATATTTATTTTTAGCACTGTATAATATTTATAAAGTGATGACCTATTCTCTTTGTATGGATGTTTGAGTTGGCTATGCTTATTTTCATTTATTGATTGATTGCTATTACCATGCTGCTATAAATATGCTTCTAAGATGTAAACTCTACCCAAGCAGGGATGTTTATCTATTGATTTTTTTTTAACCTAAAAAGGTACCTGCTTTATAATGAGTGCTCAGTAATGCTTGTCATTGTTGGGCGGAAAAAAGCAAAAAATATTGTGTGTGATGTCTAATGGTATCTGTGCAAGGGTATCCTGTTTGAAATTTTACTCACATATCCCTCAATAGAATTTTGAAAATCTGAGTCTCTTCATACATTTTTAAGTGGATATCTAATTTTTTTTAACAACTACTTAAGTGATAAGTTACAATTGCAAATTATAAATGCTGTTATTTCTGGTATAGTTGTGTATTGGCATTTTAAATTTAGACTGTAGTCTCATTTTTTAAAATAGGTCCAATGGAATCCAAATGCTATTGCGATCTTTTACCTATCATCATTTACTTATAAAATGCAGATAAAAAGGGTTTTTTTTAAAGAAATTTTATATTTTTTCTCCTAAACTCATATTTCTATTTCACTGTTTCACATGATTTTATCATAGTGTGATATGTATTTGCACTTAGAATTTTTTTATTGCCCACCCTATTATATTTAGCAACAAAGTTGTGTATATAAACCTGATTCTTAGCAAATTTCATGTCCTTTTAAGACTCTTTTAAGTGTGAATTTTTTTCTGAATTTAGTTTTCATGACAAGTGTTATTATACACAGTCGGTTAAAGCTATTTCAAAAATAGTTATTGAACATAAAGTAAAACCTTGGAAGTACATCTCTTTAGATGAATGGGACTATCATTTTTCTATCTGTTCCTCGTTCTTAGATGACTATCGCTGACTACTAGAATGAGGCAGGATTCAGTGGAAATCCACAGTAAGAGAAGATATTTATTAGGCCACCAGTATGTACAGTATTTACATAAAGTGTTGCAAGGATCATTGCTAAGTACACATTATGTATAGTAAAATCTGCTTTCTATTCTCATAGGAAGGAATCAAGTACAGAAGTGGTTGGTAAGTGCCAGAAAGGATATTTATTACTAAGTAAAAAAACAAAAAAACAAATCCCATTTGTGTCCATTGATTTTTTTTTTAAATGCAAGGAAATGTTTTTCCTATGAATAATAAGGGTTCCAGAAAATATAAAACACTTTTTACCTCTTCTATATGTTCCATTTTTTTTCAAAGATGGAATTCTGAGATGTTTAGAATAACATAAACATTTTGATTTTTAATTCTTTGAAGTCATGTAAAATATCCAATTGAAATACAGTCCTAGACAAAGGGCATAAGATTTGGAGCACATTGTTGTATAGTTCTGTGGTACTTTAAAAAACATTCTGGATATATTAATTCTGTGATAGACTGATAAGGCATGCATCCTTATCTCATGCTTGTTGCTATCATTTGTATTTCTTACCCTCACCCTGATTTGTTTTCCTGTCATGGATGAGGGTTCTCTCTTCCTCAGGTACAGTGTCTTCTTCCACAATTGCAAAGCATGGGAAAGTGAGGCTACTAAGTGACAGTTGTCATTTTCCATAATCCACCCTGCAATATATAAGTATTCTCTGCACCCTAATATGATGTGTGTGTGTGTGTGTGTGTGTGTGTGTGTGTGTGTGTGTTAGGGTATTTCTAATGCACACGTTGTCCTAAATAGAAATACATTTCTACAGAAGACTAGGAAAGATACAAAGCCATACAACCCACAAAGCATTGCTGATGTATCATCATTAAAGGAGAGTTCTCTGTCACTAATATTTTGGATTGTTTCTTTATTTGGCTTCCTTCAGTTTTGCTTTGTTTGGGATATTGCATCATTATGAAATTGAAGATGACTGAGGGGAATTTCTTTTAACAAAATGGAGAAAAGGATGATTTTATGAAAGTGATTGTCATGACATTTGAAGCCTCTACTATAGATATATTCTTAGACAGAAAGCTTCAGAAATCATACATTGCATATGGAAGCTGAGAGTCTGAAGTTTATTCCCTTAAATGTATCTGTGCCTATGAGAGACTCCTCATGTACTCCAGGGTTATGCATGCCTGATTTGAAGACTTTTGATAAATACCTGGAAATAGATTGCTTAGTCATGGGATATGCCCTTTTCCCCTTTCCAAGATAACTGCCAGCTTGTTTACGTAAATAATTGTCCAAATTAACACCAACCAGATGGTATAAGAATTCTCATTTTCTCCCTATCTTTCCCAATACTTATTACCAGATTGGTTAGTTTTTAGGCACTCTAGTAGATATAAAATATTATACCTTGCTATTAAATAGCATTTCTGTGATTACTAAAGTACTAAAGAGATTGAACATTTTCCCTTATGTTTATTTGCCATTCATTATTCTTCTTCTATGCAAAGCCAATATATACCCTTTTGCCTATTTGATAGAGGAATGTTTGTCTTTTGTTATTATTTCATAGAATTTACTTATATATTCTGGTTTTAATAATGTATTTGTTAAATATGTTGCAAATGTCTTCTCCTAGTTTTTGGCTAGGTTTTTCATGTTCTTTTATGGAATCTTTTGATGAACAAAAATTCTCAAATGCAGTCTAATTGATCTTTTTTTTCTTTTATGATTAACACTTTTTGAATTTGTTGAAAATTCTTTTCTGCCTAAAGTTTATAACTATATCTTCCTCTTAAAATTTTTGTAAAAGTTTTAAACTTTCTGATTTCACCTTTAAATGAAAACTCCATCTGGAGTTTTTGTCTGTGGTTTGAAGTAGAGGTTCGAGTTTAGTTTTTCCCATCAGCGACCAGAACTGTTTGTTGTTTAGTGCACTTCTTGCCTAATGATCTGCTGTGCTGTCTCTATTATATCTCAAGTTTCATGTAAGTACAAATCTGTGCCTGGACTTTCTTGTTTTTTGTTTGTTTTCCTTTAGCCACTTTCTATCCCTATGCAATACCACACTCTCTTTACTACTATAGTATAATAAGTCTGGATATCTATGGCAGATTAGAGATGGCAACACACTTTTGACACATTTCCCATCAGATGGTAGGGTCTGTTCTCCTCTACTAGAAATTGTTCTGCTCTTTGCTTTGACTAGTGGAATATAGCTCCACAACTAGAGAGATAACTGACAGTTTTTAGTGTGGTTCAACGATTGTTGTGTTGCCAAGAAGGAAGTCTAACTGCCCTGCTGGAGATGCCATATGGTGAGAACTTTATGAGTACATGGAAGGGGAGAGGGGAACAGCTAAAATCCACTGTTCTGGCTGTTCCTGACAAGGTACCAGGCATTTGAGTGACGCTGTTTTGGACTCTCCAGACCAATTAGCATCTGGCTGAGTACCATTGAATGATCCCTATAGATACCACATGAAGTTAAATAAATAAATAAAATAAAACAAAATAAAATAAAATAAAATAAAATAATAACCTAGCTGTGATAGCTTCATGATATGTCCAGCTGGGCTGGCTGGGCTACCATCCCCTTTTATTCAGTCAAGCACTAATTTAGGTGCTGCTGCAAAAGGATTTTACAGATGTGGTTAAAACCACTAATCAGTTGACTTTAAGTAAGAGTAGTTATACTGGTAGGCCTAACTTAATTTGTTGGGTTCCCTTAAATGCACACCTGTATGTTTCTTGACGGAGGGAAGAAATTCTGCCTTCAGATAGCATTTTCTGCCTTTGTCCATAGAATTCAGACCTCCATATAATCTTTCCTTCCTGATTTTCTCCCATACAGACTTACTTAGGCAGCCCCCAGAATTAAGTAGGCCAATTCTTGAAATAAATAAATTTTTGTAATCAATTTTATTGATTTTACTTCCTGATTTAACTTTTACTGATATACTAGCCAAGTCTTGCCCACATTCCTGATCCATAAAATCATGAGATTAATTAAATATTTGTTTTAAGCGACTAAAATTTGGGTTACTTTGCTACAAAGCAGTAGATAGCCAAAACAATATTAAAAAGGGCAACTAACTTCCTCCTTCCCTCCCTCTTCCTTCTCTTCTCTTCTCTCCCCTCCTCTCCTCTGCTCTTTCTTATATCTTGGCTATTCTTAGCTATGATTTTTGTTTTTCCATACAAATTTTAAAATCAACTTTTACAGTGACTTTATTAACTCTTGATATCTTGAGGGGAATTATATTGCATCTAAAGACCAATTTTAGGGCAGTGACATCATTATGGTACTGTATCTTTCTATCCATTTATTTATTTTTTCATTTATTTCTTTAATGTTCTTTTTTTTAGAAAAGATTTTATTTATTTATTTGACTGAAAGAAAGAGATCACAAGTAGGCAGAACAGCAGGCAGAGAGAAAGGGGGAAGCAGAGAGCAGAGAGCCAGATGCAGGGCTTGATCCCAGGACCCTGAGATCATGATCTGAGCCAAATGCAGAGGCTTAACCCACTGAGTCACCCAGGCTCCCCTCTTTAATGTTTTTCAATAATGTTTGAAATCTCCTCCAATAGGTCTTATATATTTTTGCCATATTTTTCTAGGTACTTTAAATTTCCAATTATATGTAAGTATTTATAATAATGTAAGTTATTATATGTAAGTATTATAAGTTATGTGTATGATGTGTATATTATATATAAGTATTATAAGTTACTTATAATAATGTAAGTTATTATATGTAAGTATTATATGTAAGTATTTTTTGAGATGAAAATTCTGTTGTGGGTTGGGAATTGTTTTATATAGTAATCTTGTATTTCTGCAATAATGTTAAACTCTCTTACTAATTTGAATACTTTGCCTGAAGAATCTTTTAAGTTTTTACTTTTTGTCTTATTTGTATCCCCTTCTCTTAACCCATATCTTCCCTTTAGAAACTCTTAAATGGAAAGTAGATGGTAACAAAAAGCTGATTTTAAGTTTAGCGATGGCCTAATTTGTACATATTGCAGTTAGTGGCACGTGTCCTTTTAGAATACTGATGTGTGGGGGAAAAAAAGAAGAATACTGATGTGTGTTCTTCTGTTGGACCTTTGGAACTTAATCATATGCAAGAATATGAGTTGGAAAAGTTACAGTGCATTCAAAGGTTAAGATCCCAGCTTTGTCTCTGACAAGTTGTATGACCTTGGATAAATTATTTAACTTTTATAGACTTGCTTCCCTGCCCTTTGGATGGGGACTAAAATAAGCCTATATTATGGGGTTGTCTTAAGAACAAAATTTAGTGTGTGCATTCAAAATTCTCATCACTTTGAAAACATTCAGTAAATGGTGATTATTGTGCTTGTAGGCAAATAAACATCTGTAGTCATTAAAACTGTTAAGTATTAGTAACTTTTATATGACTGAGATCATACTTTATTGTGAAATTTTAACTTTTGAATAGTGTTTTCTCACCCACATGCTCTGGGAAGGCTGGCAAAAAGCATGTGAAATTGGTCTTTCATACTGCCCTTTCCTTTTTGGATGCCCTGTACTTCTTTTCAGTCATTTTCCCTTTGTGTGCTCAGTGTCCTTATACGGTGACAGTCTTAGGGGAATGAAACTCGTAAAGTGGATACAAAGAAGTTTGTGATATATGTGATGTCCATGGCAGACTTTTTCTTCAAAGATTACTCTGTGTGTGTGTGTGTGTGTGTGTGTGTGTGTATGTATTTCATCCGTGCTCTTCTTACAATTCGATGTTGATGTACCTTCATCAAGAGGTGAAGAGTCTTTATTACCTCCCCTTGAAATTGGGTGCATTTTTGTAAACGTCTTGACCAGTAGAATATGGTGAGGTGATGCAGTTTGACTTCTGCGGGTAGGTCATGAAAGGCATTATGACTTCTGTTTGACTATTTTCTGGACACTTAACCTTGAAACCATGTTGTGAGGAAGTTCAGGTCACATAGAAAAGGTTTAACAGTTTCTTCAGGTCTTCATTTCCTTACAAAACTCCTGTCCTGTAAAACTTAAATAAATTTGTATGACTTTCTGTTATTAATTTGTCTTTTATTATAGGGTTCTCAGCAGAGAACTTAAAAGGATAGAAGAAAATGACATTTTTCTTCCTCTATACCTTTTTGTTTCTTGGTGTTTTTTTGGTGAGCAGAATCTTTCATTTTGATTAAGAACAATTCATCACTCAATTTTATAATGACAGTAAATAGTAGGAAAGAAGGAGACTAAAGTAAATTTGTCAGCCTAATTATAAAGATATCATTGTATGGAAGACCAAAGATAAGATCTTTGTGTTTGCTTTCTATTATTTAATGTTTCCAAGAATAACACATATATAATGTAATTAATTTTTTAAAAACTTTATTTGCAGCACCAATACAACTCAGTTTTGCTGCTTAGCTTTGATGAAAAGGTTTTATAAATTAAACTAGTATTTCTTTTCAAATGTAGATTTTCCAAATTATACCTTTAATGACTTTTTAAAAAATAAAACTATGCCAGCTAAGAGAGCAAAACCACCTCAAGAAAGGCAACCTTTTGGAATTGAACTAAAAAATATATGTAAGGTGAAATCAAAGTGAAAATCTAGAATTAGGGGCACTTGGGTGGCTCAGTTGGTTGTGTCTGCCTTCAGCTCAGGTCATGATCCGAGGGTCCTGGGATGGAGCTCCAGGTTGGTCTCCCTGTTCAGTGGGGATCTGCTTCTGACTTCTTCACCACCCCCCACTTGTGTTCACGTGCTCTCTCTCTCTCAAATAAATAAATAAAATCCTAAAAAAAAAAAAAAAAGAAAATCTAGGATTAAAATAAATTCTTCCTTAGGGCAATATGTGTGTGTGTGTATATGTGTGTGAGAGAGAGAAAGAGAGAGAGAAAGAGACACAGAGAGAGTGCATTTGTGCATGTGTGTTTGCATTGAAACAGAAATTATCCTGTCACTGTCCTTCTTTTTTAATTGTCCTGACCCTCAGACAACAGAAAACAAACATAATATGCCTGCGTGACTCATTCTAAAACCAAATCTTAAAGGGAGACATTGAAGAAAAAAAATTAGTCTCCATTTGGATTTGTTTCTTTTCACCATTATACACTTGTTTTTAATCAGACCAACACCTCCTGTGGTTTTATTTCATGAAAAGAGTGCACAAATAGTTGTATGTGGACTTTGTGTTAGAGAAAGGATTACTACCTTGTAGCAGAACTCCAATAGCCTGACTCTAGTAATGTCAAGTCAGGCTTATAATTCAAAAATGAATAAATGATGTTTTGGATGTTTTCTCTTTTGATTGCTTTATAGGATTAAAAGCCTGAAACCAGTATCTCTGTTTTAGTAATAAGGTTTGGTCAAAGGTGAGAGGAAAAAACAAGACCCAAGCAAGGAGCTAATAGCAGATAATACTGGCATATTTAGTTGGAATATTCAAATTTGATCTTACTTATAAATGCATTAAATGGTTCATATGCATTTTCTATTGAGTGTCAGAGCAGCATATAATTAAGAGAAATTTTTTGTAATTGTAGAGTACCCTATCATAGCTTAATAATCTTCTTATGCTTTGTTTAATGTTGCTTAAAATGTTTCATTTTGTGGAAACGGTCATGCTCCCTTTCAGGGGGCTAGCTGTGTCTAAGGACAGGTTTCAAAATTATAAGGGGCAGTTTTATGTAGATGTTATAAATTAGCAAATAACTAGTAGGTGGTTATCTAATAAAAAAAGAGTAGATTACAATAATTTATACTTCCAGTTATAAGATGAAAAAATTCTGGGGATCAATTATACAGCATGGTGAATAGAATTAACTATACTATATTATATACTTAAAAGTTGTCAAGATAGTAAATTTTAAATGTTCTCATCACAGAAAAAAATGTTTTAATTATGTGAGGTGTTAACTAACATATTACTGTTAACTGATATATTATTGTCGAAATTGTTTTACAGTATATACATGTATCAGATTATCATATTATACACCTTAAACTTATGCAGTGTTGTATGTCAATGATTATTGACATAAATCCTCAATAAACTGGGGAAAAAACTTAATGCAAAGCTACTGTGGCACTACAGTTTTAAGAAAACTGTGGCAGTGTCCAAGGATAGACATACAGTCAATGAAATAGAATTGAAAGTCCAAAAATAACCTTTACATTTATGATCGATATGGAGAAGGGTGCCAAGGCAATTCAATAAAGAAAAAAATTGTCGGGATGCCTGGAAGACTCCGTCAGTTAAGTGTCTGTCTTCAGCTCAGGTCATGATCCCAGAGTTCTGGGATAGAGTCCTGCATCAGGTTTCTTGCTCAGCGGGGAGCCTGCTTCTCCCTCTGCCTCTGCCTGCTGCTCCCCCTGCTTGTGCTCTCTCTCTTGCTCTGTCTCTGACAAAATAAATAAATAAAATGTTTAAAAAAATTGTCTTTTCAGTAAATGGCCTGAAATAAATACTATCCCCATGCAAAATAATGAAGCTAGATCCCTTCCTCACACCATACCCCAAAATAACTCAAAATGAAATATAGAGGTATGTATGAGTTAAAACTATAAAACTCTTAGAAGAAAATATAAGAATAAACCATGTGACTTTGGTTAAGACAAATCTTCTTAGATATGACACTAGAATGCAAGTGTCATTAGAAAAAAAATAAATTGGACTTTATCAAATTTAAAGTTTGGTGCTTCAAAGATTGCCATCAAGAAAGTGAAAATATAACTGTATAATAGAGGAAATATTTACAAATAATATCTAAGAGATTTGTATATCTGGACTATATAATGATCTCTTATAAGCCAAAAAGACAAATAATCCATTGTAGAAATGGGCCAAGGATCTAAATAGGCATTTATCCTAAGAAGATA
Source organism: Enhydra lutris kenyoni (assembly GCF_002288905.1). Classification (NCBI taxonomy): domain Eukaryota; kingdom Metazoa; phylum Chordata; class Mammalia; order Carnivora; family Mustelidae; genus Enhydra; species Enhydra lutris. The sequence continues at coordinate 57,550,715 of NW_019154086.1, read as the reverse complement.
TACAGATGATTAATATACACATGAAAAGATGCTCAACATCTTTTGCTTAGGGAAATCACCATTGGGGAAACTGGGTGGCTCAGCAGATTAAGCATCTGCCTTTGGCTCAGGTCATGATTTCTGGGTCCTGGGATTGGACCCAGAGTCAGTCTCCCTGCTCAGCAGGGAGTCTGCTTGTCCCTCTCCCTCTGCCCCTCCTGCCCCCCCCATGTGTACGCTCTCTCTCTCTCTCTCTTTCAGATAAATAAATCTTTAAAAAATAAAAAAATACACCAAAGCCATAATGAGATATTATCATCACACTCACTATGATGGCTATAGTAATAATAATAATAAAAAGCATAGATAAAAATAAATGTTGATAAGGATGCAGTTAGAGAAATTGGAACCCTTAAGCACTGCTTATAGGGATGTAAAATGGTACAGGCACTTTGGAAAATCTTTCAGTTCCTCAAAAGATTAAACATAGATTTACCATACAACCCAGCAGTTCTCTTCTAGGACAAATACCCCAAAGAAATTAAAATCTATGTTCACTCATAAACTGAATACAAATACTCACAGCAGCACTATTTATAGACAAAAAATTGAAATAATCCACATGTCCATCAACTGATGAATGGATAAATAAAATGGGTTATATATATTATTCAGCTATATAAAGGAATGAAATAGTTATATATGCCACAACATAGATGGACCTCAAAAACGTTATGCTGAATGAAAGAAGTCACTCACAAAATACACTACTGTATATGACATGCTCTTCGTAGGCAAACCTATAGGGTCAGAAAGTAGATTCACTGTGGCCAAACACTGAGGGTTTCTGGGAGAAAATGGGAAGTGACTATTAACTGGTACAAGATTTATTTCTGGAGGGATGAAGATACTCTAGAAATAATTGTGGCTGCATTTTCACAAACCTGTGAATATCGTAAAAAACAAAACAAAACAAAACAAAACTGAAATGCACACTTTAAATGGGTGAATTATATGCTATGTTAATCATATTTCAATAAAGGTATTATGTAAAAAAATTCCCAGTATTATCTTTCTTGATTCCAGACCAACAAAAAATTCTACCCAGAGACTTTAAAGCCATGATTTTATAAATAAAAATTCGTGATCTGTCAAGTGTATTTTGCTTACTTTTGTTTTATTTTTGTTTTTGCTATAAACTTCTCAACTGTATCCTAAACATTAAATTGTCCTTAACTTCTTTGTGTCTGTAACTTATTATTTAAAATATTTATTATTGTTTTAGAGCAATTATGTTAACTGTTGGCTATGAAAGAGGTAAAATCAAAAACTAAAATATTTTCTAGAACCATCATTAAAACTCTTATTAGAAAGTAGAAAATAATGAGAAAATATAATTTGACAAACTCAAAGAGGAAGATTTTATAGAATCTATAAATTGGGGTCAAAGAAACCACAGGAACATCTTGAAACTGAAATAGCAATGTTATGTCATAAAATCATAGAATTTCATAGATAACCTTAGCTCTAATTTAGGTGCATCTACCAAGTATTTAAAAAAAAAATCATCTATATCTTCCAAATTGATTGATCTCCTGAAAGGAATAACAAAGAGGAGGTCACTCAGAAGTGCTGGTCTTTTGATTTCCTTCTTTAAGTAATGCCTTTGTTATCCCTTAGCATGTCATTGTATCTGAAGAATACAGTTCTTTGTCAGGTATGGCAGGCTGAATCATTTGGAATTTCAAATCCATCAATGCTGTCTAATTTTAAATAGTTCTTTTTGATTTTTTTTTTTTTAAATGAGGCTATGCCACCTGAATGATAGGGCTCCAAGTTTATGTTTCAGATTTTACAGTGTGTTGGATCTGTTCAGAATCCAGAGCAAGGCACCAAGAATAAGACCTTCACTATTTGCCTAGTTCCAGATGCATAAATCACTTACTTGAATTAGCAAAAAGAAATAAGCAATCAGACAAACAAACCAATAAATAAATCAATAAGGCATAGTGTGTCAGCAAACATACTACCCTTGTCCAAAATGCTAGAGCTTTGGTAGCTTGCAATTTGTTATATTCCATTTATAGGATACTGCTTTTCTTTAGCATGAAGGTCTGACACTGCTAAGTTGTTGAGTGGGTACTAATTTTCCCAAGTGGGATGGATGGAGCATAGCATAACTGATAATCTAGATCCCTGGGTACAATTGCTCCATGGTGCTATAATAGGCTTATTGACTGGTGGTGTCTAGCTAGTAGCTACTGGGTTGCTTGTCTGTTTTTTTCAGGTGGCAAATTTCAGGTATCTCAGTAACAAGATGTGTGTCTCTGTTTATATCGATGTTCAACATCTAGCTACCCTTAGCTTTATGAAAACATTATTCAGATCTGAGTTTTTAATTCATCTGTTTTTAATTCATTTAAAATGTCATTTGGAGATGTGTTGCTCCTTTATCCTAGGATGATCGAGGCATTATCTAGGTTTTGTTATCTCTCTTTCCTTTCAGGGATGTTTATATGCAAGCAGTTCTAGGTTACTAGCTATTAGATTCTCCACCCCCCGCCCCTGCCCTGTGAAGGTGGTGTTCACTCATCTCAGACCTCATAGGAGTGTATAAACTCTTATAGGTATGCAGCTATTCTAGCTTGTTTTTAGGAAAGATAATTTTATCTCACTAAAGGTAAGAGTATAAGGGTATTTTTTTTTTAATGAAAGGAAGTAAATAAGTCAATGACACTAAGTTATAAGGCTAATCGAGTGCTAGACTGGGGCTGGGGAAGGAGGTAGGCAAACGGTGCAGCTTATACATGGTTATTCCTTCATTGCTATTTTAGCCCCTGCCTAGAAAGGGCTCTGGAATTCATGTCACTGAGATGAGGTTGTGAAGAGAAGGACATTTAATAAGACAGAGAGACTTGGGTTTGCATTATAGTTCTGCCTTTAACTGGTTCTGTTGTTCATTTCATAGAACCTCTCTAAGCTCAGTTTCCTTCTCTCGTCCTAGTTACTGCACAGTATGGTGGTAGGAATGAAATGGCACAACCCAGGTTTAGTACCCAGCAACTGTAAAAAGTGTTCCACGGAGTGTTCATTTTCTCTGTGTTTCTATATAATCTGTAAAGCATCCTCTGACTTCACTTTTCCCTCTATACACAAGAGTGGAGGTTTCACTCTTGCTACAGGGAAGTGGGTCCAGAGTAGTGTTTACAAAGAAATGTGAGTGCCCTGGTTAAACAACACTCCCTTTCCTGGCTCCTACCGGCAGCGGTCTCTTTCTTTTCTCCAAGTGAAGTTTTAGCTGAGTCACAATGAGCTGTTTCTGTGATCCGTTTATGCAATAAATATTTGTATTGGAGGTAGAGGGATGTGGCTGCCTCACTGAGTTCTGAAGCATTCTGATTAACAAGTAGGGTGCACAATATTTTTGTTGTGTTATCTTATTTTCTCTGCTCTTAAGATTCCTGGAAAGATACTGTGTGCCCATACATAAGAATGTATGCATATTCCCGTGTACATATGTCATTTTATTTTAATTAAACACATAGAAACTGACACAAGCTGCTGTAAATTATCATGATTTTGCACACCTTTTTGTGTCCATCAGATGCTGACTTAAACCAACTTAGAATTTTCCGTGCTCTTTAATCCTGTTGCTAACCCACTGCCATCCACCTCCTTCCTTCGTAATGATTGCGCTACCGCTCCCTGAAAAACTAACATTCTAGCCCTCCTTCCCTCTGACATCTTTCTGTAACACTTGCTCGCTCTTTCTGCTCTTGGTCCCTGAATGTAGACATCCTATTACTACCAAGTTTTAGAGTACTTTTTTTTTTTTTAAACCTTAAATTATAAATCTCTCATGACTTGCCCACTTATTTGAGCCTTAAGTTATACCCATACTCCCAATTGTTATACCTATAACCCTAGCTGCATGCCAGGCATTTCACGTTTTTCAAATATAAAACCAAGTTCAACTCATTGCAATGCCCTTATAATTTCTAATCTGTTTCTTTCCTGTAACAGTCACAAAAATGTCTGGTTTTTAATTTTTTTTTTTTTTTAACAGCACTAGTCAATACCTGAAAAACTTGGAGGCTTATGTTAGAGTGATTTTGTCATATCTAATTTTTGAATCTTACTTCAAATACCTTCCTAGGATTAAAAGTTCAGTATCTGAATTATTAAGGCTAAATTACCATATTTACCTCTTCTTGGACTTTCTGTTCATCCAAACCTATTTAGCAATTAGCCACAGAACTCATTCTGTTTTATAAAATATACTGTTTAATATTGTCACGCTTTCTATATTCTTGTTCTCTAAAACTGGAGAGCTCCAAACTCCTACATGGCATTATTAACAATGTAATGCACTGAGGTTCCTCAAATCTGGTGACACCCTGCTTCCAGAATAGGGCATTTACTACTGCTCCTCACACATTGAAGATATACACCACCTTTCTTTATATTCTCTTTATTTATTTATTTATTTTAATTTTTTTTTAATTTTTGTATAAACATATAATGTATTATTAGCCCCAGGCTTTCTTTATATTCTTGAGTTGGACTGGTCTCAAAGTATAATTAACTAAATAATAAATCTCACTGATGCTATGTGATCTGGTGATTAAATTTAGTGTGGTAACTACTTTGGTTAGATATTTTATGCATTTTACATTCTAGTAAATTTTAAAAATTTTCTCGTGTTTTATGTATCTTACAAGCTAATGAATAGGAATTGAATATTATTGCTAGTTTATCTATTTGTCATGTGTAGTTTATCTTTTTGACATGTTTGACAGAGAAATGGTCCTCCATCTTGACATAAAAGTGTCAAAGCAATATTTTGCCAGTTTGTCTTTTTGAGAATTGGGTTTTTGCTCAATTCCTAATAAGAGTTAACTTTGCTGCTGCTGCTTCTTCTTCTTCTTCTGATCCCCAGCATTTTTCTAAAGGCCTGACATACAATAGGAACGCAGTCAAAGTTTGTTGAATAAATGAGCAAATGAACGAAGAAACTCAAATTCAATACAGATATTCAAAGTAGAACTGACATTCTTCAACAAATTAACAACATTGTAATTTTCCCAGTTGTGGTTGAGTTTCTGGAGTTTAATTCAGTCAGAAAGATTCACTCAAGAATAAATGAACCTTCTTATCTATGTTAGTAGGAAATTTCACTGTCATTAGATTCACAAAAACATCTAAGGGTAATATCCCTAATATTATAAGGATTGTGTTGTCTTCATAGGACTGGCCATTAGGATTAGCTATACCACCTCTATATGGTGGGTATCTTGTTGGCTTTTAAAGCCACAAGAGTCATCTTGGTGGAGGAATTTCTTCTAACCTGCAATGGTATCCCTCACTGTTATTAATCCCATTGCTGAGAATTATAGCCAGCTTAGTCCTGAGCCATTGGTTGTATTGTATGCAGTATCCTTTCTTAATTGTCCAGATGAATTACACAGTACATCTTTATCAAGACAGCATTTATTTCAAGTGGTACTTGTATCTGTAGATTTCATTTTCTACATACCCCCAGTACCTGCAGTGTGTCATTTAAATCTCACTCACTGATATCTGCATTAGTCACACTCTTTTTGCTCCAATATGTTAAATACTTATCTTAAAATATAAAACACAAGTGAGAAGAAATGAGGAACAATTTTGCATATAACTGTGGAATGAATTTCATTTCCTTAATGTTTGAAAACAATATATGAGGTAAAATTATGAGAGGTATGTAACACCTGTGCCTATATTTGGGAAGTTAATTTGAATCGGGCTTATTGTCCAATTTTTCTGTGACAGTAACTTGCTCTGAATTCTGTTTTCTTTTGTTCCCCTTGTCCCCCACATGGAACTGATTTGTGCCATTTTAATCTTGTTTTTATTTTCATCTACTATATACTTGTAATTATGGTCTCCCTCTATAATTATTTTTTCCCAGTTTAGGATTTTTTTTTTTTTTTTTGGAAGGCAGGTGCTTTTCTCCAGTAATCATAAGTAAAGGGTTTCCAAATTTAAGATTGTACAATGCTTTAGTATTTGATTTCATCCATTCTTTTTTTGTTTGTTTGTTTTTTTGTTTTTTTGTTTTTATTTTATTTTTTATAAACATATAATATCTTTTTATCCCCAGGGGTACAGGTCTGTGAATCGCCAGGTTTACACACTTCACAGCACTCACCATAGCACATACCCTCCCCAATGTCCATAACCCACACCCCCCAACCCCCCTCCCCATCAACCCTCAGTTTGTTTTGTGAGATTAAGAGTCACTTATAGTTTGTCTCCCTCCCAATCCCATCTTGTTTCATTTACTCTTCTCCTACCCCCTTAACCCCCCATGTTGCATCTCCTCTCCCTCATATCAGGGAGATCATATGATAGTTGTCTTTCTCCGATTGACTTATTTCGCTAAGCATGATACCCTCTAGTTCCATCCACGTCGTCGCAAATGGCAAGATTTCATTTCTTTTGATGGCTGCATAGTATTCCATTGTGTATATATACCACATCTTCTTTATCCATTCGTCTGTTGATGGACATCTAGGTTCTTTCCATAGTTTGGCTATTGTAGACATTGCTGCTATAAACATTCGGGTGCACGTGCCCCTTCGGATCACTACGTTTGTATCTTTAGGGTAAATACCCAGCAGTGCAATTGCTGGGTCATAGGGTAGTTCTATTTTCAACATTTTGAGGAACCTCCATGCTGTTTTCCAGAGTGGTTGCACCAGCTTGCATTCCCACCAACAGTGTAGGAGGGTTCCCCTTTCTCCACATCCTCGCCAGCATCTGTCATTTCCTGACTTGCTAATTTTAGCTATTCTGACTGGTGTGAGGTGATATCTCATTGTGGTTTTGATTTGTATTTCCCTGATGCTGAGTGATGTGGAGCACTTTTTCATGTGTCTGTTGGCCATCTGGATGTCTTCTTTGCAGAAATGTCTGTTCATGTCCTCTGCCCATTTCTTGATTGGATTCTTTGTTCTTTGGGTGTTGAGTTTGCTAAGTTCTTTATAGATTTTGGACACTAGCCCTTTATCCGATATGTCATTTGCAAATATCTTCTCCCATTCTGTCAGTTGTCTTTTGGTTTTGTTAACTGTTTCCTTTGCTGTGCAAAAGCTTTTGATCTTGATGAAATCCCAATAGTTCATTTTTGCCCTTGCTTCCCTTGCCTTTGGCGATGTTCCTAGGAAGATGTTGCTGCGGCTGAGGTCGAAGAGGTTGCTGCCTGTGTTCTCCTCAAGGATTTTGATGGATTCCTTTCTCACATTGAGATCCTTCATCCATTTTGAGTCTATTTTCGTGTGTGGTGTAAGGAAATGGTCCAATTTCATTTTTCTGCATGTGGCTGTCCAATTTTCCCAACACCATTTGTTGAAGAGGCTTTTTTCCATTGGATATTCTTTCCTGCTTTGTCGAAGATTAGTTGACCATAGAGTTGAGGGTCTCTTTCTGGGCTCTCTATTCTGTTCCATTGATCTATGTGTCTGTTTTTGTGCCAGGACCATGCTGTCTTGATGATGACAGCTTTGTAATAGAGCTTGAAGTCCGGAATTCTGATGCCACCAACTTTGGCTTTCTTTTTCAATATTGCTTTGGCTATTCGAGGTCTTTTCTGGTTCCATATAAATTTTAGGATTATTTGTTCCATTTCTTTGAAAAAAATGGATGGTACTTTGATAGGAATTGCATTAAATGTGTAGATTGCTTTAGGTAGCATAGACATTTTCACAATATTTATTCTTCCAATCCAGGAGCATGGAACATTTTTCCATTTCTTTGTGTCTTCCTCAATTTCTTTCATGAGTACTTTATAGTTTTCTGTGTATAGATTCTTAATCTCTTTGGTTAGATTTATTCCTAGGTATCTTATAGTTTTGGGTGCAATTGTAAATGGGATGGACTCCTTAATTTCTCTTTCTTCTGTCTTGTTGTTGGTGTAGAGAAATGCAACTGATTTCTGGGCATTGATTTTATATCCTGACACTTTACTGAATTCCTGTACAAGTTCTAGCAGTTTTGGAGTGCAGTCTTTTGGGTTTTCCACATATAGTATCATATCATCTGCGAAGAGTGATAGTTTGACTTCTTCTTTGCCAATTTGGATGCCTTTAATTTCCTTTTGTTGTCTGATTGCAGAGGCTAGGACTTCTAGTACTATGTTGAATAGCAGTGGTGATAACGGTCATCCCTGCCGTGTTCCTGACCTTAGCGGAAAAGCTTTCAGTTTTTCTCCATTGAGAATGATATTTGCGGTGGGTTTTTCATAGATGGCTTTGATAATATTGAGGTATGTGCCCTGTATCCCTACACTTTGAAGAGTTTTGATCAGGAAGGGATGCTGTACTTTGTCAAATGCTTTTTCAGCATCTATGGAGAGTATCATATGGTTCTTGGTCTTTCTTTTATTAATGTGTTGTATCATATTGATTGATTTGCGGATGTTGAACCAACCTTGCAGCCCTGGAATAAATCCCACTTGGTCGTGGTGAATAATCCTTTTAATGTACTGTTGAATCCTATTGGCTAGTATTTTGGCGAGAATTTTTGCATCTGTGTTCATCAAGGATATTGGCCTGTAGTTCTCTTTTTTGATGGGATCCTTGTCTGGTTTTGGGATCAAGGTGATGCTGGCCTCATCAAATGAGTTTGGAAGTTTTCCTTCCATTTCTATTTTTTGGAACAGTTTCAGGAGAATAGGAATTAGTTCTTCTTTAAATGTTTGGTAGAATTCCCTCGGGAAGCCGTCTGGCCCTGGGCTTTTGTTTGTTTGGAGATTTTTGATGACTGTTTCAATCTCCTTACTGGTTATGGGTCTGTTCAGGCTTTCTATTTCTTCCTGGTTCAGTTGTGGTAGTTTATATGTCTCTAGGAATGCATCCATTTCTTCCAGATTGTCAAATTTGTTGGCGTAGAGTTGCTCATAGTATGTTCTTATAATTGTCTGTATTTCTTTGGTGTTCGTTGTGATCTCTCCTCTTTCATTCATGATTTTATTGATTTGGGTCCTTTCTCTTTTCTTTTTGATAAGTCTGGCCAGGGGTTTATCGATCTTATTAATTCTTTCAAAGAACCAGCTCCTCATTTCGTTGATTTTTTCTATTGTTTTTTTGGTTTCTATTTCATTGATTTCTGCTCTGATCTTTATGATTTCTCTTCTCCTGCTGGGTTTAGGGTTTCTTTCTTGTTCTTTCTCTAGCTCTTTTAGGTGTAGGGTTAGGTTGTGTACCTGAGACCTTTCTTGTTTCTTGAGAAAGGCTTGTACCGCTATATATTTTCCTCTCAGGACTGCCTTTGTTGTGTCCCACAGATTTTGAACCGTTGTGTTTTCATTCTCATTTGTTTCCATGAATTTTTTCAATTCTTCTTTAATTTCCTGGTTGACCCATTCCTTCTTTAGAAGGATGCTGTTTAGTCTCCATGTATTTGGGTTCTTTCCAAATTTCCTCTTGTGATTGAGTTCTAGCTTCAGAGCATTGTGGTCTGAAAATATGCAGGGAATGATCCCAATCTTTTGATACCAGTTGAGACCTGATATAGGACTGAGGATGTGATCTATTCTGGAGAATGTTCCATGTGCACTAGAGAAGAATGTGTATTCTGTTGCTTTGGGATGAAATGTTCTGAATATATCTGTGATGTCCATCTGGTCCAGTGTGTCATTTAAGGCCTTGATTTCCTTGTTGATCTTTTGCTTGGATGATCTGTCCATTTCAGTGAGGGGAGTATTAAAGTCCCCTACTATTATTGTATTATTGTTGATGTGTTTCTTTGATTTTGTTATTAATTGGTTTAGATAGTTGGCTGCTCCCACGTTAGGGGCATAGATATTTAAAATTGTTAGATCTTCTTGTTGGATAGTTCCTTTGAGTATGATATAGTGTCCTTCCTCATCTCTTATTATAGTCTTTGGCTTAAAATCTAATTGATCTGATATAAGGATTGCCACTCCTGCTTTTTTCTGATGTCCATTAGCATGGTAAATTGTTTTCCACCCCCTCACTTTAAATCTGGAGGTGTCTTCAGGTTTAAGATGAGTTTCTTGTAGGCAACATATAGATGGGTTTTATTTTTTTATCCATTCTGATACCCTGTGTCTTTTGATTGGGGCATTTAGCCCATTAACATTCAGGGTAAGTATTGAGAGATATGAATTTAGTGCCATTGTATTGCCTGTAAGGTGACTGTTATTGTATATTGTCTCTGTTCCTTTCTGATCTACTACTTTTAGGGTCTCTCTTTGCTTAGAGGACCCCTTTCAATATTTCCTGTAGAGCTGGTTTGGTGTTTGCAAATTCTTTCAGTTTTTGTTTGTCCTGGAAGCTTTTAATCTCTCCTTCTATTTTCAATGATAGCCTAGCTGGATATAGTATTCTTGGCTGCATGTTTTTCTCGTTTAGTGCTCTGAATATATCATGCCAGCTCTTTCTGGCCTGCCAGGTCTCTGTGGATAAGTCTGCTGCCAATCTAATATTTTTACCATTGTACGTTACAGACTTCTTTTCCCAGGCTGCTTTCAGGATCTTCTCTTTGTCACTAAGACTTGTAAATTTTACTATTAGGTGACGGGGTGTGGACCTATTCTTATTGATTTTGAGGGGGGTTCTCTGAATCTCCTGGATTTTGATGCTTGTTCCCTTTGCCATATTGGGGAAATTCTCTCCAATAATTCTCTCCAATATACCTTCTGCTCCCCTCTCTGTTTCCTCTTCTTCTGGAATCCCAATTATTCTAATGTTGTTTCGTCTTATGGTGTCACTTATCTCTTGAATTCTCCCCTCGTGGTCCAGTAGCTGTTTGTCCCTCTTTTGCTCAGCTTCTTTATTCTCTGTCATTTGGTCTTCTATATCGCTAATTCTTTCTTCTGCCTCATTTATCCTAGCAGTGAGAGCCTCCATTTTTGATTGCACCTCATTAATAGCTTTTTTGATTTCCACTTGGTTAGATTTTAGTTCTTTTATTTCTCCAGAAAGGGCTTTTATATCTCCCGAGAGGGTTTCTCTAATATCTTCCATGCCTTTTTCGAGCCCGGCTAGAACCTTGAGAATCGTCATTCTGAACTCTGGATCTGACATATTACCAATGTCTGTATTGATTAGGTCCCTAGCCTTTGGTACTGCCTCTTGTTCTTTTTTTTGTGGTGAATTTTTCCGCCTTGTCATTTTGTCCAGATAAGAGTAGATGAAGGAGCAAGTGAAATACTAAAAGGGTGGCAACAACCCCAGGAAAATATGTTTGCTTTCTCCTCCTTTGGAATTACGCTGCTCTCCTTGGTATTGAAACTGTACTCCTTGGTCGGTGAACTTGGTCCTGGCTGGGCTTCTTGTTGATCTTCTCGGGGAGGGGCCTGTTGTAGTGATTCTCAAGTGTCTTTGCCCCAGGCGGAGTTGCACCGCCCTTACCAGGGGCCGGGCTGAGTAATCCGCTCGGGTTTGCTTTCGGGAGCTTTTGTTCCCTGAGCGCTTTCCGTAGAGTTCTGGAGGGCGGGAATGAAGATGGCGGCCTCCCGGTCTCCAGCCCGGAGGAGCCGAGAGCCCGGTGCCCCACTCCTCAGTGCGCCCTCAGAGAACAGCGCCGATTTACTCCCGTCACCCTGCCTCCGGCCGCGCTCCGAGCTGACTGAGCCTGTGACCGGTTCAAGGTAACCCCTAGCTTAGAGCTTACTCCTCGGCTCTGTCTCTGTAGCCGGCTTCCCTGTTCTAATACCTGTAAGCTCTGCGACACTCAGACACCCCTGATCCTTCTGTGACCCTGCGGGACCTGAGGCCACGCTGACCCTGCGTGGGCTTCACCCCGGTTAAGCCTCTGGAGCGATGTCCCTCAGCGGAACAGACTTTTAAAAGTCCCGATTTTGTGCTCCGTTGCTCCGCCGCTTGCCGGGAGCCGGCCCCTCCCCCCGCGGTCTATCTTCCAGTCTCTTTGGATTCACTTCTCCGCCAGTCCTACCTTTCAGAAAGTGGTTGATTTTCTGTTTCTAGAGTTGCTGTTCTTCTTCTCTTCGATCTCCCGTTGGATTTGTAGGTGTTTGTAATCTTTAGATAAGCTATCTAGCTGATCTCCCGCTACCTGAAGTAGTCTCAGCCTGCTACTTCTCCGCCATCTTGACTCCTCCATTCTTTTTTTTTTTTTAATTTTTTTTTTCTCACCATAGCACATACCTTCCCCAATAGCCATCACCCAGCCACCCCATCCCTATCCCCCTCCACTCCAGCAACCCTCAGTTTGTTTCCTGAGATTAAGAAAGAGTCTCTTATAGTTTGTCTCCCTCTCTGGTTTCATCTTATTTCATTTTTCCCTCTCTTCCCCTATGACCTTCTGTCTTGTTTCTCCAATTCCTCATATCAGTGAGATCATATCATAATTGTCTTTATCCATTCTTAAAGGAACACACTCTTTGTCTTTGTTGTCAATAAAGGTACCATTTTGTCGAGGGCCTACTGTTTGCCCCTTGATTTCTATGCACTATTTCATTTAATCTGAGGTTATCTAATTTAATAAATGAGTAAAAACAAGGCTCAGGAAAATTATATAAACTGTCTTAGGTAAGGCAGCTAGATTCTTCCCAGGTTTGGTTCCAAAATCTCCTGCCCTTTATATTATCTCAGCATCTCATAATGCTTACAGATATATGTAGTTCTTAAATGTTTGACAAGACTCTTCACTAAGTTTAATAAGTTTGACTTACAGTTGTTATATATTAACTCTTGTGAAAGATAAATATTTAAAAGATATATTGAGTTTTTTTAGTAGTTTCAGTCTTTTGATGTGTTTGACATGCAATTGAAATATGATGGGCATGATCTCTGAATAGTTGGTCTTGGTCATGCAGAATGTCTGGGAAATTAACAGAATTAGCTATCAGAATGTCATTAGTGAATCCAGAACTTAGGAAATGGCAGTACTGTTATATTAAAAAAAAAATTCAAGATTTTTATTTATAGCATAAGTTAGTTATCAGACAGGATACCTTGTTATTACATCCTCATAAAGGGTAGCCCTGGTAGGATACAATCTTGGGGAATTATAGATACTATGTAGACTTATCACACTAAAAAAGATCTTCAAAGCTCATACATATCATCCCTGTCTTCTGAAAGAACATGCCTTACCTCAAATGTAAAATGGGAATTTTATTTGTCTTCTAAAGGTAATCAGCAAATGACTGGGAGGGGAAACTTCTGGCAGATGAATAAACGAATCCTTGGTACTATATTTTGTTTAGGAGCATCCAAGTACTATTTAGTAATCTTGACCCCCCCCCCCCCAAAATGGAAGTCGAATATAATTGTCATAGTCCAAGTGAAGATTCTCATTATTTACAGGATGTTTAGGCCCATCAGGATTCTTGGAAGATTCTCCTGCTGGTGAGGAAGTATGTGAACTGATTCTGTGCTGTTACTCAGTGAGTAAATACAGAGCAATTATTTTTATCCCGGGTGAGATTGGCTTGTACTATGTGGTCATGAATCTTTCTCAAACAATAAAATGAGAACCCTACTAACCTTCACACTTTCATTTGGAAGCTCAGTTGAGCTCTAGAGATCCTTTTTCAGATTTAGTAAGCTGTTGAACCTTACGCTTCCATGAGCCTTAGTAAGCTGTTGAACCTTCACTTCTGTGAATGAAAATGGCAAGATTGATGTGTTTCAAAGTATGTTGTCAGAGCATAAAGATATGTATGTGTCTATGCAGTGTGCATGTAGGTATGTGTATGTGTACATGTAATGTGCCCTCTCTTCTTTAAAACATGTCAGGATATCTTAGTCATTTTTGAGTATATGCAAAAACAAAAAAGATCTTAACTGAAAGGAATAGTTTTCTTTTCTTCGCAGAAAGGTAAACAACTGTCTGAAAACTGAGCCTGTAATAGAATTGCATTTCCCAGCAGAATTATAGCATAATTACTGAAGGGCCTTCATATATTTTGTACTATTCTGCTAGAACTTTCTAATATTTTTTTATCCTTCAGAAGATTTTACTACAGTGAACTTAGAACAGGGGTCACAGTCCACACATTTGACAAATAAGTACAAAAGTAATAATACTGAATGGAAAATGCTTGCAACTACATTCCACAGAATAATGCAGTACCACCCCGAACCCTAAATTTAGTTACGCTAATTCATCACCTAACCCATCCAAGATTTGATTAGATAAAGAATTCAGTAATGGATACCACAAAACTACATACTCCCATTAGAAAGTATTTATTTTTAGTTATAGGTTCACAGAATTTTTTGGATCTTTATATTCTCTGGCATATTTAGCATAAACAAAGTGAATAAACATACCTATCCTGTCTAAGAATTTGTAGTTGAATAGATGCATGGTTATTATTAAAATACAGTTGATTATATATCTCAAGTAAAAAGAGCTCTTTGCCATCCACCAAAAAGAGGAAATGCCATTATAAGGAATTAATTATATTTAAGTAAAAGCTTTCAGGAAAAATTTTAAAAATTTAAAATTTTGTTTAAAATACTAATGATGAAAAAATTAAATATCTGTATTTCAGCACTTCATTTCTTTTCTGAAAGGTCAATCTCTGTTTTGTGTCCTTTATGTCTAAATTGGTCTGGTTCAATTTGGACTATTTATGCTGGGAATTTTAAACTTAAGCTTGGGTAAAAGCTGTATCAATATTTGCTATGCCAGAAAATTTATGACTTAAACTTGTGGAGATTATTAAACTTTGGGCTGTCATTTTCTGCTTTTGGAAATTCTAGGTCTCTTGTTTTGTAGTGATTACAACTGTGTCACCTAAAATCCAACTGCCAACAAGTTAATAGCAAAATTTATTCTCATACTCTAAAAGCTTTCTGTTCACTAACTATTTAATAATGGAGACATCTCTCATCTATATTCCCACATCTAGTGTCCAGCTTATATTGTTTCGATAATTTCTATGGAATAAGGTGTAGGTTGAAATTATTTTCCAGTTATATGTAAAGACAGACATTCTACATTCTTATACACTTATTTTATACTGTTAAAACTATGTGTAACTATTGCTTGTATCTTCACATTTGTCCATATAACTGTTATTCCTTTACAATACTGTTTTTATAAAAATCAAATAAATTATATGTTCACTTTATAAGGGTTAATAAATAACATCTGAGGTGTCACTACTTACCTTCAATATCAGTGTAACCATTAGTGAAGCCCCACCTTTCATTCTAGAATTGGTTACTGTGCTGAAATTTCTGATTATCCTTCTCTCATATTTCTTTATAATTTTATTTGCATGGACATATTAGGTAATTACAAATTTAGAAAGGTATATTTCTTTATACACTGACCTTTTTAAATCTCCAGCTAGGCATTTCTTTTTATATAACTCATCTTTAAGCTTTTTATGTAGCTGTACCAGCTTAAGCTTACTCTAAGAATTTTCCTTTGTATATTTACCTTTTTTTCTCATCTCTCTCTGCTCTTGTTTTAAGTATATCTCTTGTATATGGCATGTGACTGGATTTTGTTTTAATAAGACCTTTGTGATACTACTTCAAAGTGGAAATTTATTTACTTTGATTACTGATACACTTGGATTTGTTCTGCCATCTTACCATCCTATTTTGTTCTATCCTTCCTTCCTTTTGCCCAGCTTTTTCAATATTCATTACCCCCTGCTCTCTTGCCTTCTTTTGAATTGACTTTTGAATTATATTTAATTTTGCTTTCTTGTTCCTCCGGTACTTTGTAATTTATATAGTTGATTTCTATTCTTTTAGTGGTTACTTTAGAAATTTCAACAGGTTTATTTAACTTAACATTAGAAATAGTTAATTTATATTTATAGAATAAGATTCCTAAAGTAAGATTCTGGAATCAAGGGATATGAGTGATTTCATGGCTTTAAAAAATATACTGCTAAATTTTCACCCAAAAAGTTGTATGACTGTATTCTGCCATTGACAACCCATAAATATACATTTTCCACATTTGTGGCAAATGTTGAGTATTGTGATTATTTATGTATGTAGTTTTTTTATGTTAATTCTGTTTTGTAAAGTTGTTCTTTATTGTTGATATCTTTTATACATTGCCCAACATCTTTATGAGTGAGGGTTTTTTTCCAGTTTACCTATTTAATTACCAAATTTTATGTGCTCATTATAAGATGAACAATTTATTCAAGGCTAGTAGTTTTTAGTGTCTATGCAGCAGTCTTGAATTTATTGGTTAATTTATCTGAAAAGCTTTCTGTCACAAAGATCATACTTTTATTACAGAATCTACTATTTAAACATATATTTGTTTATGTGTCTTTCTCTCCCCCAGACTGGGCCAATATTATATTCAAATATCTACATACATTACCAAAAAGGATGTCCATGAGGGTAATCCCAAATGCCAGATATATAGTGGTCTTTTTTTCTGAGGTGCCAACACTGAGTGCTATAAATTATGCCAGATTATTACTATATTTCAGTGATGGCTCCAGAGAGGACAAAAGTGAATATGTTTAGTCAGTTTACCCTATTTAACTTGAAGTCCACTGCTTCAATATAAATGTTTTTTATTGTTACATGTTACTTTATTGTACGAACTTGAGTGAAGATGGAGGAACATTGTTCATATTCCCCCCATCCTCTGATTTTTTTTTCCTTCTCTCTCTCTCTCTCTCTCTTTTTTTTTTTAAAGATTCTCTCCATTCATTTGACAGAGAGAGAGGGAGCACAAGTAGGAGCAGCAGGTAAAGGGAGAGGGAGAAGCAGGCTGCAGGCGAGCCCAAGACAAGGCCTGATCCCAGGACCCTGGGACAATGAACCAAGCTGAAGGCAGATGCCCAATGACTGAGCCACCCAGATGCCCCTTATTTTTTCCTATAATATGATAGTTTCTTCTTAAATGTTTATTTCCATTAAATTAAATCACTAATAAAAGGAGTTCATACCAAATAGTAGCTTCTATACTAAATATTAAGAATTAAAATTTAATTAGCATATTGTCTTATATCTCATCATAGTTTTTGTAGGTGATTCTGGAAATGTCTGTTTCCACTTAGTTACTTCATTGATTTATTAGGCTGTGATTATATAATGGTAAGGGTGTGGGTCGACTTCTGATACTTTCTTTTTCTTTCTTTATGTAAGTAGCTATTTTCTCTTTCCATTCTTTTTATTTTATTTTATTTTATTTCAGCTTTATTGAGGACTCATTGACATATAAAATTATAAAATATATAAAGTGTACATCGTGTTGATTTGATTATGTATACATTGTGAAAAAATTTCCCCCGTTTAGCTAATGAACACATTCATCACCTCACATATTTATCTTTTTTGTTGAGAATATTTAAGTTCTGTCTTAGCAAATTTAATGATACAGTGTTATCAACTACTGTCACCATGTTTTACATTGGATCCTTAGAACTTATTCAATCTTATAGCTGAAAGTTTTCATCTTTTACCACCTTCCTATTTTCCTCACATCTCCAGCTCCTGAAAATAACCACCTTCAACTCTCTGTTTCTGACTGTGGATTTTTTCTTTTAAGATTCCACATATAGGTAATACCATATAGTATTTGTCTTGTGTTTGTCTTTTTGTCATACCAACTGATGCCCTTGGGGTCCATCCATGTTGTCACAAATGGCAGTATTTCCTTCTTTCTCATAGTTGAATAATATTCTGTTGTATACATATACCACATTACCACATCATCTTTACCCATTCATCTGTTTCCAGACACTTAGGTCGTTTCCATATCTTGACTATCGTAAATAATGTAATAAACATGGCAATACAAATATCTCTTTGAGATCCTGTTTTCATTTCCTTTGGCTATATAGCCAGAAACGGGAATGCTGGATCACATGATAGTTTTAGTTTTAATTTTTTGAGGAACTTGCATACTGTTTTTCACTGTGGCTGCACCAATTTAAATCCTCACCAAAGTGCACAAGGGCTACTCCCTTTTTTCCATCTTCTTGCCAACATTTGTTATCTCATCTTTTTGATGATAGCCATTTTAATATGTGATATCTCATTGTGATTTTAACTTAATAGTTATTTTTGATAATACAGTAAGCACCTGTGAAATCAACACTCCCAAGAAAAAGTGAGATATTGATAATAATCTATTTCTGAACACCTGGTTTTGCCCTTCTATCAACCCATCCCTTTACCTCCCCTAACCAAGCTAACCATTATCCTGAATTCTCTGTTCTTTATTCTTTCTTTAAATTTTGTAGTTTTTAAAAAATATTTTATTTATTTATTTGTCAGAGAGAGAGAGAGGGAACCCACACAAGCAGGGCGAGCAACAGGCAGAGGGAGAAGTAGGCTCCCAACTGAGCAAGGAACCTGATGCAGGACCTGAGTAGAAGTCAGACACTTAACTGGCTGAGCCACCCAGGTGTCCCTAAATTTTGTAGTTTCATTTCATCACTATGTATTATTAAAATGTGTGTGTGTGTGTGTGTGTGTGTGTGTGTGTATTTGGATGTTAAAAAGGCTCAGAGGTAGAATAAAGAACAAATTGTCATATCAAACTCAAATGTAAAAACTTACTAAATACCAAACTTTACTAATAATTTCAACACTACAAGCAATCAAAGAGGATGGAAACAATAAGGAAAAAATCTGGTATATATAGCAGGACTCCCCAGTTCTTGTTTTCTGCATTGGACACACACTTATTAGCTCAGAATAATGTATGAGAAAGAATCTAATGAGGTTCAAGGCTCACCTCAGGGTGTATGTGATGTTCTCCAGAGAGACATGGCTCATAAATCTTTAGATTTTAGGTGTGTTTACATTAGGCAATCTCAAATCATGGACATTCTACTCAAGGCATTCCTAAGGTAAAGATTCTTTTCCTAAAATACACTATCAGTCTATTTGCCTAGAGATCCAGTTTTGTTTACAAGGAAATTATACTGGATCATCTGCCTTATTTTCCCCCAGGAACATTCCTTCTTACCCCACTAGTAATTGCATCATAGCTTCTTTACCTCTTCACTTCATAAGATGAGAAAAGAGCTATTTTGAGTTGCTGCCTATGACAACCCTGATCAACCTTGGCTTGGGATTCCTGCCACAAGTTGCTGCTTTGCTTTTCCTGGGTCACCTTTTAAAATAACCACTTAAGATTTGAGCCCATGTAAAGTTAATGACCTCCACCACAACCACCTTAAAAGTACTAGGGGCTTGCTACCCTGCTCTCTTTCTCTCTGCCTCTTGTTACCTGAGATAGAGGACTGTCCCTCCCCAGGCTCATTGAGCCTCAAATCACCCTGTTTCTAAAATTTGTAAGGAATAAAATTGTGACTTTATTTCCTTTGTGTGAGTGTACTGAAACTGCGCCTTCAATTAAATCAACCTCAAGGTTTTCCTTTCCTCAAAATGCATGTTCAGATGCTGAGGGAGCTACCTGCTGATTCTGCACGGCTGGCTTGTGTCTCCTCATTCAGTGGTTAAGAATCTGCATTTTCTTAATTTAATACACAAGTTACAGGGCTCCCAACACACTTTTCAGACATTTTCTGTGGTGTATCCAGCTAAGCTTGACCAAAGAAGACACTTCCACAGAGATGACAAGAGAATGAGGTATTCATGCATTCTGCAGCTCCTAGGTGCGTAAGTTGCTCCAAATGGTACTTTCCAGATGTGTGATTCCTAGTGGTCAGTGTGTCTGTCAGTGTCCCATTGCATGATTTGATTACATTTATGCTGTCCATTTACACTGGAATAGTTACTTTTGTAGGAGTTTAATTTTACTGGTTGACTGACTGCCTGATGAAAATGATTACATAAATATTATAACTTGGAATAATATTATAAAAGGTGATAGTGTTTGGTGTTCCAGTGTAAATAAGGTAGATGAATTTTTATGTGCAGGGGCAAATAAATCTGTAAGCATAAAATAAAAGGAAAGTGGTTATAGGAAAACCTAATAAATACCTGAAAACTGAAATTTTTTTGGTTTCTAATCTTTTTTATTTATTTGTCAGAGAGAGAGAGGGAGAGAGAGCAAGCACAGGCAGACAGAATGGCAGGCAGAGGCAGAGGGAGAAGCAGGCTCCCCGCCAAGCAAGGAGCCCGATGTGGGACTCGATCCCAGGATGCTGGGATCATGACCTGAGCCGAAGGCAGCTGCTTAACCAACTGAGCCACCCAGGCATCCCATGGTTTCTAATCTTTTTGATCTTGCTCCTCAGTGTATTTACTGCCTAATATAAAATGCTATCAATTAGTGGCATGTCTTTTTCAAATGTAGCAGAGTAAGCTCTTTGGCAAAATAATAAGTTTTCAAAAAATAATGGAAATTAAAAATTGGATATAAAAGGGAGAGAAAAGACAAAAAAATGCATCATTCTAAGATACGCTCCTGAGGGCAAAAGTGGTCACAAGTCACTTAACTGCTGAGAATATTAAAAAGTGGAATACACAGTTAATATGATGAAAAAAAAAAGGCAGTCCTTTTTTTCAGATGATAATGTTGGAAATCACATAATATCAATATATGATATAAAGTATAAAAGGGTAAGTACTATATATATTTTGCTTAATTTGAATAGAACTATTGACTTCCTGAAAATGAATCAGCTCATTGTATTTGTTTACAGGAGTGAAAATTGCTTGACCACTTTTTCTTCTGTTTATCACTGAAAATCTATGATACATGAGAAAGATTTTCTCTTAATTTATCCATTTAGTGATTATTTTGTGAGTCATCGAGTGGACTAGAACAGTTGCAGTGACATCAAACTAATAGAACACCAGCTATCTATGCAGCAAGAATTGACAGTAATGACACATTTTTGAAAGATTACAGCTAAATGATAATTCACATATTTCTTTATTTATGGAGAAGGCTGGCAGTCATCAATAGATCTTGATTCAGAGTTGAAGGACACAGTGAACTATGTGAATCCTTTTCCATCACAGGTATTTTAGTGTGCACATTTTTTAGTGTGTTCTATGAAACTCTGCATGAGCAGATGACCAAGACTTGTTGACTCAAAACCACTGGTTATAGGATAACAGCAATTGCTTAAAATGTGAGCATGTGACTGAATATATCCCTGACTCTATTAGGAAGATTCCCCCCCTCCATCTCTGAGGGGTGTTTTGAGAGAATAAAATCACAGACATTACCAGTTCAAGAGAAGAGTTTGCTTAAGAATGGAGCCAAACAAACAGGGTTTTGGAGGGGAAGGGAGTGGGGGGTTGGGTGAGCCTGTTAGTGGGTATTATGGAGAGCACGTATAGCTTGAAGCACTGGGTATGGTGCATAAACAATGAATGCTGGAACACTGAAAAGAAATAAAATAAAATAAAATAAAATAAAATAAAATAAAATGTAAAAAAAAAGGAATGGAACCAAAATAAAAACAATTGTGAGATGTGGAGAAGGCTTGATCAAGTCTCAAGAATATTGTTTGAACAATGGATTTATTTGTGATTGAAGACACATTTGCCACAAACTTTAGTTTTTATTCTTTAGCCATTTGAATATGGTATTTTGCCACTTGAAAAGGAAGGAATCCCAAGCACAAAGTATGATGTGGCAGTTAAGACCCTAGATTCTTGAGTCATGCTAAACAGATTTAAATCCTGGCCCCACTACTTGCTTACTGTATGGTCTACTTGTTTCTTTATGCCTCAGTTTCATTATTTATAAAAAATGAGAACAACAATAGTACTTATCTCAAAGAGTTCTTATAATGGCAAAAAGAGATGAAATATGTAAATTGTAATATTTGTAAATTAAACATGTTAAAGAACTCAGGATCTGGCATATTTTAAGGGCTTAATGTTAATTTACATTATTTTTATCTTTATTACTATTTATATATGAATTATCAGCCATCAAAAACTTCATCCAAATCTGCATAAGAACCCACAAACACAGGGGCGCCTGGGTGGCTCAGTGGGTTAAAGCCTCTGCCTTCAACTCAGGTCATGATCCCAGGGTCCTGGGATCGAGCCCCACATCGGGCTCTCTGGGAAGCGGGGAGCCTGCTTCCCCTTCTCTCTCTCTCTGCCTGCCTCTCTGCCTACTTGTGATCTCTGTCTGTCAAGTAAATGAATAAAATCTTTAAAAAAAAAAAAAAAGAACCCACAAACACAAAAATACTTCTAGAACTGAATAGAATAGAATAATAAAATGGGAATTCATTCTCTAAAATTCCAAATTAAAACTTTAAAGAAAGATTTGAGGGGGAGGTAGGACAGGACAAACAGGGGTGGCAAAATAGATGGAAAGTAACAGAACTGGCACCTACCAGCATCAAGCCAGCTAGGCTAAAGGGACACAAGCAAAGTGGCACCAGCTTCCATTCCCAGAGAAAGTTTTTACAGATCCTTGCCCCTCTAGCACATGCTCTAAAATTAGTCAGTAAATCTTCATGTATGACCCAGGCACTTTTTAAACTGCTGCATCTGCACTGGGTCTTGGGATGAGTAATATTGTGCACAGGCCCTCCTGGACTTAATTAAGCCTTGCTGATTTTCAAAGTCAGACATTTGGGGGTTTATCTTCCTGGTGCAGATACCGAGGGCAGGAGGGGCCAGTGTGGGACTTGAAACTTTCACTGCTCAGGAAGGACCCCTATGGCTGTGAGATCCTTCCAACTTGTGGAATGTTGTGCTAGGGGGTTGATTCCTCATTCTCTGTTCCTACTACTCTTCTCAGTGTGGCCTTTTCCTTTATACCTTTAGGTGTGGAAGTGCTATTCTGCTGGTTGTTCTCAGACTTAGTTGTACTAAATATGTAATTGCAACCTTTCTGTGTCTATGGAAGAGGTGGACTCAGTATCCTCCTACTTCTCCATCTTCCCCTTTGTCTTCAACCAGGGCCATTATTAAAAAAAAATAATTTTACAATACTGATCTCCAAAGTGAATTCTCCAGCAACATGTGTATACTTTATATTATTTAAAAATATTTTGACTTTTAAAAATTAGTTCTTAAATGTATCAAGAAGAGAAATACAACTTTGGTTTACAAATTAGATGGGAGGGGCGCCTGGATGGCTCAGTGGGTTAAAGCCTCTGCCTTTGGCTCAGGACATGATCTCAGGGTCCTGGGATCGAGCCCCGCATCAGGCTCTTTGCTCAGCGGGGAGCCTGCTTCTCCCTCTCTCTCTCTCTGCCTGCCTGTCTGCCTACTTGTGATCTCTGTCTGTCAAATAAATAAATAAAATCTTTAACAAAACAAAACAAAACAAACAAAGAAACCAAATTAGGTGGGAAATAATGTCTACCAGTTTGTTCACATGCACATATGGATTTGTTCAGAGCCTGAATCCAATTTTCCATTTTCATATAGTGATTCCTTTATGTGTAATTCCTTTCAGTGCTAAGTATATCCATTCTCCACTATGGGTACTTAAGAAGGAATTGTTTTCAACCCAACAAGTAGTTCAAAGTAGGAAGAGTACCCCAAAGAAGTAGATTTCCCAGGGGGTACATAGAAACTCTGTTTGCTGACCCAGGAGACTGTGGGATCTTAAGGTAACTTTCTGGCCTTTTTAGATTTGTCTTTCTTTATCTTAAAATGCCTGCAAGTAAAACATTTTTCATCCCAAGACTGAACTCACAGATCATAAAAATGAGAGGTGAATTAAAATAATACAACAGTAAATGCCAATTGTATCTCATTATTAAAAAAATATGGAATAGGTACATTCATAAATCAAACATATGTAGTGATAAAAAAGAATGAACTACTTCTGCATGCAAAGAAAGACAGCAAGAAAGTAGGGTGCCTGGGTGGCTCAGTCATTAAGCTTGTGCCTTCGGCTTAGGTCATGATTCCAGGCTCCTGGGATCGAGCCCCACCTCGGGCTCCTTGCTCGGCGGGAAGCCTGCTTCTCCCTCTCCCACTCCCGCTGCTTGTGTTCCCCCTCTCTCTCTCTGTCAAATAAATAAATAAAATCTTTAGGAAAAAAAGAAAGAGAAAGCAAGAAAGTGCTGTACTAACACACACATGTGTGCATGCGTGCACACACACACACACACACACACACACACACAGTGAAGGTGGAAATTTTTCTTGGGATATTCTTTAGAAGCCAAAACAGGGGAATAAAAGTCTTGCCCCCAAGTCACACAGCTTGTTAGTAATGGAAGTGGGATTATAAAATTTACCTAGGAAATACCATTTGATAACTACATTGAGATTTTGTAAAAATGCGGTGTGAGGAAGTCTCTCATTTTTATGTTTCTTTTGTTTTTACTACTTGGAGTATTATTAGTTACATTAATAACCGTCACTATTTTACTAATATTGTAAAAGCCTTATTTACTCAATGCTGATTTTTTTGTGCTAAACTAAAGATTGTATTTAAGGAATCATGTAATTTCCCCAAATAACTATATGGCTAAAATAAAATTCTACCTTTAAATATTTAAATTAGGAAATAAGAAAGGACCAAAGACACCAAGGACTATCTTTGAGCTGTTTTTTGTAAGAGAAAAAACATTTTTCAATTTTATAAAAATTTTATAGTAAATTTTTTCATTTTTCATTTAATTTTTATATTCTTTGGTTTCATAAAAAATATTCCCTGTTACTTCACACCCATTAGAATGTTATTTAAAAAAAAATGTTGGATAGGATTTAGAGAAATTTGAATGCTTATGCACTGTTGAGAGAGTTATAAAATGGTTTAGTCACTATGGAAAACAATATAGTGGTTTCTCAAAAATTAAAAATAGATTTACCAGATGATCCAGTTTTTTCCATTTCAAAAGAGTTGAAAGCAAGTCCTCAAAGGTAATTGTACACCCATGTTTTTAGCAGTGTTAGTCACAATGGCCAAAAGTGGAAGCAACCCATGTGTCTGTCAGTGGATATATGGATAAACAGAATGTGTTATATATGTACAATGGCATATTAGGTAGCTTTGATAAGGAAGAAAATCCTAACACATGCTATAACATAGATGAACCTAGAGAAATTTATGCTAAGGGAAATAAGCCAGTCACGAAAAATAAATACTTACAATTTTGCTTAGATGAATTATATAGAGTAGTCAAATTCATAGAGACAGAAAGTAGAATGATTATTGCCAGGGGCTAGGGGTAGTGGAGAATGGTGAGTTGTTTATTTGGTACAGTTTCGGTTTTGCAAGATGAAAAAAATCTTCTGTTGATTATCACAATAATGTGAATGTACTTAACACCACTGAATTGCACACATAAAAATGGATAAGGTGATAAATTTTATGTTATGTACATTTTGCCACAATTATAAGTAAATACAAACCAAGGAAAAAAGCCATGCCAGATGATTGTAGTGTTGCAACCAGAGTTTTGAATAATTGTGCCTGTCTATACCAATGCTTCTCAAGGTGACCCTGAATTAGCAGTATCATTATAACAAGAGAGCGTCAAAAAAAAAATTCATCTAGTGTTTTATTCACCCTACTTAATAGGAAAAACCAGAATCTGGATTAATATTGGGTAATCTCTGGTCCCCACTAAAAATAAAATTTGTAGTGTAGTCATTTTTTTTTGAAAAATGAATAAAATTAGTATAATGTAGGAATTTGAAAAGTGTTCAATACTGTTTTATGTTTACCTTATAAGATACTTATCTCTAAAATAAATAATTTCACTTTTAAAAATTTGTTTAAGCCAATAATAATGCAAATTAAATTAGAAGATAGTGATCACTGCAAATAATGTAAAGAAGTTATACAGATTGTTTTATGTGGACAAATGGACATTCCCATAGGGTACTTTTCAAAATATTTTTTCTCCTAGTTTTACTGAGATACAGTGATATAGTTGATATAGAGCATTGTATAAAGTGTATGACATAATGATTTGGTGTATGTATGTACCATGAAATTATTTCCAAATAAGCTTAGCGTCCATCACCTCACATAGTTACATTACATTTTTCTTGAGATGAAAACTCATAAGATCTACTACTTATCAGCTTTTACATATACAATATAATATTGTTAAACATGGGCATGTCTTTGGAGACACTGACCATGGTGCTGAAACTAAATTCTAAATGCTGTTTGGTGTTCCAAGTCTTGCCTCTTTGGTTTCTAGATGATGAAAGATAGGAGGAGGGACAGGTGGTAGCACTGGGTGGCAAAGACACCACAGTGAGATATTTTTTTTTTTCCTCAATGAGATACTTGAAATGTTCAGAGCACCCAGTGAATATCATTTGAAATGGAAATATCTCAGTATTTCAACAACTGGCCCGAATGTACTGGTGTATACTGATGAAGATCAGTCCTGATTATAGTTTATTCACTTTGAAAAGTGAAACTGCCCACTTTAATTAGTCTTAATATGTTACGTTGGAAATATAACAATGTCATAAATTGTGATATCTGGATTTGAACTAGACCAAGGTTCTGCAAAGTTGGAGGTATTAATACAGTAAAAGGGACTGAATTGTAAAATTTCAGAATAAAAATCAGAGTTGAGTGGTTCAAGATAAGCATGTAATCTCACAAGACAGGATTAGTTCAGTGGTTTTCACAACCTACTATTTAAACTGTTAAACTGGTCTGGAGAAGGGGGTGAAAACTGCTTAAGTACTTTATGGAAGTGGCTAAATTTAAAAATTGACTAAATGTAACTAAGAAAATAATAATTCACAATGATTACTTTCAGTTACAGATTTTGAACTTCCTGGTGAATAATGTTTCAATAACTATTTTTGTGTAGTATATATATCATATTATCTTTCCAATCATGGTTGATAATTACTCTTAGTTTTACATCGACATGCATAACTTACCTTCCTGTGCATTTGTAAGGATAACTCTATGCTATATCTAGTAAAAATAGAAATATATTTTCTTACATCTAATAAAATAGAAATGTGCTTTTTCTCATTGTGGAAAAGTATTAGTTTCTTTATTTTTATGGCTCTAATGAACCCTCTAGGAAGCTAGTAAAATATAACCAAAATAGTACTGAGGGTTTTTTTTTTCCTTTTATTTTGAATCTCTTGAGGTTGAGTTACTGACAACATACCTCAGCATTTCAAAATACTCTAGAATATATTTTCTACAAACAGGATCTCTTACATAACTAGACTACAGCCATCAGAATCAGGAAGTTAACAGTAATACTTGATAGCCTATAATAAGCA
The DNA here is from genome assembly GCF_002288905.1 of Enhydra lutris kenyoni. Taxonomy (NCBI): domain Eukaryota; kingdom Metazoa; phylum Chordata; class Mammalia; order Carnivora; family Mustelidae; genus Enhydra; species Enhydra lutris. The sequence continues at coordinate 57,523,638 of NW_019154086.1, read as the reverse complement.
ACCCCCCCACTCAAGTTTTGCTAGTTCTCCCATTAATATCCTTTATAGCAAAGTATCCAATTCATGATCACATGTTTCATTTATTTGTCATATTCCTTTAGATTCATTCCTCCAATAATTTTGTAAAATCTGCATTTGTTTTATGTTTCCTCATCATTAGATTCATGGTATGTATTTTTGCCAGGAATATCTCAGAAATGATGCTTTGTTTTTATTGTATCTTATCAGGTAATACACAATTAATCAATTTATTAAGGTACTATCATGTTTCTCCATTTTAAATCACTCTTTTTTCCTATGTATTTAATATATATTTTATTTTGAGATATTGGAAACCATGTAAATATTACATTGCTCAACAAATATTTACCTACTCATCTTAGCATTTATTAATGTTTTTTGGCTGAATTAATTATTTCAAATAAAGTTTCCAAATGGTGATTTTCTTTTTCTTTTTTTAAGGTTTTATTTATTTATTTGAGAGGGAGAGAGAGAGCAGAAGTGGCAGGGAAGTCCAGAAGGAGAGGGAGAGGGAAAAGCAGGCTCCCTGCTAAGAAGGGACCCTGAGATCATGACCTGAGCCAAAGGCAGATGCTTAACTGACTGAGCCACCCAGGTGCCCCCCAAATGGTGATTTTCTAAATGAATTGTTCCTTCTATATTTAGACATTGACATTCTAGTATAAGTGACAGTTTCACTAGTCTCAATTATCAGTGTGGACTTTAGATTTCTGTTTTCTTTAATGGGTGAAAATTAGTGACTACTGTTACTGTTATTTATTTAACTACATATTTGGCTTTAAAATCAATTTTTTTGGAATATAACATACCTATATGAGATGAAACTATTTTAAGTGTATTCTGAGTTTTGATAAATATATATATACCCATGTAACTACCAAACCGATCAATATATAGATCATTTCTTTCATGTTAAGTTTATGTATTTTTTAGTAAACCCGCACCCAATGTGGGGCTCAAATTCATGACCCTGAGATCAAGTTACACCAGGCATCTCCATTTCTTTAACCTTAAAATGTTCCTTTTTGTTCCTTTGCATTCCACCTCTCCACCCACATAACATGATCATGGGCAATTTCTTTTGTTTTCAGTCACTAAATTACAGTTTGCCCTTTGTGGAATTTTATATAAATGGAACTGTGCTATATGAGCCCTTTCCTGTGGCTGGATTGTTTTTCTCATTACAATGATTTTGAGGCTTATCTGTGAAGTTCAGTGTATCAGTTTGTTCTTTTTTACTGTTGTAAATTTTGCTATTTATATACCAAACTTTGTTTATCCATGCAACAAAGATGGACATTTTGATTATCTTTAGTTGGGAATAAAGCTGCCATGGACATTCATTTTCAAGTCTTTTTCTGGACTGGATATATACCGTTCTTTCTTTTGGGCATGTCATTATGGTTAGAGTTGCCAGTATTTATGATTATATTTAACTTCATACACACACACACACACACACACACACATATAACTTTATGATAAACTGCCCAACTATTTTCCAAAGTGGACATATCATTTAATATTTCTACTTGCAACTTTTGAGAGTTCTAGATATTTAAAATCCTCATCAAGTTTATAATTTCAGCCCTCTTAATTTTTACTACTCAAGATTGTATGCAATGATATCTCATTATGGTTTTAATTTGTACTTCCCTGATGACTCAAGCATGCTTTTATGTGTTTATTACCTATACATATATCTTCTTTTGTGATGTGTCCATTCAAATATGTTGTTAATTTTGTATCATGTTATTCATTTTCTTCTTACTGAGTTGTAAGAATTCTTATATTCGGAAATCAATTCCTTCATTGTGTATAAATACTGTAAATATTTTCTCCTGTTTCTTCATTTGTCTTTAATTTTCTTATAGGTATTTTTGGAAAAGCAAATTTTTTAATTTGATGAAGTCCAATTCAGTTAAAAATTTTTTTTTTTCCTGTGTGTGTTCTTACTGAAAGATCCTTGTGTATTCAACAATAACCTTAGTGGGAGTCCAAGGTAGAGTTCTGGAGCTTTTTCTCTGTGCTCTTCTGTGATCTGCAGGGCTCTGCCCTATAAATTCTGTCTGCTTCTGCCTTCCAGAACTCCAGTCTTTAACTCTTCAAGACTTTTTTTTTTTTTAAGTTCCTAAATGACTTGAGGTAAGTTACTGACATGGTGCTCTACTACTTCTGACACTGTAGTATATTCACTGTGAGTCTTTAATAGTCTGCTTAGAGCAGTGCAGGAAGTGTCTCCACAAAGACAGTCTGGGTGAGTTTTGGGTTCACCTAATTGATTTCCTCTCTCTGAGGGATCACAACTATATGCTGAATGTTGCCCAGTGTATCAGAACAGTGGCTCTATATATTTTGTCCAGTTTGTGATTATGGTGAGAGGGCAAGTCAGGGTTCAGATGGGAGTTCTGTAATACATCATCAGTTCAATTTTGAAATAGATATTTAAAAAGTAAAATTAAATTGCAATACCATTCTTTCTTAGTGATTGTGTCTTATAAAATTAAATCCCTGAATGCAAGAAGCTCTAAAATATACTCTTAAAAATCCTACCAAGCACTGGACAGCTCTGGTTAGTGCTCTAAGTCAGGTTTTTCTCCAGTCAAAATATAGTCTCTGAGCATATGGTAACCAGAATACAAAGCAAATGGAACAAACACTTTAATATACCTTCAGACATCATGATATTAACCACTTATATACAAAATATGTGGGAGGGTCTCCATGACAAATAGAAGTACATAATGCCCTTAAAGGATCTAGTAAATGACTTGAGTGCCTTAGCCTATAATGCTGAGCAACCCTCATGTTAATAAAATTCGAAGATGTGTTGAAGTGTAATAATTTAAAGTGCAAGGAATAAGCTCATCTTCCAAAAATGAACTTTTGCTTCTATGAAACATTTTAAACATATTCCATTTCCCCCCCCCCCACTTCTTAAACAGCTTTTTTAAAAAAGGTTATAAGTCAAGGTATTTTTGGACCATAAAAATTGTCCACTGTGGATTTCTTACCTTCTCTTTATCTAGTAGAAGTACCATATGTTACTGAACTCTGACTGTGGTGATGAAGGCTTTTTTATATACCATGTAATCATTATTATGAAAGTTATATAGATTGCTAAGAATTTTGAATGAGAAATTTAACCATCACACAGAAATTGATGTCACTTCTAGATTCTCTCACTGGATTATTTCACAAGATTATTGGTCAAATTTTTCCTATTCAGTATTATTACAGCTAGACACACAAGAAAGTGTTTGAAGGAAGTTTAAGGTTACTTAACTTTCACTTTATTTAGCAGGATAAATAAATTTAGATGGACTCCAGTTCATTGCCCTCTTTGCCCACATTCCTTCCTCTTTTCCTTGCCAGCTTAATGGGGTTTATGCAAAAAAGCAGGGAAGGTGGGATATTGGCTGCCAGCAAGGTCAATGCCCAGTACATAGAAGTTATCTGCATGTATTTTCACTGAACCATTGACTGTTGTTTAGCAGGTAAAAGCTTCTTAACCATCTGATGACTTATACAATAATAAAATATAATAATCTAAAGAAGTATCTTTATTTGTCTAGCAATCTCAGAATTTTTTGAAGGTACTTCAGAAATGGTATGAAATCCAGTATGTAGTGGTTTCATGATGACAGAAGAGAATTAGTTTCCAGTCTCTTTACTGTACCATTAAGCTAGTGTTTCTTAAATTTCCATGTGCATGAGAATCACCTAGAAGGTGGACTTTCTCTCAGATTTCCTGATTCATTTTGTCTGGGTTAAGGCCAGGGAATTTGCATTTCTAAGATGTTCTCAAGTTATGATGGTGGTGTTTGGAGCAGTACTGCTTCAGGAAACTGTATTATCAGAACAGAACAGGTTCTTTAGGCAGACTATTTCATAAGTGGTAAATATATTTGCTAACTTGGCTAACTGCCTGCCCTTGAAAATGAATTACAAATACTGCTTTTCTATTATGTTTAAGTGTTTTAATTTCTGTACTTGTAACAATGATATTTGTTGGGATGATGCAGTTTACATCTATTACAGTTCTTTCCACAAGAGGTTCTTTATTCCAAAAAAGCCCAGGCTTTTGCATTTGAATACAAGTTTTATGTCTGTTTGTTTTCCTTGTCAGACCGGGTCTGATTTATGAATTTGCCCTGAATACATGCCTGCACTGTGTTATATAAATTAGAGTGCTATAAGTCAGTAATTCAGTTCAACCATATATTGTACCAATAACTTCTTCTTCCCCTTTTCTCTACAATACATTCTAACATTTTCACACCATGTGCCTTTCTTTCACACATAGATCATGATGTACTATTTTCCACTACTAAATGGAAGTAAATTTAAATGCAGATTAATTAAAGCCTTTTCATCAAAACACAACTTTTTAAAAGATCACTTTTTTAACACATTCCAATTATTTGCTAATTTAGACTTCTTGCCATTCCTTCCTTCCTTCCTTCCTTTCTTTCTTTCTTTATTGTCTTCTCCTTCCTAACACACACACACACGTGTATGTGGCACACACAGACAATATAACATGTATGTGGCATACACACATTATTTAATAATAATATCACTGTATTTATGTAGTACTTACAGTTATAAATAATATACTGTAAAATGCCCTAAATTCACATAAGGTAGAGTGATAAGGCATGCGATTTCCTCTGTATCACATACAGGAAATAAATATGGCTTAGTTTTATGGGACATTTGATGTTTTTTTTAAGTTCAACCGTTAGGCATGAAGAATATCAATCATACAATGACATTTCCTTTCACATCCCATAAATACACAATGACATGCATTTAAATTTTTGTTTTCCAAAGGCAATCTTAATGATAGGGATTATATGACTTTTTTACCTTTCCAAAAATGATTATTTTAATTTCCATTAATTTTAGAATTATTGAGATAGCAAGTTAGAGTCAACTGTCACATACTAAGTATCACTTTTAAAATGATGTTTTTTGTTTTGGTTCATAGAAACCTAGAGATTCAAGATAATTATAGAATATAAAGAAGTGAATTTTTAAAATTACAGAATGAATCACCTAATTTACAGAAGAGGAATTGAATTTCAGAGGCTCTAAATGACATGTTCCACACATCCAATTTGGCAGAAAGCGTGAATTAGAACCCAGGTATTGTGATTTCTAGAAGCATAAATTCAAAAACAACGGTGTCTGGTGAAATTTATATGCCTCTTATATTGGAAAACAACATAGAGGATTTTTTTTATCTGTAGCCTCCACTCTTTAACCTTCTCAGTGACTAGCTGAACATTTAAAAGGAGTTATTAGCATTGCCAACTTTCAGGAGGATGGTAACACTATGTAGTAATGGTTTATTAAGTTATCATAATATGTCCAACATGAATAATCACTAAATCATAATAATAAATAAAGACACCCATGTATTATTGCTCTCATCAATGCAAGAAATCACATATGACATCATTTACTTTGTCAGTATTTTTAGCACATTCATCACATTACACTGGGTACTGAACTCTGAAAAATATAATTTTCTTGCAGAATAATTCATGTATGGAATTTCTGTGTTGTTTTAAAAATTAGCTTTTTTAGTTGAAATAGCTCTGAAATAGCACTAAGATACACTTTCCTAGGAGTAGAAAGTGAAACCAGAAACCAGACAATCAAATCAGGCAACACGAGTAGCATGATTTCAAGCAGCATCACAAACATTCAATCAAGGTAAAATTATATCTTGAGTCTGACAAATATCCTCTTACTAGCAACACCGGCCTACTTGAGGAGGGGGATAAATTTTTAAAGGACTTCACATCTGAGGTTGAATGCTTCCAGCCTCCATGGTATTTGGGTTTTTTTTCCCATCTTATTTAATCATTGCTGAGAGATTCTTAAATCATTCTCTTCATAAATATTTGGGATCTTAGAATATTAACACTGCAAGGAATCTTTGAGTACATATAGATCAACTTTCACTTCATAGCTGAGGGAAGCCAACACCCAGAGAAAAACATGACTTTGAAAAGGCTGCACAGTGATTTGTAGAACTGTCAGTAGAACCTCTGCAGATGACTTCCAAACTATTATGTACCAATTACTTGGTTCAGACCAATGGAATTGCTGGTGTTCTGGGCTCCATGGTTACCCATTCTTCGTTTATTCCTCTGTGTCACTCTGACACTATTCACAGTAAGTTAAGTCCTGAGCCCGGGGGGGTTTGTATTATTCTAGAACTTTCAACTGAATGGAAGCATTACCTTATTTATTATAGCAGCCTTTCAAAAAGAAGCTTCTTTTAATAATAATAATAAAAAAAAGCCCATGAAAGTGATTGTTCAGTTTGGAGTGTTAAAGAAAGTTGAATAAATTGGTATCTATAAAAAGCTACTTCCTATTGGGTTAGTACAAAGAGTGAACTTTGCAGAAGTCTATAATTAAAATCTAAATTCTCACTTAGTTTTCATATAAGGGGGCCAGGATTCCCACTTTTAAAAAGATGACTTTTTAAAACAATGACGAAATGTCTTACCTTGTTCAGTCCAACTTTTTTTTATTCTTTCTTCCATAAAGCTGCTAACATTACATTTTCAGGTCACTACCTCAAAGCTTGGGGCTATGCCATGTTGCGAAGCAAAGGATGGGGAAAGAACTATGATCTAAATGTTAACATTTGAGTTCAAAGAAGAATGGACACACAAAATAGCTAAGTCAATTTATTTCTTCAATTGAAAAAAAAAACAAACAATCGGCAGAATCATGCATTTTAGAAAGGCAAAGACAAATTCACATGTGATTGTTTATTAACATCACAAGAGAAAGGAGGGTAGAAAGTAAAGGAAGAAATTGTAAACTCAGGGTGAGAAAATGTGTATTTAAATTGTCAGTCTGTCTCTGACTGATTTACTGATTTTAGGTAAATCACTAACCTTTCCTGAACCTCAGTTTACTCATCCATAATATAGAGACGTTATATCTATCTTCTCTGCCTACTCAAGTATGCATACATATGGAGTTACTATGATTATTAAAGATGACAATAAATTTAAAAAGGCCTAGAATATCATGTGACATGTTAGAATGTACTTGAAATTCAATAGGTAAGACATAGGAATAATGTAAACTCATACCTGGATATTACAGACTAAGTATTCTGATTGTCTCAATACTGTAATCTTAACATCAATATTTTAACTCACTTGGAAAATACCTTTGAGATTATGGCCAAGCAGTAGACTACATTTTTGTCAGATAGATGAATATAGTTCTTTCAGCAGTTGATACAGGTGCTTTATGAAGTGGGCATATCCCAAGAAGAAAGGGTATAAAGAGAATATCTATCATTTGGATCATTTTCTCATTGGCTTCTACCAATTTTTAAAATGGTGGAAAAAAATGGCTCTAGGATCTAATAAAAATCAGACAAAGAGAAAAACTGTTGTGAAAGAGGCATCAAATTTTCTCTGATTTACAGTGAGCTGTGTCAGTTCTAGGGCAGACAGTATACTATTCAGATGAGGGAAGAAGCACTATAGCTTGTTCTCATAGCATCCCCTGGCAGAACTGAATCACCTGAACGAAGTGCAGGTAATGATTTCATCCTGGGGCTGGAAGTTCCTTCTTTGGATCTGTCTACAGGCTGTGACTTCATGGCACATGAAGGGGTAAGATGAGACCAGCTCATACTGTTCGCTGTGACACTCATGGTTAAACAATGTCAGGAGACAACAGATGGGAAGTGAGTATCATGTTTCCAGAATATTCTGTCTAGTTTGTTAACAAAGATATCTACTGATAGTGTGATTATGAATTTTTCAAAAACATTCAACTGATTTTCTTCTCAGTTGTCTCTTGTGACTTTAGTGAATTTCCACAAGTGTATTTTGACAGATGGGGTCCAATTCTGTAGTAAACATTGCATTTTATGACTCCAGTGTTAAAAGGAGCTCCAAATATTTCTAGCAGGACCAGATTCAGGATTGTACTTAGATGAACGCCTGTCTGAACAAAACTCTCTTTCCCACTGATCTTCCCAAATGATTGGAAGGGTCTTACAAATGACATGGGTCAAAACCAAAGAGATCTTTGGAGCGTATGTTGTTACTCCACTGCCCTAGAATGTGAACAGACATTGAATATCTCCATGATCTTATGTCATTTGCAAACTGATTTTTTTCCCTCGATGATTAAAAAGGATGATCCAAACCAGACATCTTATAACCCTCTGTACAAGTGAATAGATCTGTAACATTCTGTGGAGTGATTGGAGATAGATTTTCAACTTAAGGCACAATGTTTGTTACTCCCAAACATTGTTCCACAGGCCAATGCCAGCTGGCACTTAGTGATCATTTGAGGAAGCTTTTAGAAAACATAGAATACCAAGGGCACCTGGGTGGCTCAGTCATTTGAGAGACGGACTCCTGATTTCACCTCAGGTCATGCTCTTGGGGTCATATGATCAGCTCTGTGTGGAGCACCATGTGGGGCCTCACTTCGGGCTCCCAACTCAGCGGAGAGTCGGCTTCCTTCTTCTCCTTCTGCCCCTCCCCCGACTTGCGGGCTCACCTCTCTTTTTCTAAAATCAATCAATCAATTAATCTTAAAAACAAAAACAAAAACAAAAAACTACAGAATCCCAAACTCCACATTCACAGTTATGTTACAATAGATGAGAATAGAGCACAGAGATCCATATTTTTCTTTTTTCCCCAGTAGAGGGTGGTTTGGAAATTGCTGATCTAAGTTATGCTGTATAGCTTTGTATATCCTTCAGTGCACACGGGCCTAAGGGGTGTAAATTTATTTTTTACAATTTTCTTATAAGATATAAGAAAATACAGGTAAGATATAAGAAAGATTAAAGATAAAAGAATGATATAAGAAAGTATAAGATATAAGAAAATATAAGCAAGAACATATAACTGAATGATAATTCAGCATTATCAGTTACATTCAAGCATTATCAGTTACAGTTATAGAGTGTTGTAGGAGTGAGTGCTAAAGTTTCAAACTTGAACACTTTCAGGTGTTCAATTTAAATGAACAATGTTATTGAATGTCTGTTATATTTCTGCCCTTGCACCATTTGTGTTTCAGGCTTCACTTGTATCTCAATGAAAAATTCAGTACCTATATTTTCAGTCTGTAGCAGGATAACAAGTATTTCCATTTATTACTTTTTCCTAAGACCTTTAATATATAATCCTGAAGCTATTGTTAAATTAAACTTCAATTTGGTATGAACAGACATCAACATTTTAAGAGGCCTTTCTATTTTATTCATTTATCAAGCATTTATTGAATACCTACAATGTGCTAGGCACTAGACAAATGAACAGTGACTCATGAATAATGCTCTTTTTCTAATGTAAGAGGCTACAAAACTGGCTCACCTTAATGGAAAAATAAGTTACTGTTTTAAAAGGGGAAAACTTTAATAACAACACAGAAAAATAATTTAAAAGCCAGAGAATGACAGAATGGGAAAGAAAACAGAATTTCAATATGGAAAAAATGTACATCACTTATTTGGAAATGTGAACAGATTAAAGGCAAACAATCTACCTAAAATAACCTTTACTTAAGTTACAAAATCTAGAATTGGAATTGTAGATTAAATAAAATCCTGTGGGGTCTTGACATCTAGTCATCTTTTGTCTTAGATTCACGTTTCAAAGACATTCTCATTACTTACTTATCAATTATGTTTTGTTTCATTGGTTTCTAACAGACTAGCTAGCAGAGGATGCTTGGATGTTGGTGAATTAAAAAAAAGAACAGGTGATCAGGGAAACGTTAGTCAACAAGGTAAATTAGGCAGAGATCTGGAATCATTATAGATCCAGATCCAAAGGAAATGCTATATTCTTACTTTGAGGTTTAAGATTCATATAAAAACATTTCTTTAGGGAAAAAAAAAGCCTGGAGCAAACTACAGGCAGTTTATCAACTAAGAATGTAGATTGATTTGATCTAATTATTTAACTTCCCAGAGAATTTTTCCCATCATTTATTAAATGGCAATGACACATTCCATAATTCCAAAGATCTGAAGAGGACTAAACAGCAAGATTTGGCAGCAAAACTGAACCTGAACTGATCAGAAGAAATTCATGATACTACTTATCCTGCTTTTCCCAATAATATTCCTAAGTATGTTTTTGCAGCAGAAATGTTAATGTGGTTGATTATACCCAAATAATTGTGTGTGTGTGTGTGTGTGTGTGTGTGTGTGTATGTAAAATGGGACTTTGGTAAGAATCACAAAATCATGGAAGGGTTGTTCTTAGCACTTAGTAAATTGATTATAAAATCTATATGAAAGCAAAAGTCCAAAAATAAGCAAGCATTTCTGGAGACAAAGAAGCAGTATAGCATGTTAATGGTAATAATGTTCTCTGGAGCCAGCCTGCCTGGTTTACAATCCCACCTATGGGATCGTAACTACACACTGTAACATAAATATGTTCCTTAACCTCACTATGCCATGGTTTCCTTATCTGAATAATAGCTGACACAAAATAGGCTCATATATGTTAATTAAAAAAGAAGAAGAAGGTTGGGGGAAATTGATCTGTGTCACACATTAATTAAGGCAGAATGATACTGCTGTGGGAAGAGGACGAAACCAACTACAGGAACTAAACAGAGATCCAAGAAAAGGCTCATTCTTAGATCAAACTTTGGTTTTGTTTTTGCTACATTGCTGTGACTTACTTATTTCACAACTGAAAGTTTGTATCTCTTAGTCCTCTTCCCCTGTTTTGGCAACCACCAGATTATTTCCTATATCTATGAGTCGGTTTCTGTTTTGTTCGGTTCATTTGTTTTGTTTTTAGATTGTGTATGTAAATGAAATAATGTCTTTTTTTGGTCTGATTTATTTTACTTAGCATAATACCCTCTAGGTCCATTCTTGTTGTCTTAAATGGCAAGATTTCATTCTTTTCTATGGCTGAGTACTAGTCTAGAGTGTGTGTGTGTGTGTGTGTGTGTGTGTGTGTGTGTGTGTGTTCTTCATCCATTCATCTGTCAGGGGACACGTGGGTTGTTTCCATACTTTGGCTATTGTAAATAATGTTGCAATGAACGTAGGGGAGCATAGTTATTTTTTAATTAATGTTTTCATTTTCTTTGGATAAATACGCAGAAGTGAAATTGCTGGATCATATGGTAGTTTTATTTAGTTTATAAAACTTTAAAACTTTAGTTTAGTTTATAAAACTTTGATATATCACTGAAGTTTATGAAGAAGGGAAGAAATATTTGATAAATAGAACTAAAAATGGGTCATTAAGGAAAAAAATGAGATTGTATATATCACAAAAACTATACAAAAATTGGATTTATATAGATTAAGAACTTTATTTTTATTTTTTAAAATATAGAATTTATTTATTTGTCAGAGAGAGAAAGAGCTCAAACAGGGGGAGTGGCAGACAAAGGCATAGGGAGAGGCAGGCTCCCTGCTGAGCAAGGAGTCTGATGCCAGACTTGATCCCAGGATCCTAGGATCATGACCTCAGATAAAGGCAGAGAGGCTTAACGGACTGAGCCACCCAGGCATCCCTGGCTTAAGACCTTTAAAAAACAAAATAAGAAACTTTAAAACTTCTCGAAGAAAATATTGTTGCATGCCTTTCTGACCTTGGGTCAGAGAATATTTTATAAAAACCTTCAAAAGCATAGAACTTAAAAAATCTGAAAAATCAGATGACGTGAGAATTAAGAGCCTCAGTTTTTCATGATGCACTTTAAAGAGCATGAGGAGAGTGTGAGAAATTATTTGAAATTCTTATAGTCAGCAAACTATAATCAAGTATACATAGATCATATAAACTAAAATAATATAGAAAATTAATAAATAGACAAAAATGTTAATAGACACATCACAAAAGATATATATAGCCAATAAACTTCTGAAAAGTCACCCAACTTTACTTGTATTTGGGAGAATGTTGATAAAGAACATGATGAGATGTCATTCTTCATCACTCGCCAATAGAATTTAAGAAATCTTATGGAACTGTCATTTGGAGAGGACATGGATTTTTTACACATTGCTGGTAAGAGTATAAAATGATACAACCACTTTGGAAAGCAATTTGGGCATTGTTTTATAAAGTTGAATATTCCTGGATATATACCATCCTTAGGTATATATCCAGAAGAAGTTCTTACACATAGATGCTGGAAGACTTAAGAAAACTGTTCATCGTGTCACTATTCATAATAGCAAAAAACTGGAGACAACAAAAACATCCATATGTAGTAGAATAAATAACTATATTATGGAATTTTTATAAAATGGAATAGCATGCAGCAGTAAAAATTGATCTGTAATTAAACATCATGGATGAATCTTAGCATCATAGTCTGAGATGAGTAAGGCAATACTGCAAATCTTAGAAGACAGCCTACTCTATGGTACTCTTTTATGAAGTTCAAAAACAAAGTCAAGCCATATATTATGTAGGTATGTGTGTGTGGGTCATGAAACTATAAAAACAAGTATCAACAAATAAAATTCCGTATGATAGCTATAATTCCCTTTTCCATTTATCAGTTGCCTCAACCCCTCTTCATTGCTTTAATAATGGCTTCAACTGTTATTTTTATGCAGACTTCATCAATAATAACATCTTGGATTTGTTGAATTTTATAGATTGAAATAAACTCCTCCCCCTGCCAAAAAAGGCTTTATTACATACATAGGGGAGGGGTTCTGTCCTTTTTCACTGCTGCTTTCCTCATGGCTCTCAGGACATTAGCCCCTCTCTCCTCCTTTTGGCACAGATGTATGTCCCCACCCTTTTCTTGATGAACCTGAGGGCTCGATTATCCTTGGAGACCTTGAGCAGCCACATAGTATGCTGATCCTATGGGGTGAAGCTGCACACCTCTTGGATCATGTCCTGCATGAACTTGGTCTTCTCGGTGAAGTGCTGGCGGCTGTGACTCAGGTTGCTCCTGTTCATGGTCACTCTGTGGCCTTTGTTGTGGCCTATGGCCATGGGGTAGCACAGAGCTATGGCAGCTGCTCCTCCTGGCACCTGCAGTGGACTGAAATACACTTTTAATCTCCATTTCTAACAGTAAATAAAATGATGCTCAAAGAGTTTGTGACATGCCCAAGGTCATACAGTTTAGAAGATCCAGACAGTTTGATATCAAATCTTATAACTCCAGCTCCAAATCTCTCAACCTTGTCTGTTAAGGTCTGAATCATAATTCAAAAGCCCAAATGTTCAAGCAGGTACTTTATTTTTTTATTCAAGTTCAATTAGCCAACATATAGTACATCATTACTGTCAGATGTAGAGTTTAGTAATTCATCCGTTGCGCATAATTTCAACATTTTGATAACAGCGTGTATCACTTTCCTGCTCCTAAAATCAGTGCATGATCCTGAATTGCTTCTTTCTTTAAATAAAGACACCATTATGCATGTTGATTTTAAATCACAAGTTTATCTTTAATTTTCCCTTCTACACTTTCAGCTACCAAGTCCTACAAATTCTTACTATTACTTTGTTGACTTCATCACCTACCTCACCGATGCATTCTAGTCTTCAAATGACGTGAAAACACCTGTACTCTGAACTTCCTCCTTCCTAACCTTCCCCTCCTGCTCTCTAGAATGCCTTCCTTTCTTCCTTACTTACCTTCACATTAACCTTCTTAATTAATTAACACTTCTTATCCAGAAAGCTTCTTATAGCTACCCCAAACTTACCATTTCTCTGTCTCTTCTCTCTTAATGCTCATTATCTGTATTTTTCTTAAGCCACTTACCTTTTTTCTATTTTGTATATCTATCTTATTGTTCTTTCCATTACCAGATTCTAAGAGTCCTGGCAGATACCATATTTCACTTGTCTTTTTAATCTCGGCATAACAAAGTTATGGAATAGATCATAAATGTGCAATGACTTAAATATAACTGTGTGGGAAATGTACAGGCTGAATTTGCCATAAGATAGGGAATTAGAGCAAAGTTTATATTTGACATGAGACACAAGTCTTCTTCTAACTATAATAATCATTATTTATTGCAGTTTTTAATCAACTTATTTCTCCTTAAGGTTTTTTTTTTTTTTTTTCCAAGAAAGTTTTACTGTTTAAGGGCACAGGATATTGGATAATTTGGACAGATACCCAGCAAAAATAGTTCTTGAAAAATGTTAAGTCTTTCAATTTGCAGGACCAAGTACAAAGTCTGGGGATTAAATGCATCATGAATCCTGAATTATCTTTTCAAAGAAGCTATTCATAGAGTTGCTCATATACTTTAGAAAAGTTCAGACTAGTCCTTCTGCACTAATACAGGTAATATATGCAAATAATGGAAACACAGTCTTCTCCCAGTGAGATGGAATAAGGAACCCTGACTCATCTTTGAACACAGTGCCATTAGCAAGCTGATAATGAGGAAGTGTGGCTTTACTTAACATACATACTTTATGTTGAATTCTGGGCAAAGAAAAATTTTCACCATAATACTTAAGTATTTGAATAAGAAATACAGCGTGATTTCATGCATTCACATGAAAATCATATACGTATATCAAAATAGAGTGATCCGCTATTTATCATGATTGTGAAAGTTAATGATTTTCCCTGATCCCTTCTAAAAATTACAGAGACCAAATCCTGAACAGCCTCCATTTTGAGAGTTTAAAGAATGGAAAGTAAATTAATCAGACTAAAGAGAGATTTTGACTTTAGAATTCTCTAATTCAAATTTATTTCTCCCCTTTATTTCTTTTAAATGATTTTTTCATCCATTACATTGCTTTTTTATCTTTATTTAGCCTGAATGAACTAACAAAAAAAATTTTTTTTAAATTATCTTTCTTCTACCAAGTCCCAAATTTGAACATTATGAATCTAGTGAATCCAAAAACTCATGAGTTTAGATACCATGATTGTACCTATTATAAGTACACTTGCTTTCTTGGAGATGAAATGTGTCTATAGCTTATGATTATTATGAAGACAATCTTCGTCTTTGGAGTCAGATTGTCCTTAGTCACATATCAACCCTGATACGTACTGTGCAACTCTGCACAATTTATCCTACTTTTCCGAATTCAATCCCTCATTTGTAAAATTGCCATCGTAATGATATTCATCTCAGGGTGGTTTTCTGAGATTTAATTGAGATAATATAAAGTTCTCAGCTTTGTTATGTTTCATAGTAAGTGTTTAAGAAAGTTATCTACTAAAACTATTAATGAGCAGGCAGTTCACTTTTATATAAAGCCAGGATGGATGCAGTTTGTAAACTGGTTACATAATTAGATCATCCTACCACTTCTGGAAACACACATGCAGAATAGGTAAAGATTGTCCATAAGACTTTTTGCTATAATCATTTGTGTCTATGGATCCTGGAAGTTTGCCATGCCACAAAGAGTAGGCATTAGTCTACACATTTCAGTGAAGAATTCTATAAAAGCTACTTGCTTCATCCCCGCTATAACCTTCTCTACCCTTAATATTCCAGCAGTGACAGTTGAAAGTTTCAGGTAAAATAAAGTATTCTTTTTTTTTTTTTTTTCCTAAAGAGCAGACAGGAGAGAAGCTGACTGCCCTCTGAGCAAGGAGCCTGATGTAGGGCTCCATCCCAGGACTCCTGAATCAGGACCTGAGCCAAAGGCAGATACTTAACTGACTGAGCCACCCAGGCATCCCAAAAATATTCCTTTTTTTTTTTTTAAATGTTCTCATAGTGTCTTCTGTAGAGCTCTGTTATACTTTCTACACTGTAATTGTTTTGTAACGTCTCTTTCAATAAGACTGGAAGGAATAAGAGACGGAAGGAAGGATGGGAGGGAGAAGGAAAGAATAGCAAGAGCAGATTCAGAAACACTTTATATTTTCCTGTAATTTTTTGCAGATGTTTAGAATTATCCTTCCACTAAAATATAGAATATTTATTCTCTTAAATTTAGATAGATGTTTGGAAGTTTTTGGATTATACTAAGACTTTCCCTATTTTTTAAAAGCATTATTTTAAAAATGCTATTTTTAAAAGCATTGTTGCAAGCATTGGTAATGCCTATAATTATTTATATGCATTATTCTTAACTTTTGATGTATGCTCAATCCTTACAAGTTATTGGCAATTTTTGACTAATGGAATGCTAACAATATCTGTATCTCTGTCCAAACAATAAGGCATTTCATGAGATATAATAGTAAATAATAATCATTTCAAATATACTAAATTAAGTGATATAAAGCCAAGTTGACAATGACTAGGAAGTTGGCGACCAATATTTAGAAGAAAACTATTAATATAATAGGCTGCTTAAAGAGAAAAATAATACATAGTCATGCTATGGTTTGGGTGAACTTAGCTAATTTAGTTTTATGGCATGTCTCCTAAGATCTCTGGATATGTTTCTTAAAAGATGGCTTTCTTGGGGCGCCTGGGTGGCTCAGTGGGGTAAAGCCTCTGCCTTCGGCTCAGGTCATGATCTCAGGATCCTGGGATCGAGCCCCGTGTCGGGCTCTCTGCTCAGCAGGGAGCTTGCTTCCCTTCCTCTCTGTGCCTGCCTCTCTGTCTACTTGTGATCTCTGTCTGTCAAGTAAATAAATAAAAAAACTTAAAAAAAAAAAAGATGGCTTTCTTGAAAAAGCTATGCATTTTTGTTAAAAAAAAAAAAATGCCAATAGTGTGTTAATCCTAGGTGCAATTGATTAATAAAGTAGTATCTCCATCCCAAGGGGACAATAATACTAAAATATGTTTTTCTTTTTCTTAAGGTTTATTTATTTTATTTTAGAAGGAGAAAGAGAGAGAGCACAAGGAGAAGGGGCAGAGGGAGAGGGAAAGAGATTCTCACGTAGATTGCGCTGAGCAGGGAGCCTTATGTGGGGCTCCATCTCACAGCCCTGAGATCATGACCTGAGCTAAAACCAAGACTCAGGTGCTTAACTGAATGTGCCACCCAGGCACCCCTGTTTTTCTTTAAATGTCAATTTCTCTTATAGAGATTAACAATACAAAAAAAAAAAAGAAGCAAAACAGAACAAAATAATAGATGATATTTTAAAAAACCTTTAATTTACCTTACTTTTTTGGAGATTTTTTTTTTAAAGGTTTTATTTATTTATTTGAGAGAGAAAGAGAGAGACCAAGCACAAGTGGAGAGGGTGGAGCAGAGGGAGAGGGAGAATCAGACTCCATGCTGAGCTGGGAGCCCCTTGCAGGGCTAGATCTCAGGACCCTGGGATCATGCCTTGAGCCAAGGCAGATGCTTGGCAGACCGAGCTGTGTGGATGCCCCAAATTTATCTTATTTAAACAATGGAGTAAATGAGACTGAACATCATTTCTGTGCTGCGCTTCCACCAAATATCATAACCTGATTTTAATTATGACAAAACATCAGAAGAACCTAAATTGAGGAACATTGTACAAAATCAGTAATGAGTACTCTTTCAAAATGTCAAGTTCATGAAAGGAAAAGGGAGAAAAAGTCACACATTGGAGAGGAGCTAAGAGAAATAACAGATACAACATAGGACCTAAGATATGATCCTTGACCAAGAAGATGTGGAAAAACCCAGTAGGAGAAAAAAGGCGTAGCAAAAAGAAACGGGTGGAATTTGAATAAAATCTGCAATGTAGTTAATAGTGTAGTACCAATGTTAATTTCCTGGTTTTATAGTTGTATAATGGTTACATATTGTGTTAACATTAAGGAAAGCTGAATGAGGATATACAAGAATTCTCTGTACTATTTTGCAACTTTTCTCTAAGTCTAAATTAAATTAAAATGTGAAGTTTAAGGGCACCTGGGTGGCTCAGTGGGTTAAAGCCTCTGCCTTCGGCTCAGGTCATGACCCCAGGGTCCTGGGATCTAGCCCCACATCAGGCTCTGCTCAGCGTGGAGCCTGCTTCCTCCTCTTTCTGTGCCTGCCTCTCTGCCTACTTGTGATCTCTGTCAAATAAATAAATAAATAATCTTTAAAAAATAAATAAATAAATAATAAAGTTTAAAAAACTTGTTAACTTTTCTCAGCTCCATAATTTGAATAGTAGAAAAGTTTTGATTGGAACCAAAGTTCCTAGTTTTCTTTTCCCTACAGCACACTACATCCCCATCAAAGTGGATATTCTTCCCCTTAGTTAACAAAGCAAGTAAAGTTTTATATTATCCTGAAATATTTGTAATTTGCTTCAATAAATGTACTAATCTTAATATTTTAATATTAATGGAGTATAAGCAGAAAAGAATCCCTAAACAAGTAATGAATTAAATGAAATCAACCAATCAAATTGTTCTTTAGAAATACTACCAGTCAATTCATTGAATCAGGAAGAGAATTCATATATAAATTTGGATTAGGTATATCCAATACGATTGAGTTATTGACCATGTTCTATCAAGGCAACAAGGCATATTTGGTGTTAAAAATACCGTTTAAAAAAAAAATCCCTAATGTGCAACAACCAAAGGAGACAAATTGTGGGAAAGTGTCAAATTCGACTAAACCTATATATAAATCCATGGATTAAGATGAAAGTAGACATGGAACGAGGTTTTCTCAAAGAAAAGTCTAAATGAGACATAGCCTGAGGCTTAGAAACTTCTATATTGAGTATCTAATGACATCTAAAAAATAAAAACCTTCCTAAGTAAGAGGGAGGTAAATTTACACCACCACCAACAAAAACTATTAAGGCATGAATTTGGGCTCAAGTCAGTTCACAAATAATCTAGGCCGTAAATATTTTTGAAATTTGTTACAAGCCAAGCATTCTGTCTTGCTTCAACATTGATACCAATTTGCCTCTACAACCTTGGGCAATTAATTATCTTAGTCTCCAAATGCCTAAAAGTGGGATATTCACCTTTAAATATTGTTATTATTGGGGCGCCTGGGTGGCTCAGTGGGTTAAAGCCTCTGCCTTCAGCTCGGGTCATGATCTCAGGGTCCTGGGATCAAGCCCTGCATCGGGCTCTCTGCTCCGCAGGGAGCCTGCTTCCTCCCCTCTCTCTCTGCCTGCCTCTATGCCTGCTTGTGATCTCTCTCTCTCTCTCTCTCTCTGTCAAATAAATAAAATATTTTTAAAAAAATAAATATTATTATTATTTTACATTATGAGAGTTTTGGTAAATGGTTAATGTGTGGAAACATTTTAAGTTCTTGGAAGCAAGGCATAAATATTTTTTTAGTCACCATTCTGCATAGAAAGAAGCTTTTTGGTTAGCTGGGAAAAGCAAAAAAAAAAAAAAAAAAATATATATATATATATATATATATACACACACACACTGTGGTTGAGCTTTGAGTCTGCCAGGTAAAAAATGAATCCTGACAACTCTTCAGGATACCAAATTGGAAGAATAGAATTCCCTCACATATTTCCTCTTACCAATAATAAGAGGATAATAATAATAAATGATAATAAAATGATAAAATAAATAATAATAAAATGATAAAATAAATGGAAAGTGAGGGTATGAATTCCTTGCCCAGAATTCCTGTCTTTGGTCTCAGAGATCCTTTGTAAGTAGAATGGCCAAGCTGAAAATACTCATATGCACTCTGAATACCTTTAAACTATGATAGTCCTTGTGAACTCATAAGCAACATGTGTGTGCTTTTGTCCCACAATAACATTATTAAAACAGTAAGTGGAAGAATTGCAAGACCACAAGAATGGTCCTAGAGGACATAGAAATCACGGCCTTTAATAGAAGAAGATTTTTTACAAAGAGGCTGATTACACTCAGGATCTCTTGGGTTGTTATATTTTTCTCTCTAGGGAGGAGTCTGGTCTTAGGGTGAGGCAGAAACAAAATGGAAATCTCTTGTCAAATCATGTTTTAATCCATGTTAACTTTCCAGTGTGAGGACAGTGCTTGAGCCACAACATAAGTTTACTGATGGCTTCTGAAATGGAATACAGGGGCACCTGGGTGGCTCAGTGGGTTAAGCCTCTGCCTTCAGCCCGGGTCATGATCTCAGGGTCCTGGAATTGAGCCCTGCATCAGGCTCTGCTCAGCAGGGAGCTTGCTTCCCCCCATCTCTCTGCCTGCCTCTCTGCCTACTTGTGATCTCTCTTTGTCTGTCAAATAAATAAATAAAATCTTTAATAAAATATTTAAAAAATACAAAATAGAATACATCCCCAAATCCAAGGGATATACATCTTCATATATTTCAATTGAACAGTTATTAGTTCTGGAAGAGATTTCACCCCTGTAACTTCATGAAAACACAATACCCTGGGTTTTCTTAGTATTAAAATGTGAGCCAAGTTCACTAGTAGTCTTTTTTTTTCTACTTCAGTAAGTTACCTCTTCCTGTGATGTCACAGGAGATTTGTCATTAAACAAGGATCTCTGAACAAAATCCCTTTGTGGGGGAAGAATGTCAACAAACACAAACTTAGGTAGGTAAGTGACTACCAGTGACAAGTTACTGTTCGGTAGAAACAAGCAGCCATTCAGTGAGAACTGGATGCAGCTCGGGTCGTTTGATATGTTTGTGGGCCTTCTCTGTCTCTCACGCTGACCCAATTTTCTGTATCAGAATTGAATTCCAAGTAGGGGATCTACAGGGAAATCACTCAAATAAGTCACAAAGTAAATTTTTAGAAGCATCCATTTTCTGGATGCAAACTTACTTATGACCACTTTTCTTGTATAGGAAAGGAGCTCTCTCTTATAAGAGCAGATCCACCTGTGGTTTCTTTTTGTCTTCTTTCTTAACATGTTTTCAGTAAGATCTAGCAATTTCTTTATCTAAATTAGCAAAAATATAGTAATAACCCCACCTTTGAACTTCTTAGTTTTCACATCAGTAGCCAGTAACCCTAATATCAAATCACTGTATGGTTGTGGGCCAGCAGCACCAATGAAATCTTTGAGTTTGTAAGATATTCTGTCCCAGGCCCCACTCCAGCGCTACCAAGTCAGCATTTTAGTAAGATCCTGAAGTAATCTCTTGTACATTAAAGTTTAGAAGCATTGCCTTATTTTATTAGATTGGCAGATGTCTTGCTTTTCACTTCACAGTTGGTAATTATAATCGTGCTCCAGTTCTGACCAATTGGAAGCTGAGTAATTATGTATATTATATATGTATATGTACAGCTGTGTTCCTAAGGTTTATAATTTGGAAACATACCAGGGCTACCTATGTAAAAGTTAAGGTTCCAACTTGATGTGTACAAATCATACTTTAATTTTTTTAAAGATTTTATTTATTTGAGAGAGAAAGAGAGCCATGAGAGGGGTAGAGGGAGAGAATCCCACACAGACTCTGTGCTGAACCAGGAGCCCGTCATGGGGCTTGATCTCATGACTCTGAGATCATGACCTGAGCTGAAATCAAGAGTGGGACACTTAACCAACTAAGCCACTCAGGCACCCCAATCATATTTTAAATTTTTTACAAATATTATTGTGTAAAAATTATCAGGGATTTCCTATTGTCAGAAATAAACCTTTTTAAATTAATATATTTATTTTAATTCCAGTGTAGTTAACACATGGTATTATTTTCATTTCAGGTGTACAATACAGTGATTCAACAATTCTGTACATCATTACTCAGTGCTCATCTTGATAAGTGTACTCTTAATCCCCTTCATCTATTTTACCCATCCCCTCTGATATGTTTGATTTTAAACAAGTACCCTCAGTTAAAGTTAAGACCCAAGACTTTTTTTTTTTTTTTTTAAGAAATAAGCCTTTTGGTTGAAGGATTATATAGTGTATTCTCTACAGATTGTAACATAAGTAAAGCCAACATCCTTTACTTTATGCCAGACACTGTAATTAGCTAAAACTCAAGCAAGAGAAAATGCAGACCACAAGCAAATCTGTGTGTTCCTTCAGGGAAGGATATGCCTCATGATATATCCACTAAATGCTAGGAATATGACAACAAGCAATACATCGTGGATTCTAAATAAATATATGTTGAATAAATGACTATGCTCAAGGGTAATCCTTACCTGCTTAGATCACAAGGTGAGGAAATATCTTTCCCTCTCAGTTGCCTTCTGGTGAAATCATCTTGAACTTCTGGGCCTGTCCTTCCTCTTAAGGATTCTTGACTGCCATTGTCTTTCACCTCTTCCATCATGCATAACACTCTAAATTCATGAGGTGGTATTTCAGTATGCAACTGTGACTGACTTTGCTACGACCATTCCAAAGTAAACAAGACATCGCTACTGGGATTTGACGTGGTATCATCTTTCTTTACATTGACCCAGGTATTGTTCCCACTGAGGAAACAGAGGGCTTTCTCCTTAATAGATTTGTTCACTTTTTTTTTTTTTTTTTTTTGTCTCCCAAATGAACAGCAACACTTCAGCCTTATAGCCTCTTAAATAATTTGATAACTTGAGACATCTAGAAAAAAACATCCAGTCAAAAAATATGTATACATACTGAAAGTTGTTTTTAGGTCACTTTTAGGGAATATTGAACATGAAGGAGAACAAACATGATACTGACAGATGGTGATAACAATTAGAAGGAAATATATAAACAAAGAGATGGGATGGAAATAAATTGGACATGGGAGGCTATTTTAGGTCAGGATGGTGATTGCAGATCCCTTCAGGAGGTAGTGATGTTTGAGGCATGTAGATGTAGAAACCAGAAAATTGAATGTAGGGAAAGAGTGAGAGAAAGAAAGGAATCAGGAATGGTAAGTAGTTTTTTAGCTTGAGCAAATACATGCTCTGTTTTGTGATTTACTGAGACATTGGGTTCACAATAAAAATGAATGAGTGAATGAATAAATGATTGAATTTGTTAATGAAAAAGTTAATGAACCTATGAAAGTTTTCCTGTATCTGGGTATGAGGATATTTGAGTGATACTCACATCACAGTGTCTCATTCAATGCTATTCCTCATAAACTCTGCCAGGATGGAGTCAAAGCACCTTGATTCTTTCCTTCTTCAGGATGAGTTCCCTCCACCACCACCCCATTCTGGGGCATTCTCTGGGAGGTTGGTAGTGACCTTATCCTTTCTATTTATTAATTCCTATAACATTGCATTCATTCTAATGGGCACAACTAGTTCTGACAATCCTAAGGTAAGAATGTGGAAACACTTTTTAGGATACTTATTTCACAGGATAATACTTGAAAAGTTGGTTTAAAATGAGTGAGAAATGTCTAACAAATTTAATAAGACAGTAACACATTTTTGGTTCTATGAACACATATGGAGCCATGATGCTATCCATCCCCACCATCTTTCCTGCTGAGTTCTCCATATGGACCAATATGTATTGATTTCAGATGCAAGGAGTAGTTGTGTGCTCATGTCCTGGGGTTCGTGAATTGAATAAAAAAGCTTAGTCCTTACTTGCAGAGAACAGTAGGATGTGTCATGGAAAAGTGGTATGAAATTATGTGAATTACGATTTTTCAAGACACCAGATCAATGAACCAAATTCAAGGTCACAGTGCTTTTCTTTAAGTACGGTTGTGTTTGAATGCCTTTGATTCTTGTGATCTCTTAGCATCATTATATTTATATTCCTGCAGCCTGTTTCTAGATATACTAGAGATTTGTCATAGCTAAGAACTGTATTTCCCCACTTTATGATTTAAAACAGTAATTATCATAGATTATTACTTAAATAAATTACCATTAGTAATTTTTCTTCTAAATGATAGATATGAGATTGTCTTAACAGAAGCACATTTACTTGAGGGACTGAGGTGTCTTCTAGAAGGAAATACACCATTTTTTAAAAGTTTAAATAAATAATATAAAAAACATTGATGTTCAAATAAAGATTTAAAGAAATTTTACACCAGGGTAGGTGGTGTCATAAGAGAAGGGAGAGTCGAGTGAAAAAATATAACCCCTATAAATTCTTAGTTTCTAGTGCAGTGATGGTCATTTAGGTCTGTTGCTAGACCCAGATCTCTTTGGGCTTATGTTTTAGTCTTATGTGCTAAAAGAAGTTTTACTAAAACAAAAATTATGTGTAAATATTAGGGCACAAACAACACTCTTTGTAATCCATATGGAAAAATAAAATAATAAAATGGAGAAAAGCATTTCTTTAGCACAAGACAATAAACATGGTTACAATCATGTGGAGATTTCAAAGAGCACATCACTTTCTGACACCTAGAGCCTCCAAGTATCAACTGCCTAATAGTAGCCATGTCTAAAAGAGGAAGTCCTAGTGGCACTCCAGTAGGCAGAGGCACCCTGCTGGGAACAGAAATACCCAAACAACTGGATTGTGTCTAAATTCTTCCTAGTGATAGTGGTAGGACAATGGGAAAGTAAGGTGAACAAATTTTGACAAGTGACCTGGGTTTGAATTCTGTTCTATCCACTTAATAAATGGGTAACTTGGATAAATTATAATTTTGAGTGAGTTTTTTACTCCTTGTGTATATATATACACACACACATATATAACATATATACAGTTGTATACTGCATGCTCTATATGTTTGCCATGTAAATCAAATTGCACAGTAGACAGGAAGCACCTAGCATGGTACCTTCCTGGTTGAATGAGTTCAAAATGTTAGTTCTCTTTCTTGCCTTTCCCTCTTCTCTGTATTGACTAAGAACCAAAGAGAAGAGACATAAAGTGAAGAGTAGATAGAAAAGGGGTCTAAATGAAAAAAAATGAACAAGAGAACATGATCTACATGAAAAAATGAGATGATTGAGACACAGGGATGAGTCATTGAACCCATATATTGCCTAATGTAATGATACTGGAAACAGAGTTGAGAAGGGAATAGCTGACTGATTGTAGAAAAAAGTAATTAAAACAGGAAAAATTTGCTAAATATACAAGGATTATAAAAGAACCATTATGAAAAATCATGGTGTATTGAAAAACAAGTGCCCGTTAGTTTGTTAAGAATATGGCAGCACTGCATAGGATACTACTAAGAGAGTTATATTAAGTCATTTGCAAATAACATTTTTCTTCTCTCTTTTGATTAATCCTCCTAGAAGCTTGGAGTGTAACAGGCATAGGACATCCCCCAAAGTTAGACACTATACCAGAAAGTCTGAAAGAAAAACCAAAAACAAACAAAAAGGAGTCTCAGGGGGCGGGAGGAAGAGTAAATGGATGTGTATCACACTAGTTAACTCACTGGTGATTGAGGTAAATCCAGTATTTTTAAAAACAAGTATATAAGAAGAGATTGAAATTGTAGGTTATGTGTTACAAACAGGATTTATACTGAAAGGTTCTAATCCCTGTTCTAGAACCCATTTGGGAAAAACAACACACACCCAATAAATAATTTCCGGTGGTTCCTAGGATGATATATTGATGTGGTACATCTAAATAATGATGAATCTATTGAGATGGCAGATTACCATCTAGATGGAATTATTAAAATTCTTCAAATTATAGTTTGGTTCATGCAGACCATTTATTGCTATTTGATCATGGCTTAGGCAAAAGAGTCTTGGAGTAGATATTTAAGACAATTTTTGAAAGGTCACTGATGATTCATAGGTGTTTTATGTAAATGTAAAAGTGTTTTTCTCCTTTTGACTCAACTCACTGTGGTGTAAAATTTCTTTAAATCTTTATCTGAACTTCAGTGTTTTTTTATATTACTTATTTGAACTTTAAAAAAATATCAGTAGAGTAAAGTTAAAGATAAGTAATGGGCCAGTAGAAGTCAAGTCGTACCTTCTTTGTTATTAATAACTGTAGATTGAATGCTTAATTCTATGTCATATTCAGTCATCCACATCTACATGCAATGAGTAAGCTAAAAAACTGACGAAAAATGATTAGTGATAGAATTAGAGTAACCCATTGTAGTTATCACGTCTTTGGTGCAAAAAGGTAGTTTTGATGAGAGAACAGAAGGCTGGCTGAGGACAAAGCAAAAGCTGACACGGTCCAACTTTCCCCCACCCCCATTACTGGGTGGGACATATGTGACATTCTTTAGGAATCTCCCACCCATCTTAATGTTAATACCTTGCTAGAGGGCAAAACGACCTTGGCGATGGCAAGGCCTCTGGTATCTGGTGTCTTGTAGGTCCTCTTTAGCATATGAAAGTTCTATTGAAATCTCCCTTTTCCTTACCTCCCCCCAACTACCCCTCACAACCCCAGGGCAGCAGCTCTTCCTGCCCACAGGTCCTGTCCCTGTGCTTTAATAAACAACCATTTTGCACCAAAGATGTCTCAAGAATTCTTTCTTGGTCATCAGCTCCGGACCTCAACCCACCAAACCTCACTTAGATTCTAGAACTTCATCAGTTTTATTAAAGCACAGGGATGCAGAAAGAGCTGCACTTGGGATTAGTAAGAATGGCCAATGATATACTTTCAAGTTGGGAGGGAGTTAGGGATAGTGTAAATCTAAGGAATTTTGGAAGCAAGATTTCCAGGACCTTGAGGGGGGCTAGCTACTGTTAGGAAAACATAATTTATTACTGTCTAATAAAACCTTAGTCATGAGACCCTTCAGATGTATATTGGTGGGTTATATGCTTGGGGGATGATTGCCAACATGTATCTTAGGGAGTAGAGATAAAGGAAGTTTCCAGAGGAATTTGTTTATTTCTTAAAGTATATGTACTTTATGGGAGTTAGGCTAAGATTGGCTTTTGCCCTTAGCAAAGTATTAACATTGAGAAGGCTGAGTTCCTAAAAGAATGTCACTTTACAAAGGTGGGGAGTATTCAACTACTATCTGAAGTACTTCAAGTAGTACATGGGACACTGTGTAATAGGTTCTAAAACTGTGTTTGTTGAATACACGAATATATTTTCATTGGACTGAGTGAAAAATACACAGCATTTTTTTTTTAGGAGGAAACTTACCAGATTTCTTTTAGGTCTCCTTTTAAGTACACCACATAATTGAGAGGGTCAAGAACATTTTAGGCCTTGATAAATCATTTAACCATTTCATCTATTTTCAGGCAGTTTAAAAAATTGATTGTGATATTTTCAAATTCAAACATAGTGGTATAATCTGAATTTTGGAGTGATAATAGCAACATTTGATTTTAGCTGATCAACTTGTGGGATCTTGGCAAGTCATTCAATACCTCTATATTCAGTATCCTCTTCTGATAAATGGGGATAGTAAATAATAAACCATTTATATTCTTTATAACATTTAATTTACCAAACAATACTATGATATAAAGTTTGTATCCAATATCTAGTACATAAGATTAATTAAGTTATAAATGTTGGTATTGTATTATTGCTTTTGACATTGGTTGGTCTGTGTGTGTGTGCGTGCGCGCATGTGTGTGTTTCCTTCTCTTTGGCTCATTGTTGCCTTAATTCCTACTTGCTAAAAGTGTTAGAAAAGAGGGAGTAGGGGGTAGAAGGAATAGTAGACATGAAGAAGGGCTGGGCTTGTGATAGGCCATCAGACTACAAAGTGCTAGTCATTCTTTGATCGTTTAATAAGCACAAGTTTAGATGTGCTAATGGTCAATTGCAATTTAGACAGCTAGAATTTGTTCCTACGTGGACACAAATGACAAAATTGTTTTTGTCCTGTGACTCTTTACCTATAGGATGCATGACTTTAGACCCTTCAAAATTCCATCAAGATGCAGTAGATTTTTAAAGATAATTATACCTGATTTTTAATATTGATTCCTGATCAGTATGACAAACAGTATAAATTAGAGAAGCCTACTTAGAAATGACCAGAAAACCTCTATTATGACATGCATCATACTTCTACCACTTACATAGTTATAACATTATTAGTTGAATCTTACTTATAGAAAATAATGTTTATTCTTAGGTCCATTCATTCCCCAATGGTGAAGACAGTGGAATTTTTTTTAAAAAGATTTTATTTATTTGAGAGAGACAGGGAGAACAAGCAGTGGAGTAGGGCAGAGGGAGAGGGAGAAACAGACTCCCCACTGAGCAGAGAGCCTGATCTGTGGGGCAGGATCCCAGGACCTTGAGATCATGACCTGAGCCAAAGGGAGATGCTTAATCGACTGAACCACCCAGGCACCCCAACAGTGGAAAGTTTTGCATTCTTGTCCCCAAACAGAAATTCACAATTGCACTGTAAGGAATATAATTAATCATGACCATATGCATAATCATATTGAAATACAACATGCACTTGATTTTAAAAATGAAGCTACTAAGAATCTATATTAAATAGCTTTCTTTGACATCAAATTTTACTAATTAGGACCCAGCCCTGAACTAACATCAAAGAGTGTGATTATCCTGAAATATCCCTGATAGTCATACTTAAAAATGTTAATCCTATCTTCAAATCCAAAGGCACAATAGAGACCTCTTAAAACTCCATTACTTAAAATCTGATGAATTTGTATAATCTGCTTCGATGCTTTGTCATGAATCCTTTCCACTATGTTGTAATCTCTGCTTCTGACACAAAAATTGTCAACCCATATAAACAGGCTTAGTTTAGTATATATATATAAATATAAGTCTCTGATTCCTGATATATATGTGCTGTCTGCTAACCTAATTCTTGCAGTAGAACACTTCTTGCTCTGTAATTTTATTATCTGCTTGTGTATTCCCTACTATGTCATTTCTAAAACATACAAAAGATCTTGAACATCCCTGTATCTAAGTCAATAGGGCACATTTAAGTTATGCTTATAATTAGGAATTTCTGTTCCTCTGTAAATGAGAAAGAGATTCTGAATGTTTCTACCCTTTCAGAGTCAAATGTGTGTATGTTGTTTCTGAAGATCACTATCATTCCCCAAGCCTGTGCTCTTCTCATTCAAAGAGATTACTTTCCAGTTGCACAGATGTGTCCAAATGCTTTTCACTTGACAGTGAATTGCTCATTCATCTGAGTGCTTTATTATATTGACATCCTATAATTATTCTTTAATTAAATAATGACACAGGTAATCTACTAGTGAAGATATTAAGGAGACTTAACATACAAATGAATTATGGGATGATGATACCTGAAGCACCATCCGGAATAGAGAGTACGTAAGGAAATAAGATGTTACAAAAGAGTAAAGTTGTTTTTTTTTTCCTTCTATTTCTGTTCTAAGATAAATGAATATAAGCTAAGACCTGGGAAAGTTAATTGAATGTCTTTCAGTCCAGTGTTGCCAATTCAACCTGAGAAACCTCTTCAGAATATCAAAACAGCACTACTTTTAAATTCTGTTGTTTCTGATGCCTAAGTAGGCTAGTAATATTTGAACTTTTTATTGTGTTTTCATGGTGTGATTCACTAAAGTTAAAAGAGGGCTCTCTTTCACTGGATATCCAACTTCTCTTTGCTTTGGTCTTCTGTTTGTTGGGTTTTCAATATTAATTAATTAGTTAAAAACAAACATTTGTGGCATTAAGTGTCCAAGGTACTTACCTATTAGCTTTTTTAGGTTTCACAAACATGTTGTAGCCAGGGAGAAAGACAATAGTTCTCCTTTGAAATATTTTGAATACTATGTCTACTATAGCCATTTTGTTAAAGAAGAAAGAAACTCGGAGTACATGCTCTTTCTCCAGCAACACTAAATCTCCTGGCAGAGGTTCTTCTCTTGTTGGCCCCAAGGTGGTATAATGGCTTCTCTGAAACTCACAGGTTTGTGAGACTGTTTCTCCATTAAGCTTATACAACTTTGCTTTTGCTGGCCTTGGGTCTAAGAACCCCTCTGTGAAGTCTCTTAATTTGGTCTACTCCGGGTGCCTCCATGAGCTTCTTTGGAACCAAGCAAGTGTAGGATGTCTTAGACTCTAAGGTGTCTAAGACCCACTGTGGCTCTTTACTCTGTTTTACTTTTTATCATTTAAAAAAAATGAGAACTTACCCCTGCCCATGGAGTTAGAGACTTTTCAGCTGAAGATTTTCAGAAAAGTTGTGCTTTTTCCTTAAAAGCGTGAAAGCCAGGAGCTTTTCCTCTAGGCCTATTTGACTAAATTCCAGCACTGGGACAGAGTGGAGTTCCACGATGTGAAGCATGATGTGCATGGTTTTTGAATGTGAAGAAAAGACAAACTACTGTGTGTTCACAGGAAGAGTAGTAACAGCGATATGAATAATGAATATGAATATAAAAATGTATTGGTTGTATAATAGGCACCATGCCCCTACTATTTGCTTTAAATATATTTTATATTAATTAATTTATATTAATTATTATAAAATTAATAAATTATATCAATAAAATTAATTTAATTAATTAATTTTATATTAATTTTATATTAGTGATATTTCTGTGAGGTAATTATTATTATCTCTATATGACAGCCAATAAAGTTCAAGCCTATTGGGTTTAATCACATGACCAAGGTCACACAGTAACTTTCAAAGGATGGCGCCGAATCCACATTTCTCTGACCCTTTCCACAAAACCACATTTCCACTATCTAATTGTCACTAATTCCACGGTTAAAGCTTCACTCAAATCCTGAAAAATGTGCCCTGGTTACTTAATCTTTTTGTCTCTGGTTTGTTTCCTATAAAAGGGAAACAATAATTTTATTCATCTCAATCAACAAAAGTGAAGATGAAATGAAGTCATGTATATAAATAGGTCTGTAAATTACAAATCACTATTAATAAATATCTTAGTAGTAGTGTACTATTTTGAAAAATAATTACAATTAGTTCTCAAATAATTGTACTGGAAATAATGGAGTTTATGAATAAACCCAAATCATATCTAGTTCAGATTGGGTCAAAATGGGTACCAAAGTTATTTAACATAGATTTATTTAGTTAAAATTAAATCCTGCATTTAAAAACACATTTACAGAAAACATTTTTATAGAAATCACCTCAAAATGTAAAATTTAAAAGAAATACAATAGTTATGGAGCACTCAAGACAACATAAATTCCCTTATGTACAATGGAAAAAATTACCCTTTCTTTGCTAAGATAGACTATTTTCCCCCACACAGGAATTTTTCCACAATAGAATTCTAATTTTTATGCATTACATTGGAATCTGGGTTAACCAGGTTTAGTCCAAGTCTAACTCTCATCCCTTCTTCACCCAAATGCTCAACATCCATGACAGATGCAGTTTAGAAACACAAGTTCTGCTCCTCTCGCCCCTCAGTCAGCACCCCAGTGCTAACAAGAGAAGGAAGTAAGGTTGTTGCAGACATTGCACTGATGAAACTACAAAATAAGCAATGAAGAAGAATACATTGTCCTCAGTTCAACATATGACAATGTTTTTTCTTCCCTTTACCCCATAATTTAATCTGTAAATCATAGGTGAATCCGCATTTCAAGCACCTTTTTGGGATAGTTGCCTATAGTTTAATAGCTCACTTGCTCACTCTCTCTCTTCCTCTTTCTCTCTTCCTCTCCCTCTATCCCTCTTGTTGATAAATAGAAAAATAAGGAAGAGATTAGATACACACATACACAGTTCTTCCACCCTGGCTATATTAATATGTGCCTTGACTTCCAATCCTAACTCTTCTGTTGCTTAAGCCTAATTAGTTTCAGAATAATTTCCTTTTCAACCTCATTTGGCACAGAACATTCAAATACTGACAGTGGGACAACAGTGGGTAAAGGGAGCATGAAGAATGGAAATTCATAGAGAAGGAGATGAGGCTTCATGGGGCGTTAGAGAGAGAGATTATGAAGCAAAACTTCTACTTAGATTCCTACCCCTCACCTCATTGACACTACCCCTCTGAAAGAGGGTCAGAATATAGTAAAGATGAGCTAGTAAGACTATATAGCTACGTAGCTAAAAACTGAAACTGTACCTTCAGGAGCTCACTGGATTGCCTTCTCTAGTAGCTGATATATCTGTTTACAATGCTTCTGCTCCTACAAGTGACTGTAGTCTCTTATGTTTGGTATCTAAGGCAGATTTGTTGTTGACAAATTCTACATATTTCACAAAGAACAAGTTATGCATTGTTAGAAACAATATTTGGATCCTCTAGTGTTTGTAACAGCTTATTGATAGAAACTTCACTGAAATGTTTGTAAAGCATAACAAAGCGAGAACTTGCCTGGAACTGAAATTTGTGAGTCAAGGACTGGGTCACAAATTCTACTGAGACATACTTTAACAGCTTATAATAAAGAAAAAGAGAGAGCAATTCAAGAGATGCACAGGTTGTGTCAAGTCTTATGAGGGGGATGGCATTTCTGCTTATACATTACAGGAAAATCCTCTGTATAAAAATATGATAAAGACAACAACCTGTATGTCATCTTATATAAGTCATTATAATCATCATGCAGAAAAACCTCTTGTTTTCAAAATAACTCAATCTAAAGTTATCCTTATTATTATTTTTTCAATGAAAGTAGAATGCATGTATTTTTCAATGTAGAAAGAGAAGTAGATAAATTTCATAATGTAGTGTCTCATGTGCTTTTTTAGCTTCTTTGGAACAACATCAAAAATCCAAAGGAAGCTTAATTATTTTACTTAAAATATTGTTTTTAAGCAAATAAGAATATTGAGAATATTAGCAAAATACTTGGAATAGTACAACCCATTTTCTTAAATGTCACTTGATTATATTGCATTAAATGATAAGTTATTCATGACGCCAAATTTTAATGTTTTGATGTTTTAACATTTTAATGTTTAAATTTTAAAAATACAGATTTTTTAACTCAAATAATTTAGTTTTAATAATCAAATTCTGAAAATCAAGTCATTAAGTTTGTTTACACTCTAATGAGGACATTAGAAGATCCACTGACAGCGAGTGAATTACAGAAACTATCCCTTATACTGTGTGTGCTAGCACTTAGTTTCAAATCCTAACTTTTTTAAAGATTTTTTTTTTTTCATGAACCTAAGGTAAAAATAAACAAAGACTCATGCTTGGGGTCCAGTAATTAAATCAAGTTTTAAAGTTACGACTCACATAATTTAAGGTAGCCCTATACAAGAGCCAGGTGGGCATGGATTGACATATATCTACATATGAAGTTTGTATTTTGAATCCCTGAATGGTATGTGATGGAGAAATGTATAAAATTTTTAAGCAAAAGAGTGATATAAATATGTTAGGAAAATTACTCTGGCAGTGAAAGTTTTCTACAAGGAGTCAGGGGAAATTTTTACAAGACCACTGAAATAATCCAGTTAGGTATTGTGGTGGGGGAATGATGGGAGGATCGATGAAGAAGCCTTTTGATAATTGGAGCTATAGAACTTCCTGATAAATTCATCCAATGCAAACTTAAAGAAGGATAAAGAAGACTATGGTGAAGTCAGCTAAGTAGTGGTGAAATCCTCCCCCAAGATAGGATTAAAGGAAGAGGGACAAGTTTTCTGAGAAGATGACAAATCTTCTTGGGGACACCATATGATTGAAGGGACTGTGGTATATCTTGTAGAGATGCCTGTTGAGGAGACAGAAGTTTAGATATGGTTGTAGAATTCTGGTCTGAGTTGGCCATCATTTGCTTATAGGGAAAAGTTAAAGTGATACCTGTGATATATTAATAAATGAGTTAATACACATAAATCTTGGAATAATGACTGGAACATGGAAAGAACTCTATAAATGTTACCTACTATTATCTTTCAGTAAAAGTTTGTTAAATAAGAAGAAAAATGGGAAAGACCTTAGAAAAAGGCTTGTCATGTTATGTTACAAAATCAACACATAACAAATGAAGATGGAGATATGAAAAGTCACTGCAGTGAAAAACAGCTCCCATAAGACTTGGCTAGAGTTACTAATGCAGCTATCACTATTACCTGGAACAGTTGCCATTGCCAAGTATTTATTTTTTCCCATTTTATTATTTATTTTCTGCATCATGGCAGATAAAAATAAACATCTGAAGCAAAGAAACTCCCAAATGTTAGAATAATGTGTTTCCACAGTATTTCCTTTTGGCTGCCTAACAGATAATATGTATTTATTACATGGGCTACATCATCTTCAATTTTTATTCCTCACAGAACCTATAACAGTGTTTTGGACATAGTATACTTTAAATAAATTGGATGAAGTGCTGACTAAATGACTAAATGTGCCCATTGTTAAGTTGTAAAATGACATTTTTTTCCTTACCATTGCCTGAATATAAACCTGCTTGGTTAAATAACAGTGAAGAATTAATGTAGAAAGAGTATAAATAAAGGAGAGGGAAGACATTTAGATATTTAAGTTGAGGGGAGTCGAGTTTGGAGATCTAGATAAACTTGGATCTGAGCAACAATGGACATCACCAGTGTAGAATTGAGTGACCACCAGAGTTTTACTGAATTGGAATATGCATTTTAACAGATCCCTAGGTGATTCCAATGTACATTAAAGTTTGAGAAACAGTGTCTTATGGCCTCTGGAAGATACAGTTTATGTTTATGTAAGTCATTTCCTGGGCCTGGGAATTTGGAACCAAATTGAGTGTATTAGGTATGTCTCTATTTTACAATGTTAGAATGAGAGACACTTTTTAGTGATCATGTGATCTAACTTCTGGATTTAAACTGGAATCCATGGAAGCTTCCATAAGAACTGTTATAACAAACCGAAAGACACAAATTTTATTTTTTTAATGAAATGTTTTAAATTGAGGTGCTCTTGTACCAATTTGAATAGAGTGTAACTTGATTTGCTTTATTAATTTAAGCCCTCACAATTATAAGTTTGCTCAAGGAGAGATATCAAACATCCCAGAAGTTCTAAAGAGGTAAAAGATCTATACTCTGAAAACTGTTGGACACTTATGAAAGAAATTGAGGAAAACACAAAGAAATGGAACATTTCCATGCTTATGGATTAGAAGAACAAGCATTGCTAAAATGTCTAAACTACCCTAAGCAATCTACACATTCAGTGCAATCCCTATCAAAATAACACCAGCATTTTTCACAAAGCTGGAACAAAGAATTCTAAAATTTATATGGAACCAGAAAAGATCCTAAATAGCTAAAGTAATGTTGAAAAAGAAAACCAAAGCTGAAGGTATCATAATTCTGGACTTAAAGCTCTATAACAGAGCTGTAATCATTGAAACAATATGGTACTGGCACAGAAACAGACACATAGACCAATGGAACAGAATAGAGAACCCAAAAGTGGACCCTCAACTGTACAGTCAATTAATCTTTGACAAAGCATGAAAGAATGTCCAATAGAAAAAAAAGACAGTTTCTTCAACAAATGATGTTGGGGAAAATTGGACAACAACATGCAGAAGATTAAAACTGGACCATTTTCTTATACCATACACAAAAATAAAATCAAAATGGATGAAAGACCTAAATGTGAGACAGGATTCCATCAAAATCCTAGAGAACACGGGCAGCAACCTCTTTGACTTCAGCCACAGCAACTTCTTGCTAGACATGTCTCTAGAGGCAAGGGAGACAAAAGCAAACACGAACTATTGGGACTTCATCAAGACAAAACCCTTTTGTACTGCAAAGGAAATAATGATCAAAACCAAAAGGCAACCCACGGATTGGGAGAAGATATTTGCAAATGACCTATCTGATAAAGGGTTAATATCCAAAATCTGTAAATAACTTATCAAACTCAATACCCCCAAAACAAAAATCCAGCCAAAAATGGGCAGACACATGAAATGATGCTCAACATCACTCATCATCAGGCAAATACAAATCAAAACCGCAATGAGAAACCATCTCTCACCAATCAGAATGGCTAAAATTAACAATTGAGGAAACAACAGATGTTGGTGAGGATGTGGAGAAAGGAGAACCCTCTTACATTGTTGGTGGGAATGAAAACTGGTGCAGCCACTGTGGAAAACAGTATAGAGTTTCATCAAAAAGTTAGAAATAGAATACCCTACAACCCAGCAATAGCACTACTAAGTATTTATCCAAAAGATACAAAAGTAGTGGTTCAAAGGGCCACCTATACCCCAATGTTTATAGCAGCACTATCCACAAGAGTTAAAACATGGAAAGAACCCAAATGTCCATCACTTGATGAATGAAAAAAGAAGAGATAGTGCATATACATACAATGGAATATTAGCCATCAAAAAGGAATGAAATGTTGCCATTTGCAACTACGTGGATGGAACTAGAATGTATTATGCCAAGTGAAATACATCAGAGAAAGACAAATACCATATGATTTCACTCATATATGGAATTTAAGAAACAAAACATGTGAACATAGGGGAAGGGATTCTTAAGTATAGGGAACAAACTGAAGATTCCTGAAGAGGTGGTAGATGGGGGGGATGGGCTAAATGGGTGATGGGCATTAAGGAGGGCACTTGATGTAATGAGCACTGGGTGTTATATGCAGCTGATGAATCACTAAATTCTATCCTTTGAAACTAATAATGCAGTGTATGTTAACTAACTTGAATTTAAATAAAATCTTTAGAAAAAAATATTCAAGAGGTTCTGAGGCAGAATATGGGAGAGGGTTCCCAAAAAATATGTTGGTGCTCTGAGATGTGGACTAATTGCACTGCTGCACTGTATATGTGTTTTTTTCACCCTCATCACTTTGCACAAGCTACTGCACATTCTGCATTTCAGCTAGGTTTCTACAAATAGTACAAAAAGGACAAGACAAAGTTCTCTTTCATGCCTCTGTGCTTTGAAGCTACATAACTTAAAGTATCAGAATAAGTGCTGTTTCCTCCCCCTGAAACATTTATTGGTGATATCATACACCTATTGCAAAGCTCAAATGATATGATGCACATGAAAGGACTGTGTGGATTCTGAAGAGCTGTGCCGTGTTAGGATGCTAGATTTGGGGGTGTTGTTTATTGTAATTACTGTTGTGCTTCTTAATAATTTTAATTAGTAGTAGTATCATTACTATTGCTATTATTACTACTGAAGCTACCACTACACCTACTGTTGTATTAGGAATAAGCAGCAGAGTAATATGCTTATAGAGTAAAAACTAGGCTTTACAGCTTCCAGCTATGAAAATTTAAAGAAGATATTTAATCTTTCTACGTTTTATTTCCCCATCATCACAAAGAAATTTGCAGTGGCCTACCACATAGATTTTATTTTAGTTTGGGTTTTTCTGGAAGTAAGAATTGATTCCAGTAGAAGTAGTTTGTTTTGGGGGAAGCATGAAGAACACTAGAGGGAAGTGGGGACGTGATACGGGGAGGAAAGACTACCTGCTGATAAGGACTGCACTGTTGAACAAGCTACCATGCTGAGCAGTGGCAGCTTAAACCTGGGGCATTGTTTGGCACCGTGATGATGGAAACAGAGGTATAGGAGTGATGTGGCCACAAGGCAGGAAGTGCAGGCAGCCTCTAGATGCTGGAAAGGGCAAGGCAAGAATTCTCCCCTTGAGCTTCCAGAAGGAATGCAACCCAACTGACACCTCATATTGACCCCAATGAAATCTGAATTCCAGAACTCTGCGTTGCTTTAAGCTGCTAAGTTTGGTATATTTGG
This sequence comes from Enhydra lutris kenyoni, assembly GCF_002288905.1. NCBI lineage: Eukaryota > Metazoa > Chordata > Mammalia > Carnivora > Mustelidae > Enhydra > Enhydra lutris. The sequence continues at coordinate 57,486,250 of NW_019154086.1, read as the reverse complement.
CGTATATGATTATAGCAGTAACAAGCACTAGTAGAGATTTTGCGTGTGTGTGTGTGTGGAAATTATATATATACGTATGTATATATGTATACATATATGCACATATATATACGTATGTACATATATATGTAACAAGCACTAGTAGAGATTTTGTGTGTGTGGAAATCATATATATGTACATATATGTGTACATATATACACATATATATATGAACATATATACACACATATATATGTGTATATATGTACACATATATGTACATATATATGATTTCCACACACACACAAAATCTCTATTGCTTGTTACTGCTATAACAGTAATGTTATATATGTATACATATATGTATATATATGTATATATGTGTGTGTATATATATATATGATATATATATATATGATAAAGTTAATTAGACCACCTGAAGGACAAGGAGCTGAGATATTTATATGTCATCTCATAAGTATTTTTTTTTTTTTTTTTTAAAGATTTTATTTATTTATTTGACAGAGAGAGATCACAAGCAGGCAGAGAGGCAGGCAGAGAGAGAGGAGGAAGCAGGCTCCCTGCCGAGCAGAGAGCCCGATGCGGGGCTCGATCCCAGGACCCTGAGATCATGACCTGAGCCGAGGCAGCGGCTTAACCCACTGAGCC